>NC_058130.1:509048766-509203670 GCF_016433145.1 Gracilinanus agilis
ATACATAACCCATTAAAGTCTAAAGAGTAAAGGTATAAGTACCAAGACAATGGCCAAATTCCAACCATCAATTAGTAGGGATAATTCTGGGAGAGGAAATATTTTTATGGAGATGCTCACTTATTGAGTTCTATCTTCCAGGATTATAGGCACCTGGACAAATAAAGTCAAGACTAAAAGCGCCATACTTATCTAAGTATGCAGACTTATCTTAAGTAATGTTTGTCAGGGTCCAGGCTTCTTAATTATCAAGGAGAGGAATCATTAACTCAGTAGATGCTGGTCTGCCGCTTCAAAGTTTTCCAATAGGAGTTCTAAGAAAGGTGGGGATCAAAACTGAGTCAAAAGAGGAGCCTCAGATTTTTATCTTAGATGGCCCATTCTGTCTGCATTCCTGACATGCAGTGCAGAAAAATCATACACACAGTTTTACTTGCCGATGATTTTGTAATGGGATCCAGATAAAATATCTGTTACAGACTCTGTTTCTCTAAATGACTCCTAATAGCCTCTTGGAGGGATCAAGTTGATTTTGGATTAACCTACCTGCTGGTACCAGAGCCTTTTGGGGCTCAGGTGACCAGGACCAAACAAAAAGACTGCCTCAGCCTGGATTGGTCACATAGGGAATCCAGATAACAGGCCCTAAATTTGATCCTATTTCTCCAAAGGCTTTAATACATAGAACGGCTTCCCACAGTAGACAGTTTTCATGAGCTACCATGGCCAAAATATTAACTACCTATTCTCTAACTTTTTATTAATGATCCTCTCTGTACTTAGGCAGGTTCTTGGAGGACAGGCATTCTGTTGCTTGGCCTTTATTTGAAGCCCATCCAGCTAGAAAGGGTTTTGCAGAACTTTTCTGTTACTAGCATAGTTTTTGAGTCCATATGATTTCCTTCATACTCTAATTAACCATTAGTGTAGGATAAAGTATAGGATACATTCTCTAGTAACAAATAATGCTATAATAATAAAACCATTTTCTTAGTCCTACTATGAAGCATGAATTAGGCATGTGCATTTAGCTGGCTCTACTAACTTATCAATCCTTATTTCTCACTGCTTTTAAATAGTGGACCTATTCCTCTAGTGGAACAATTTCTCTTAGGATTAGATATATATTTACAAGATGTGTGACCCTGGACAAGTCACTTGGCATCTTTCAATTTGCTCATATACAAAATGGGAATAATAATAGCATCTATCTCCTAAGGTTAGGAGGACCAAATGACAATATATGTAATTTGTGATCTGTAACATTAGTCCAGTCTCAATTTCCTCATCAATAAAATGGAAATAATAATAGAACCTGCCTCACAGGGTTGTTATGATGATTGAATGAGATAACATATATAATCTATTGTCATGGTTGTCCAAACTGAGGTGAAATTTCCTTAAATAGTCAGAGACTATTTTATTTATTTGTACAGGCAGAATTTAGTACCATCCCTTATACATAGCAGGTACTTAAAAAGACTGTGGAAATTCATTTGCCATGTCAAGACATTAATTCCCTCTCTATCCTTAACAGTAGTAGCAGATAACTAGTAAGAAATAGCTGTTTCAAACACCATTCAGTAGTACCACCCTTATCCTGGTTTGCCCAGGATGGTGAATTTCACAATCAAGGTGGACATACTTTTCTATGTTTCATGTATAAACAGACAAAAGGGATCCCTTGTGGAGCTTTATTCTTCCAGAGAACAGATACAGAACTTTCCTTTAAGAAAATTGTCTTCTTCCATGTATATTATTTCTTGAGATTAGACAATGTGGTCTTGAGAAAGGAGACAGGAAGTATTTGAGGAAGAGAAGAGGAGATAGTTTTAGAACCATACTCCCAGGGAAAAGCTTAGTTAACTCAGTGTGGGATCAATTTATGATCAGTAGCTGTAAAGCTCAGCCCTCAAAGAAATTTGGTTCAGGTGCTTGGATAATTCCTGCTACTCTTGGATAGGTAAAAACTAGAACATCTAAGTGATGGTTTCATAGTTTCTTAGGAACAAAAAGACAGACCATCTCTTCTTGTAGCCAGTCCAAAATAAATATATCCCAAAGGAGATACATCAACACAAAACAAAAGAGTGGTATCCCACACAGCTAAAGTAGAAATTTCTTGAATCTATATGATTTTCCAAGCATATTTCTTCTACAGAACTCCACAAAATTTCACTTCATAATTACAAGTGGCAAAAATCAGATTAATGCCTTTTAGATGCCTCTAACTTCTTTTCGCATAAAGCTATTTCCTTAATTCCCTGTCACCAACATGAACCAGTATGGTGGCTAGTGAGACTATATCTAATTCTTTGCCTATAAGAATTTGCTGCCATATTACCATTCCCTTACATTCATGGTCACTCCCCCTGCTTGACAACTAGGTTTTCCTTTTGATGATCGTGGTTTCCCTCCTGCACATTGGTTTATTTATTTCCTATCAGATGTCTATGACCTAGTTGTAGTGAATCTAATATGCCAATATTTGCTTTGGACAAGTGGTCTGTGCTTGTCATCATCTTCAAATAGGACCCAGAAAGTCTCATAGTTGGATAAGAAGGTTTATATACCAAAGGACTAGAAAGGAAGAAATCAGTCAAGAGGAGAAAACACCTATATTGTCAGAGACAATTCTTGATCGTGATCACTATCACTACCACCACCATCAATTAGCATTTATTAAGAACCACCTATGAGAAGACAGGAGTCATTGGAAAAGTCCCTGATATTGGGAAAGATTGAAGGCAAAAGGAGAAGGGAATGGCAGAGAATGAGACATATATAATAACAGACTTCGGGAGATGGATAAGATGGAGAAGGATAGAAGGTCCTGCTGTTCTTTGGTCAGTGGACGGGTCATGAAGAGTCAGACATGAATGAATGAATGGCAATAATGTGCCAGGAGCTATGCTAATCATTGAGGTTACAAAGAAAGTTAAAG
Source organism: Gracilinanus agilis (assembly GCF_016433145.1). NCBI lineage: Eukaryota > Metazoa > Chordata > Mammalia > Didelphimorphia > Didelphidae > Gracilinanus > Gracilinanus agilis. The sequence goes on from NC_058130.1 coordinate 509,051,711, forward strand.
ACAGTCTCGGTCCTCAAGGAGCTTATATACTTATGGTGTGGGAGACTAGGTGCAATAGTTCAATTAACAGGAAATCTTAGAAGTAAGACAGCAGTGGTGTGTATTTGTGTGTGCATTTATATATATATATATATATATGTGTGTGTGTATGTATGTATGTGTGTATGAGAGAGAGAGAGAGCAGAAAGGTAACTTGAGAAGGTAGGTTTTGAGCTGTTTCATGAAGGAAGCCAGGAGGCAGAAGCAAAATGGGAGAGCATTCATTGTGTGTGGAGGACAGGCAGAGAAAAGGCATAGAGTCAGAAGATGGAGACTTGTGCTCAAGAACAGCAAGGAGCCCATTCTTGCCCATTCTGATCCTAGGTTATATGGCAGTGAGTAAAGTGTAAGAAGACTTGAAAGGGAGAAAGAAGACATTTTGTGAAGGGCTTTAAAAGCCAGAGCACTTTATATTTTGATCCTGGTAGTAATAAGAAACTGTAGGAGTCACTGAGTAGGAAGCTGACATGGCCAGACCTGGGCTTTCCAAGGACCACTTTGATAAATGACTTTTGGAGGGTGGACTAGAGTGAGAAGCTTGTGTCAGAGAGACAGGTACAAAGTCATGAAAAGCTGTATTGGGATAGTGGTCGATTAAGTATTAAGAAGGAGACACATATGAAGGATGTTGTCAAGTAAAAAACAACCAAACTTGGAGACAGGTTGGGTATATTGGGTGAGGAGTGACAGTAATATTGTGTGCATAGGAAGGCAAAATAGCTAACTAAAGAGGTGGGATAGAGGTCTGATGGGAACAGCAATAAATAGCTGGTATTTCGGAAGAAAAATGTTGTTTGTTTTTACAATGCCAAAGTTAGAGAGGAGAAACAGTATGGCAAGTAGCAGCTTCCACCTTGATCTTCCCAGATGATGGCTATATTTTGTGGTGTAGACAGACTGCTGCCCAGGAGGCCTACATCAGTAAATGAGGTAGAAAGTGCTGCTCAGTGTTAATTTTTATCTTTATGCCTTTGCTCATCCTGTTTCTCTCACCTGTTTACTCCTCCTCTGTCCCAATATCAATATTGTACTTCCTTTTTAGAACCATGAATTTAGCCTTCTAACCCTAACGTTTTTTCTTCCTTGTGTTCAGTTGTTTTTCAGTCATGTCTGACTTTTTTGGTGATCCCCATTTGGGGTTTTCTTGGCAAAGATACTGGAGTGGTTTGCTTAATAAAAATGCTAAAATTCTAAAATTTACAAAGCACATCTTGTTTGATCCTCACAATCCTGTGAGGTAGGTGCTATTATTATCACCATTTTATAGATGAAGAAATGGAGACTAAGAGAGATCAAATGACTTAGCTTTGGACCTCTCAGCTACTAAAAGTCTGAGGCAGAATTTGAAATGAAGTTTTTTCTTACTCCAAGTTTGGTACTTTTATCCATTGTTACCAAATGCACCTAGTGGAGGGACTTGACTGGTGATGTCATATGCACAGATCTCTTGGGTGACAAAAGTCCTCTACCATGGCATGTCAGCACTTTTTCTATAATTTGCAACCTAAAGGGTTGGCTAAAACAAGTAGTATCAAATTCCTAGAAACTAGGGCCCACTAAAGAATGCATAAGGATCCCTGCTGGCCACATATTGATGTAAAAAAGCACATATTAACATTATCTATGTTCTAATGGATTTTTTTGTTTGTTTATTTTGTTAACTATTGAAGCTTTACGATCCTCAGTTTTCTATTCTATAAATAGATGGGACTGGAATGATTGCCTTGTAAGATCTTTTTGAGTGAAAAACCTGTTAGTGATATTAAGTATTGAACAAAAGACTTATTAAATTGTATTGTAACAATTGGGTCTATTTAATAGGGTCTGTCATAGGTAAGATCATTGAACTTGGAGTCCAAAAACATGGGGTTATGAGTTACTTAACTTCCCTTAGCCCAAATTTCCTCACATGTAAAAGAAGAAGAATATCTAAACTATACCACTGACTTGACAGGTTATTAGTGAAGATTGCATGCAATCATGGATTGGAAAGAATTTTGAAACCAATAAAATTTTCTTTTTTTTGAGAAATCTTTATTGGTGTCTTTTATTTTTACATCATAATCATTTCCTGATATGCTGACTCCCTCTATTGATGGTCTCTTGTAACAAAGAAAGATAAAACCAAACCAACCTATGGTGATTGTATTTGACAATGTATGTTACATTCTGTTCTCATTGAGCCCCATTCCTCCACCTCACTAATGATGTATTTCATCATCTATTCTTTGGGACTGAAATTACTCTTTTTAATTAATTAGCGTGTTCTTTAGCCTGTACAGGTTTAAAAAAACCTGAGTGGCATAGTAAAAAAAATGTGCTAGGTTTCAAGTCAGATGATCTGTTTTTTAATTTGACTTATTCATTTAACAAACATTCATTTAGGTACTGACTTTGTCTTAGGTGCCATATAAATATAAAGATCAGAATATAAAGCTTCTGTAAAATTTAGATAATACTGCTACTACTCTACTTACTTCACAAAGTCTTTGAGAGGAAAGTGTTAAATAAACTTTAAAACATTATGAAAATATTTTTACTCTCTTGTAGATATATCAAGTGGTAGTATTCAGATAGCATAAAATTCAAAGCATTGGTGTGATTATATTCTTCTTATGGGATCCAATAACATGCTTATCTTTTTACAATTCTACTTAATATGTGAATTAAACCATACCATACCAAAATAGCATTCTGATTCAATAATAAGATCTATGTTATACCCTGATTTTCCTTTTCCTTTCTATGGGTAGTTATAAGTCAATACATGTATGCTAAAATATTTTAGATAGGAATAGAAACCTACCTGTCACTTGCTTAGCATTATTCTACAGGAAGAGAACTCTTTTTATGAAGAAGCCAAACATCTTGGTTCTGTAGATACGATGGACTTCAATTCATGACAAGCCACTATGATTTAATTTGCTGAGGTACAGAAGAGAAAATTCGCCATCTCATTTAGAATCTCATTAAAGAACTCCTTGGTATTATGGCATTTTCAATATTAATGTGAAATTATATATAAGGTATTATATGTACATGAGATATTGCATTTCACTATCATGCTATTCAATGATGTAATAAAATAACTAAAGGCTAGATTTATGTCATTATGGATTTGGTTCTCACTGACTTCAGTGAAATGAGGCCATTGACAAAATCTATCCCCAAAGCATTAAGTAATGCTTTCCTATTGCCAGGGACAAACTCTGTCTTCCTAATCCAAAGGAATGTGTATTAGAAGTGCTAATTTCAACTACTCATGCACATAGAAGATTTCGAAGTTAGCTATAACCTCTCAGGATTAAGATTTAGGTGCTATTAACATACAGCTTCATGAAAACATCTGCTCAAAGTACAGCAGTGTGTGTGTGTGTGTGTGTGTGTGTGTGTGTGTGTGTGTGTGTATTTTAAGGCAAATAAAATGTTCAGCTATATTAGGAAGGGAATTTAGAATAATCTAGAAAATATTATAATGACAGCATATAAATCAGCCCACCCTTGACATGAATTCTTCATTCAGTGCATCTCATATAATTTTGGTGGAGGCAGGGCAAAAATAGAAAGGTCCAGAGAGGATAATAAAAATGATAGGAGACATAGGCGGGAGATGGGATTCTATACAAGAAAAAAATTGAAAAGACGAGTATTATTTGTTTTGGAGGGGAAAGAAAGGAAGAGCAGGAGGAGAATTGATTGATATATAAAATAACAAAAGGAATCAAGAATGGCAGACAATGTCCCCAAGGTATCTGATGCACTGGATAGATTAAAAATTTGAATTGAGTAAAGGAAAATATTTTTCTTCATACATCATAGGGTTAACTTATGTAACTACTGCTGCAGGGTATTATTATGGTAAATAGTCAGCATCTTCAGTTGCATTGTCTGCTGCAGGATATCATTAAGAGAAAGAGTCAGCATCTGTATTACCAAGGTAAAAGAAAAGTTATTCATCATAATGCTTCACTGTGGAAACCGCAAAACAGCTTGATTTAAGAAGCAATTTTCTACTGTGCTGTACTATTGACAATTAAGTACATTACAGACCATTTACATCTCCTGTAAAATCAAGAATTGTTAGAATATGAAACTGAAAGTTCCTGTTTAGTTAATTTTTTTTGTATTAATACTAGTTAAAATGCAATAGAAAAAGAAAAAAAGAGATTGGAAGGATTACTTGATTTATATAGTATCTGAATGAGAATCTAATTCTTTCTTTCTAATCATTTGTACTCATAACCATTAAATAACTTTTAAGATGAAACAGAGGCCTAAACATTAGGAAGCTGAGATTAAAAAGTGTTTTTCAGCAAAAATGTTACCTGATTGGCAAATGAGATTCCAAACCCAGAATAAGATCTCTTATCCATAAATTTAAATTTAGACAGAGCTTATCATTATTTCTTTGTTATTGTTGTTGTTGTTGTCCTCCTTTCCTCATATTTTTGTCTCTTTATCTCATATTTCAAATTCAATCATTTCCTCAATTTCTTCTCTTCTTTTACCTTTCCCTGCTTTCTGTTCTGTCATTCATGAGACAAGAGAATAGCCCAGAGGACAAAAGCATAGTCTCACTTTTTCATGTTTATGTGTATTATCTATTAAAGCCTCCGAAGTAGGAATTTGAATTTTTACCTCTCTTACTGCCCCTTCTCTCTGGCTCCTCTTTACACTTCCAGTTTGGGGTTTGGAGTGGGTGGGAAAAGAGATAATGTCCTAAACATCTGACATTGGAGTGAATTATAGGGATTGATTTTTTTTCACAGGGTCTGGATATAGCTAATCTGATTAGGACACTGATATCCAGATGAAATTTAGCTGCCAATCTTTTCCCACTGCATAGCTATGACAGTCATATGCCCAATACAGGTGGCAGATGGCATGCCTGTTTGAAGAAGGTCAACCACACGGCTGTGGTTGATTTTTTTTTCCTTTCAGAATAGCTTAAGACCAAGCCAAGCGATATAGGGTCTTTGATATTCATGGATGAATATAATATAATAATAATATCCTATAATATCTCCTATAATATATTCTATAATAAAAGTACCAAATGTAATCATGTATCTTTAAAAAAGAGTTGAGGTATAAAATTTGTAGGGTTAGGAATGGATTTCTGAGCTGAGAGTATATGGGGCTGGTCAGTGTCTGAGCCATTGTAGCATTAGTTTGTGGCAAACATTAAAGTCGTGTATATTTTAGTTAAGCATATTTGCTTCTAAGAGCTGTTTAAGAAGCTGTAGAGCTACCGTTCTATCCTCTGGATCCAGGTTGTCTAGTAGAGTCCTGTTCTCTCTCCTCAAATCCCAAGTCTAACTCTCAGACTTCTTACTTGTGTTACCTTGGTCAAGTAACTTAATTACTCCCCCTCCCCCCAGGAACATAATTTCCTGACCTTTAAAATGAAGATTTTGTATTAGGTGATCTTGAAGGACCCCTCCAACTCTGAATCTATGATCCTGTGATTAACCTATCCACTTACTTGAGTACTAGCTGATGTGCTTATTTGCCATGTTAATAAACTACAGAAAACAATGATTACATGATTGAACAGTTTATATGTATCTGTACCATGGTATCCACTGAAGATGACATTGCTTCCTTTATGGGTTTGGGCCATGTCATTTTTCAATGTGTCACTATGTCATGGGTTATTAATAAATATTAATGAGGGATGAGAATGCTAAGACATGACACTAGCGCTACTTCACGAAGGAGAATGGAATGTGAAGAAAAGTGCTTCCATATTGATTTACATTTGGGGAGATACCTAGAAGGTACCGGGCATTTCTACTCTTCAGTTTCTAATATGGGATTATATTTGGTGGCACTAGACTGATGAAAGAGAGAATCTCCATAAAGCAAGCATATGTGGTGGTAGGTGGAAAATTCACACACACACACACACACACACACACACACATATGTGTCTGTGCGAGTATAGGTTTCAAAGTGTTAATAGATAACTACATATACACAGATGTGGATGACTTACGTGAGTTCACTTGCTTTAGGACCTTTAATTTATTAAAAAGCATACATGTGTAATAATAGAGGAGTACATTGAAAGAACATTTTGACTTTTCTCATTGAGATAGCTTTTTAAAGATAAAGATGAAACAAAAACACTTTGATATATTTCTCTTTCTCTATTTTCTTGAAATTTGAGTATGCCAAATACAAGTGAAAACCATTCTTTAACTACTAAATGGCATATGTATGGATAAAAAGCAAAACCCCAGAAGCCAATTAGGACCAAACCTCAGCCACTAGCAAATGCGCTTTTCTATACATATACTGTAGGCAATTTTAAAAAGGAACTTTTTATGAATAATCTGTTTTTTTGGGTCAGTGAAGCATGGAACAAATATTTTAGACCAATTAGCATATAGTCTTTCATCTCTGCTACAGTGAGCTGCTGCCAGTCTATGTACTACCTGTCAGAGTAGGAGCCTCTCTAATGGAAGGGTTGAATTTCTATCCTATTTTTGAATTTTAGTAGAAAAAAATTTTTTTGGCACAGTAGAAAAATCATATAAAAGCATGTGACAGTGATGGTCTCCTGGATTACCTTGACATTTATATTTTGGTGAAGACTTTTATCCTGACATATTGTTCTGGTCAATTATCATTATATCTTTATTTCAGTGCAGTAACATTCAGGAAACTAGAGCTAGGATAACTCAGCATGCACTTGAAACCATTTGAAGTTGTTAAAGGATTTTGAGGGGTGGATATTTCAGAGAAATTGACATTTCAGAAAGAGGCCCCCCCTTCCCCCAATCTCTGTTGATGTTTGAAAGCCTTCAAAGTGTTGCTATGATCAGAGAGAAGGGTTTCTTGTGAAATAGTTCCTCCCAGACTACAGTGACTTAGGACTGTGGGGATGTCGATTCAGTTCCTCTCTGGTAGAAGAGACTTGTTTCATAAAAAAAAAAAACTGTCTGAAATTGAGTACTGAAACTTGAAGATTTATTTTGAATTTAGATTACAAAAATATAAAATTAACCTGTTTTCAAAAGAAGCTTCAAAGCAAACCTTAAAATGGGCACTCTACTTGGAATCTCTCTTAGAGAAAAAAACACAATCCCAGGAACCTACTGTTCTACATTTCACATTTTTGGTAGTATTTATAGTTATGTCCAAGCTCTCCAATCTGAATGAATACTACTTGTCTGTATCCTTTGCTGAGCTATAATGCATCTTCTGTTCTTATATATGGGTGCTAACTAAAGTTTTGTTCTGTGCCCTTTTCTTTTTGTATTTTTTTCCTCTGATAATCTCATCCCTTGAACCTACTACACGGTCAGTTATCATCTCTAACACAGATAACTCCTAGGTCTATATCCATTGTCCATTCTTTTCTTAAAGTCCAGTCAACAACTTCATTTTTCTCCTGGCCTTAATTTGCCTGGCTGTTCCAAAGCCATCTGAAATCAATATACCTCGTCTTTCTTCCTAAATTCACTTTCCTTCAAAACTTTTTTTATTTCTGTCGAGAGTACTAGTACTTTCCTAGTCACTAAGGACTGTAACTTTGGAGACACTTTTTTCCTTCATGCCCATATATAATCAATTGTGAAGTCTGCTAGATTTTACCTCTACAACATTTATTGATCTCCTTCACCTCACTCACATGACACAGTGGGTAGAAGGGTTTGGATATGGATTCAGTGGGACCCAAATTCAAATCCTACCTTTGATACTCACTGGATCCTGAACAAATCACTTAATATCTCTAAGCCCCAACTTCCTTATCTGTAAAATGGGGATGATAACACATCTTCCAGAATTGTGAAGATGAGATAATATTTATAAAGACTTTTGCAAACCTTAAAGCATTATACAAATATGGTTATAGTTTATTATTTCTTTTACCCTAGTTCAAATCCTCTTCAGCACTTACTAGATTACTATAATAGCCTCCTGATTAGTTTCCCTGCTCCAAATCTAAAAATCTCTTTAATTCAATATCCACAAAGATGCCAGGATCATCTCCCTAAAGCACAGGCTTGACCATGTTATTCCTCCTCAAAAATAGTCAACAACTCCAAGTTTACTTTAGGATAAAATACACGCTCCTCAGCTTTGCATCTAAAGTTCTCACCAATCTGGTTCCCATCTAGCTTTCAGTCTTCATTTCACATCACTCTTCTCCACACATGCTTTTTTCTGGGAAAACTGAACTACTACATTTCCCGAGCTTGACATTTATTCTCTTGGTGTATTCATTCAGCCTGCACTTCATTACTACAATATATGGTCCATCCTCATTTCTGCCTTTCAGATTTCTTCAGGAATATGTTGGATCCAGCTTCTACTAGCTTGACAGAGCAGATTGTTCAGTTTCTCCTTTCAGCATTTACACCTCAAAAATCAGCAAAAGCTGTAAACTGGAGGCTTGGTTTATTGTTTTTTTGATTGGTTAGACTTAAGAAAGTAATGGAGAAAATGTTATTAATGCAGATTAAACCTTAAAGTATGTTATGTGTAGATTTCTTTTTTGCATCCAGATCTAGTTAAGCATTCACCAGCAAACGCCACCCCCCTCCCCCATATTCCTTCAGGGGCTTCACTCAAATATAGCCAACGCCTTCTTTGATCCCCTCAGCAGAGAGAACAATTAGTGTTATCTCTTTCCTCAAATATTCCTGGGAAACTTTGATCTCTTCTTTACCTCCTTCACTCATGATATTCAATTATACCATGTTCAACTAGTTTCTCTCTCTAGTAGATTGTAAGTTCTGAGCTTAAGGACTTAGTTTTCACCTTTGCAGACTCGGGTATGCACAGTGCCTTATGTATAATAAGCATTTAATGAGTGTACATTTTGGTGGTGATGCTGTTCCTCTACCAAGGTGAGGAGAGCTAGGTCACTCTTCCTTATTCTTTCCCTTCCCTCACCTTAAAGTGGATAAGATCACTGTTTCCCAGATGATCCTTCTACCTTCCCTTTGAGTATGACTTTTTTCTCTATTCACTTCCTTTCAGTACCCCTGAGGAGGAATGATTCTCTTCCTCAAAACCACAAGCTATTTTGCTTCAACAGGGAAAAAATAAGTTATATGGTTTTAGCATTGTGTAAACAAAATAAATGATTGACAAAATTTTCCCTTTAGATAGCATATTTTGACCTCAGAGACATACTAACTTACTAGACAAATTTAATTGGTTTTAAAAAAAAGATTTATATCACTCAGATGGACGTGAGATGCTTGAGATATTAAAAAAATTTTATATATGACCTCTGAGGACTAGAGAAGTAATGTGAAAAGTCCCATGTGTCCTTTGATAAAGAAATGTTTATGCAAAATAGTTTTGTTATTGAATATGAAGGTAAATACTTTAACAGTATTTTCTCATTTATTTTTTTTCTCTTTTTTTTTTAAACCCATAAGTTCTGTGTATTGGCTCCTTGGTGGAAGAGTGGTAAGGGTGGGCAATGGGGGTCAAGTGACTTGCCCAGGGTCACACAGCTGGTAAGTGTCTGAGGCTGGATTTGAACCTAGGACCTCCCGTCTCTAGGCCTGACTCTCAATCCACTGAGCTACCCAGCTGCCCCTATTTTCCCATTTATTGAAGTTTTCCAATAGTTTAAGCCTTAAACTTTAAGGCATTATAGATATTATAATTATATTTTCATTTTAACTTTTAATTAGGAAATAGAAAAATATTACCCTTTTTATAACACAGTCATTACATTTATCTAATGAGTTGTGGAAATAGGGCAAATCTTACCTCCTTAATAATATAGAGGGTGTCATTAGACTGTTATTGAGTGAGGAGCAGAGTATTTCCCATGTACAACTTTAGCAGCAAAAGGAGCTAAGTGTGTTTAAGGATTGATAAATAGACAGCGAGGCCTTTGTTATCTGTGCTCAGATTGTCTTTGTTCTGCTGATAGGCACATGCTTTATTCCCCTTTTAGGCACCCTTAGATGGAAAGGAATTGACTAATCTGAGACCAGTAAGAATGAACAGAATTTTTCCTTTTTTTGACTATTGAAAATCATGTACCCTTTAAGGACTTTCTAAGCCTGGCTTTATTTCATCTTATATGAAATATTAATTGATTTTTGTCTTGTTTTCTTTTTAGATAGAGGAATTTCGAAGACTGAGGACCCATGTTAAAGGTGCAGAACTCTTAGAGGGCTGTGATGGAATTTTGGGAGACAACTTCAGACCCACTCAACCACTTAGTGACAGAGTAATCCGAGCTGCATTTCAGTAGCCAAAGAGAACAAGAATGAATTAATCTTCATCCAGGTATGTGATCATTAAAGAAAATGAAGCATGCAATAATGTGAGTTACTCATGATAATCAATATAATTTAGCAGTTAAGTAAGTACATTTCATTTTGGCAAAATTTGTGACACTTTAGAACCCCATTAATTATAATAGTCAGGAGTTTATTTTAATATTTTCTGTATTCGAAGAAAAGCCACAGTCTTTCTTTTTTTTCTTTTCTTAAATTATTTATATATTCTGCTTGCCTTGATAGCCATTGATACCAGTAATGGTTTATATATGTAATTTTTGGTAAGGAAACAATGATGGGAAATGACTCCTTGGTAGTTTATTATAATTCACACTGAAAGTTACAGTTTGCACTCAAAGGATGAAAAGTAAAAATAAAGAGGAACAAAGGAAGCATTGCTAATGAATAACAGAAAATAAATGCAGTTTGAAAATTGCAATTTTGACTTTCATTCTCTAAGTAAGTGATAGTGTGTGGGATAGTCTAGATCAGTGATGGGCGAACTACGGCCCCCAAGCCATACGTGGCCCCCTGAAATGTTCTATCCGGCCGGAGACTTTATTCCTAATATGACAAATACAATGAGTAGGTTACAATACAATGAAACTTCGGAAGATTTGCCTTAGAAACAGACTGACAGATGAGCATTTCCTTTCCTTTGGCCCCCTCTTTAGAAAGTTTGCCCATCACTGGTCTAGATAGTTAGGGGCAGCTATAAATAAAATCCAGGACAGGGTCAATATAATGTCCCGGAGGCCAGAATTGCTGCTCAAAACTTGGAAAAATGGAGAGATAAAATAGGAAAAGGTATATCAAGACATTAAATGTAGAGGAAGAAGAGAAAATGAATTAGGAAAGAATCTTGGAAAATACCCACAGTTAACATGGGTTGAGATATGAATGTTGTCAGTAAAGGAGACTGAAAAAGAAGGAATATACTTTGTTGATATAATCAATAATTCATTCAGAAGCATTTATTATCTATTTGCATTGGGTCCTTTAGTATATATGGTAGAGATGTTGACAACTTTTTCTTTTCTCATTACTTTTTTTTTTAATTTAATTAAAAAAAAAAACCCTTACCTTCTGTCTTGGAGTCAATACTGTGTATTGGTTCCAAGTCAGAAGAGTGGTAAGGGTAGGAAATGGGGGTCAGGTGACTTGCCCAGGGTCAAACGGCTGGGAAGTATCAGAGGTCAGATTTGAATCTAGGACCTCCTATCTCTAGGCCTGGCTCTAAATCCACCGAACTACCCAGCTGCCCCGCTCTTCTTATTACTTTATGATATGCCCATGTTTTCCCAACCTTTAAGCTTCACTAGACCCTGCCATCCCACAAGCTGTTTGCTATGCCCACTCTCACTTTCAGCAATATTCCTTAAAAGAGTTGTTATACTGGTCAATTACCCTTCTTTCCCTCTTAATTATCAACCATTTATAATCTGATTTTGGACCTCATTGTCCAAAAGAAACTGTTCTACAATTATATCAATTGGAGGCCAGTGGGAAACATGGTGGATAAAGTGATGAACCTTAATAGCTTTGTGACCCTGGGCAAGTCTCTTACCTTCTGTCTACCTCAATTTCTTTATCTGTAAAGTAGGGATGATAATAGCTTCCACCTCTTAATATTGTTGTGGTGATCAAATAATGTGTTTTGCATTAAATCTTTGTAAGCCTTAAATCTGTATGTAAATATTAACTATTGGTATTATGTCAATTGCCACTTAATTTCCAAATCTTATGGTCTTTGCTCAGTCCTAATCTTTCCTCATTTACCTGCTGAATTTAATTCTGGATAGTTAAAAAGAAGTGGACATAACTGAAAAAATGACCCGACAACAGTTCTCTCCTGTCAGTGTTTTCATGACAACATGGTCCTATTCAGCTTCTGCTAGATGCTCAAGTAGATAGAGCCCCGGGCCTGGAGTTGGGAAGATCAGACTCAAATTTGACCTCAGACACTAACTATGTGACCCTGGGCAAGTAGTTTAACCTTTGTTTGCCTCTGTTTTCTCATCTGTAAAATGGGGATAATAATATCAAATAATATCACCTATCTCCCAAGGTTACTGTGAGGATGAAGTGAGAAAATAATTGTAATGTTCTTAGTACAGTGCCTCGTACATAGTAAGTGCTATATTAATGTTAGCCATCATTAGCTATTTATTATTATTTGTCTGGTCTCTCTTTTTCAGTCTCCTTTACTAATGCAGCATCCATATCTATACCCATCCAAATTGAGTATTTCCCAAGATTCTTTCCTAAGTCATCTTCTTCCTTTTCATTTTATATCTTGATAACCTCATCCATGGATTTAATTATTATCTCTATTCTAGATGACTCCCAAATGTATTTATCCAGCACCAGTCTTTCTCTGAAGCTTCAGTACCATACCACCAGTTTCTTGTTAGACATTTAAAACTGGATATTCCAGAGACATTTTAAACTCAACATGTCTACAACTGAATTTATTACCTATCCCCCTAAAACAGTTACTCTTCCAAATTCCTTTATTTCTTTCAAAAGTACCACCATTCTTACAGGCTCTCAGCCTTATAACCTTGTCCTGGTCTCCTCATTTACCCTCAATCTACCTATCAAGTCAGTTGCCAATTCTTGCCATTTTTATTTTGATAACATCCCACCTATCTGATCTCTTCTCTGCTCTTGCGCAGCTACCATTTTAGTTCAGGCCTTCATTATTTCTTCCCAAGATTATTGCAAGTGCCTCCTCTTTGGTCTTTGCCTTCATTCAAGTATATCTCACTCACAGCTGCCAAAGTAAATCTCTTTAAACATAAACTTAATCATGTGATCATGTGATTCCTCTACTCCATCAACTCTAATGGTTTCCTATGTCCTCTAAGATAAAATAAAAACTCCTCTATTTAACTTTTTTTCCTTTTATTAATAGAATTTACTTACAAGTGTCTCAGCCTCTCCTTCCCTTTCCATCAACAGAGAAGGGTCTATTTAACTTTTAAGGCACCATACAACATGACTGCCACAGATCTTTTTGGCCTCAATGGCTATTACCTCTAGCAATTTTATGTTCTCTTTGCTCTTCACATGATATTCCATTTTCTGCCTCCATATTTAAGCACTGGCCATCTCGTATGTCTGGAATAGATATTTTTCTCATCTTCATTTCATAGATTCTGTTTCCTCTTTCAAGATGTAGCTCAATCACCATTGTTTTCTATTAAACTCTTCCTGATCCCTTCACCTGATAGTGCCCTCCCTTTTAAATATCTTTTATTTAATTACTTTATATTTGTAAGGGCTATTGCCCTGCACAGGATCAGCTTGCCCTAAAGAGAGGCAGCCTACATCCTACAAATTCTTAAAATGACTAGGATTGGCCTCCTTCGTTTGGCTTGGTTAGTCAGAAGAAGTTGCTTCTTGGAAACTGGCTGCACATATTTTTCTAAGGCTCTTCTTGTTCTGTGACTGCGTGAAAAACCACTGTTTACCTCCTCTCTTTTGACCTGAATTGAGAAATACAAAAGGAGTTTGAAATTTTTGTTTTGTTTTGTTACAAAGAAGTCCCGGGCAGCCAGGATTTCTGGGACTTGAAAGAGAGTTGGGTTTTCAACTTGGGAACTGAAATTGTGCTCTGTAGGAGTTAAACTATGAACCTCATCCCCTCCAGATCTTTAAAGACTGAGGTGGTGGTGGGAATTATACTTACCATTTGTGGCGGTAATAAGTTGGAATATTTGTAATTTTAAAAAATATTTTTGTAGTAATTATTTATTTATAAATTTGTAATTTGTAATTTTTTTGTCATTTTGAAGTAATTATTTCTTTGTAAATGCTAATCTGTTAGTAACTAACACCTCAGACCTCTAAAACAGGGTAAGAGAATTCTAAGGAAAGGGTAAGATGTGACATACCTGACTTTCAGGCAGTGGGGACCATAGTAGTTAGTGTTGTATGTGCATTAGTTATCTTCTCTAGCATTCCCAAGCAACCCTGAAGAGTTCACTTGCACTTCTTTTATTCTTTCTCTTTTCTTCCAGGGAAGTAGGAAAGATGAAGCAGTCACAAGGTAGTATGATCACACTACTATAATTACACTTGTATGTAAAGTCTTTTCCAGAGTATTTTTCCATTTTTCATTAGTTTTTCTACCAGTTAAGCTGTTATCTTTTTTTAAGTTAAAAAAGCTTTTTTAATTTAAAACATTTTATTGGTTAATTAATTTAGAATATTTTCCTATGGTTACGTGATTCACGTTCTTTCTCTCCAATCCTCCCGCACCCCTCTGAGAGCCGACAAGCAATTCCACTTGGGTTTTACATTTATCATTGTTCAAAACCTATTTCCATATAATTAATATTTACATTAGAGTGATCATTCACGTCTTGATGACCAATCATATAGTCATCAAACCATGTGATCAATCATATGTTTTTCTTCTTTGTTTTTACTCCCACAGTTCTTCCTCTGGATGTAGATAGAATTCTTTCTCATAAGTTCCTGAGAATTGTCCTGGATCATTGCATTGCTCCTGGTAGAGAAGTCCATTATGTTCAATTGTGCCACAGTGCATCAGTCTCTGTGTAAAATGAACTCCTGGTTCTGCTCCTTTCACTCTGCATCAATTCCTGGAGGTCTTTCCAATTCACATAGAATTCCTCTAGTTCATTATTCTTTTCAGCACAATAGTATTCCATCACCATCAGATACCACAATTTGTTTAGCCACTTCCTAATTGATGGACACCCCCTCATTTTTCAATTTTTTGCCACCACAAAGAGTGAGGCTATGAATACTTTTGTACAAGTATTTTTCCTTATTATCTCTTTGGGGTACAAACCCAGCAGTGATATTGCTGGATCAAAGGGAGGGCAATCTTTTAAAGCATAGTTTGAAATTGCCTTCCATAATGGTTGACTAATTCACCATTTCACCAGCAATTTATTAGCGTCCTGATTTTGCTACATTCCCTCCAACATTTATTATTTTCCTTTACTGTATTATTTGCCAACCTGCTAGGTGTGAAGTGGTACCTCAATGTTGTTTTGATTTGCATTTCTCTAATTATGAGAGATTTAGAACACTTTTTCATGTGCTTATTGATAGTTTTGATTTCTTTATCTGAAAACTGCCTATTCTTGTTCTTTGACCATTTATCAATTGGAGAACAACTTGATTTTTTATACAATTGACTTAGCTTCTCATAAATTTGAGAAATTAGACCTTTGTCAGAGGTTTTTGTTATATATATTTTCCCCCTATATGTTGCTTCCCTTCTAATTTTGGTTGCATTGGTTTTGTTTGTGCAAAACCTTTTTTCATTTAATGTAATCAAAAACATTTATTTTACATTTTGCAATATTCTCTATCTCTTGCTTTGTCTTAAACTTAAACTTTTATCATTTAATCTTTTCTTCTATTTGAGAAACCTGGCTTCTTCCTCTCTCTTTCAGAGGAATGTTGACAGTGGTTCTGAAGTCAAGGGGCCTGGGTCCATGTCTTGCCTCTCATGCTTATTAAATGTCTAACTTTAGACAAATCATTTGACATCTCTTATTCTCCATTTCTTCATCTGCAAAATGAAGGGTTTGGTTTAAATGGCTAGAGATTCTTAAAGAGAAGATATTTTATGACTACTACAAGATTACTAATAAAATCACTGCTTTTCACAAGTGGAAAAATTCTGACATTTTTTTAGGTAAAAAGGACAAAGTCACTTTAGGAATTACTTCTTACTATACTTCAATCCCTGTTAATTCTTATGTTGGCTAACAACTTTCACTTTTTGTTTCATTCTAGTAGTAAGAATGAGAAAAGTGAATAAAAGGTATGCTTTGGTGAAGCATCTCTGAAATCTGAGGTCACTTGGCTAAGAGGGGGAAGGTATAAGAACATAGCTAATAGGGATTAGAAGATCTAGTGAAATTTTTAAGGATGAGAAAGACTCAGGCATGTTTGTAAATTGCAGGGAAAGAATCTGTTGATGGGGGAGAGTGAAAATTAGAGATGGGCAGAATATTGAGAGCAATTTGCTGGAAATTATGGGAGGGAAAATAAGATCAAGGCTACATGTGCAAGGATTGGTCCTGGAAAGGAGAAGGTTTAGCTTTTCCTTAGAGATTTCAAGAGAGCAGGAGATAGAGAGAAATAATGTCAGGGAGATATGAGATTGGAAGAGTAGAAAAGGGAGCTTAAAGTGAATGGTCTTAATTGTTGTTTTGATTAAGTAGGAAAAGAGGTCCTCAGTTAAAAAGAGAGCAGAGGGAATACTGTTGGAAGACTTCAAAAGAGAAGAGAACATTTAGAATAGGCTGTGCTGAGTAAGATAGAGGATCCATTATACAGCTTTAGAAGAATTACTGTAGTCAGGGCCCAATTGTGATTAGATAACAAATTCATAGGGGAACCTTTCAGCACAATTTAATACCATCTTTTATTCCTAATCAGGAGAATGTGATTAGGAGTATAGAAGTGAATTTTAGGAGTAATGCTGTATCATTTTATCTATGAATATTCAATAGAATATATAATCAATTAACCAAAGGCTTTCTTTTTGCTCTTTAAAAAAATATTTTTTGGATGCCAATGCAACATTCAGACTGTGTGGTAGTAGTACTATTCCTATTCATTGTGCCCTGAGGAACCTATTTGTTGAACTAATAAGAACATTAGAAAGGTCCATTTTCTTCCAGTTCCATATATTTAGATCCTAATAAAGAATCTCCTAAGACATCCAAATGAATGATAACTGTTTGCTTTTAGTGATTCAGGAAGGCACAATTGTTACTACCAGAAGGAACCTCAAAACGATTGCCCAAATTGTGTTTTTTTCCTCTGTTGCCTAGGGAAGATATGCAGAAGAGAAAAATTAATTTGAAAAGCAAATATCTTAATAAGAATGTAGTTTCTGAAAATAGGATTAGGCTTTCTGGATCATGGCCTTAATAAAGGATTGGAAGATTACTGGTCAGGGATAGAGTATACCTAACAAATCTGGTTTAAAGTATTTTCCACCTATTTTGAAAACTTAATACAAAGGGCTAAAGCCCTAAAAAGAACAACGGAGGAAGAAAACTAATTTTGTATATCCCCCAAAGTAGGTATTAGAGGACATAACTTCAAGAAGGAAAAATACTAACAGCTGAAAAATCCAGGAATTTATAGGACAAAACACAAGAAAGGAATAAAGTACCAAGGCAGAAATGCCCAAAGTTTAGGCAATAAACAAAAAGAAGTTTTAGAGGTTCTATAACCAGGCAAATTTGACTTCATAAGTTCTGTTGAGCATTGGTGAGATGAAACCAATGACTGAATTATAGCCCTAGATTTATATACCTTATTCAAAACAAACAGAATATGTAAAAGAGATTTTGAGTAGTATTGCATATACTCATGTGAAGAAAGTAAACATGCAGAGGGAAGAAGAAGCATAGTGGGCAGCATTTGGATGAAGATTAAAAAAAGAGAGATAGAAGTAATTTTTCAAAATGGGGTTATTAGTATGATCCCTCCATCCTAGAGTTTGTGATAAAGGAGAGGAAAACTGGGTAGAAACTGGCATGATCCTTGGATTTTAGGAAAGCAAATTTCAAAGGAATCCTAGGTAGGATCCTATTGACTAAAATGTTCACTTCTTTGAAGTGAATGGTCTTATTGTTGTTTCATTGTTGTTGTTTTTAATCAAGTATGAAAAGAGGTCCTCATCTGAGTGGGGAGGGGAAAGAAAGGTGTTGGAGGCTTGGGAAGAGAAGAAAACATTCAGAACAACCACTGTGGTGAGTGAGATGTAGAAAGTCAATTGAAGATAGTTGGGAAATGCTCAGGTTCATAAAGAGAAAAAATAAAATAATTCAGAAAGCAAAATGATAAAAAATATGAGATTTATCTTAAAATGTCAATGTAGATACACAGGGAACTCATCAGATACCTTAGATTTAAAAAAAAAACTTCAGAAAACAGAAACCTATCTAAGTTACAGAAAATGAACACGAGTTAGGTATAGATTTACAAAATTCTTGTCAAGAATATTAAAGCTGGAAAAAGAAAGTTAAGGATAATAAATAGGGTATTTTTTAAAAGCAGGATAATAATAAAGGTTGGAATTTTTGTTTGGATTGGATAGAGATAACTGACGACACAGAATTAAGAACTACTCAATTTTAATTTTTTTTGGTTTTCTCTGCCACTATGGAAATGAGAGAACAAAAATGTCTAATAGAATTGATACTCAAGATAAGTGAGGAGATAAAAAAACATTTAACTTTTCTTGATGAATTCTAGTTTTTTGGCCCAGATGAACAACATCATTGGGTCCTGAAACTTTTAGCAATTGTGTTTGCTGAGCCACTGGCAATGATACTTACAAAATCTTAGAAAATGTAGAGGTTCCACAAGATTGGAGGCTAAATCTTGTGCCAAAGAGGAAGAAACAAGAGTACAAAACTGTAGGCCAGTGAACTTGACTTCTATTTCTGGGAAAATTGGCAGATATCTGGAAAAGGACTTGGTGATGAAAAAGTACAAACATGACTACATCAAGAACATGTACTAGACTAACCTCGTTGCCTTTGTTGACAGGACTACTATACCAGTAGTTGAAAATATAATTAAACCATATTTCATCAAAAATTATGATAAAATATCTTATAATATATTCAGAAAAATGGAAAAATAAAAGAATCAAATACAATCTTTTAATTTTTTTTAGTAATTTTACTAATATTTTATTTTTTAAATCATTTACTAATTTATTTTCTTACTCATTTGCATTTTATTTTTAACTCATTTACTTGGAAAACATTTTAACCTTGATGTTAACCTTCATTTTCTTTGTTTGAGCTAAATTCTCATTCTCCCTCTCCTCCCCATTCTCTGAGATAGCAAGCAATCTGGTAGAGATTTTACAATGGTGTAAATCAGTGATTGGCAAACTATTCCCCATGGGCCAGATCCAGTCTGTAGTTTGCTCATCACTGTCTTAAACAATTCCCTAATCCAGTGATGGGCAAACTGTTCCCCAAGGGCCAGATCCAGGCTGTAGTTTGCCCATCATTGCCTTAAGCAATTCCCTAATCACTACGCCCCTATATCTCATGTACACATAAAGTAAATGGTTTGTTGTAATCTGGGATGCCTAGAGCAAGGGGCAGACAGGATAGCCCTATTTAGATTTGACAGAGCTGACCAGTGTTCTGGCTCTAATTTAAGTGGTTCAGGGACTGAATTTCTTGTTAGTGTTATAAGGGGTTTAGTAATTTCCCCATAGCAAGGGATCCATTGTCTACAAAAACCTGTTTCTCCTAAGTTTGCTCTTAACTGTTTCTTAGTGGTAGGATCACTCAATTTTTTAATATTTTCAATGTGCTTAGGAGAAATATAACAGGCACCAGCAGTTAAAATGAACCCTAAATATTCCACTTTGGGGAGACACCACTGAACTTTTTCTTTTGAGATCTTGTGGCCTCTTTTATGTAATTCTAAAAGAAGATGTTTACTATCTTCTTGACATGCTGTGGCATTTGGTGAGGCTAAAAGCAAATCATCCACATATTTAATTAATTTACTCTTTTTAAATTTTATATTATCTGTGTCTTGGCTAAAAATTTGTTCAAAGAGGGTAGAAATTTCTACATACCCTTGAGGCAAATGAGTCCATGTGAACTGTGAACCTTTCCAGGTAAAAGCAAATATATTGCTGGAATCTTCATGAGTAGGAATTGAGAAAAAGGATGAGCACAAGTCCACTACTGTAAAGTAAATGGCTGTACTGGGAATAGAGGGAATTATTGTGTTTGGGTTTGAAACCACAGGATGTCTTTTTATGACATGATTTTTTACAGCTCTTAGGTCTTGGACAAATTAATATTGGGCTTTTCCATCTGGGCCTATTTTTGGCTTTTTAACAGGTAAACTAGGTGTATTATATTCTAATTTCCATGGAATTATTATTCCTTGATCAATTAATAAATTTATTACTGGGGTAATTCCCTCAATTGCTTCTTTTGATACAGGGTATTGAGGGATGGAGGGAGCTGGACCTCCTTTTGTCTTAATTTGAACAGAAACTGCTGATTTAAGTAGGCCTACATCAGAAGATGTGGCCCAAAGAGATTCAGGGATGTCAATAGGTATTTCCAAGGTGGGAGGCTTGTTCACCTCCTGGCTCTGTGAGAGAAGTACAGGGAACAAATTTAAAGACTCCTCGGGTATTTCTAATGATATAGAGTCATCTGGAGAGCAGGTTATTGTGCCTTTAAGCTTGCATAAAAGATCTCTTCCCAGCCAATTTATAGGGGATCCAGGCATTAAAAGAAATGAATGTTCTATAGTTAGGGGTCCCACACGTACCATGCAAGGAGAGAGTTTTGGGACCTTTTGAGGTTTTCCAGATACACCTACTACTTTTAGACAGCCAATAGAGTTACAGTTTTCATCTGGTTTACTCACCAGGACTGACCTAGATGCTTCTGTATCCAAAAGACAATTATAATATGAATTTACAACTTTCAGAGACACATAAGGTTCATTGCTATGTGGGGGGAATGTATAGGACAGTTGGCATTAAAGCATCAGGGATGTAGGGGCATAGTGATTAGGGAATTGCATAAGGCAGTGATGGCCAAACTATGGCCTGTGTCTGGCCCATGGGGAATAGTTTGCCCATCATTGTAAATCATCTTTCTATAGTGGTTCTTTTATGAAAGAGAACTCAAAACAAATGAAAGAAAAGTAAAGAAATGAAGTGAAACATACTGTGTTTTGGTCTGTATTCATATTTCATCAGTTCTTTCTCTGGAGGCAGTTGTAATTTTTCATCATAAGTAGTCCTGGAGGATTTTCTTGAATCAATGTATTTCTAGGAAAGGCTAAGTCATTCATAAATATTCATCATATAATATTAGTTACTGCATGCAATGTTCTCCTGATTCTACTCACTTCACTTTTCATCAGTTGGTGTAGGTCTTTCCAGGTCTTTCTTAAATCATCCTTCACAATCATTTCTTGTAGCACAGTAGTATTCCATTACAAGTATTTACTAGTATCAAATAAAAAAAAGATTTGGTTGTTTGAACTAAAAGAGTAATTGTCAATAGTTCACTTGAAGCTGAGTGCATGGCAGTGGGTCTCCGGTGAAGTATCCCAAGAATCTGTGCTTGGCCTTATGCTGTATTACAATTTTCAAAGTGATGTAAATAAAGGAATAAATGACATGCTTATCAAATTTCAAGATTGCATAATGGAATGCCTAACATAGAGAGTCAGTATACAAAAAAAGATCTCAGCAGACTAGAGCACTGAACTTAATTAGGTAAGATGAAATCCAATAAAGATAAACATACTTATACTGGTGTACAGTGATTCCTCACCTATGCTGGGAGTTACATTTCAGATACCCCTGTGATATGTGAAAATCTGTGAAGTAGTGGTGTTATATTTATTTTATTATTTATACATATTTTAAGGCTTTATAAACCCTTCACACTCTCTTATAAACCTTTTCCACACCTTTATTAACCTTTCCCACACTCTTACAAACACTGAGCCAATCAGCACCCAGGATACAGAACACAATACTGTGGTTGGTCCTGCCATACAGCGAAAACTCCTCAATACAGAATTAGATTTTGTTTTTAAAACCTGGGATAAATTGAAGCTGCAATAAGGGAACTGAGATATAGCAAGGGACAACTGTATTTTGTATAGTTTTGAAAAGGAGAACCTTGGATAGACAGAAGTTCTTTTGCAAAGATTCTGGAGGATTTAGTGGAATGCAAGCTGAATATGAGGCAGGACTGGGGCATAGCAACTCTGAGAGTGAAAGCAATTTTGGTTTACATCAGAAGAAACATAGTTTCCAGCAATAGGGAAGTGATAATCGTAGTGTAAGAAGCTTTCAACAGACCTCACCTGGAGTATTTTGTTCTGATCTGGGCATTACAGATTAAGGACATCGATTAGCTAAAAATTGTTCAAGGATGGACAATTAGGATGATGAAGGGCTTTGAATTTATGTCATATGAGGATTGGATAAGGAAACTCATTCTTAGCTTAAAGAAAAGAAGATTTGTATTCTGTTTGTTGAAGTTTTTGATGGGTTACCATGAGGAGAAAGGATTTGGTGTGTTATATTTGTTCCCAGTGAGGAGAACCAGAAGATTGCATAGAGGCATATTTAATGTTGAAATCAGGAGAAAAAATTCAACTTATTACTATTTAGAGTTATCTAAAAGTAGAATTAGTTGCCCCACTGAGAGGTAGGTTTTCCCATCGTTGGAGGTCTTTGGCAGAGGCTGGACAATCAATGATTTGTTATGTTATTTTGGAGAGTCTTTTAGGTACAGTATGCAAGTCCAACTTTCAACTCTTAAATTCCTTAATCTAAATCAAAAGATGAACTTTTGTGACAGTGATTACTATTGGGTCAGTGAAATGGTTTCACAATTGTCTAAAAGCAATATGACCTGTCCTCTTATTCAATTCAGGAGTCAGCGAAGCACATGACCCTTTAAATCTTGTCAAAGTGAAATATGTCAATAGATTGTCTGTTTAATTTTATGCCATATGCATTTTTCATCCACCTTATTTTTCAGATGTGGTTGGCCAGGATGATCTCTCTTGGGTGACCATGAATTTCATTATGGAGGCCCAGTAGTTTTCCAAGGTTTCATGTAATCAATATAATATCGTCTCCAAATTATGAGCATATATAGAATATCTTAGTAAAGCATTTCTCCTTTACGGGGGATTTTGAACAGGACATATATCATGAGACTATATAAAAACCATTAGTACATATGCTGCTGTACTTCTTCCCTTTTTGATATTTTCACTCAACATATTGCTGAAGAAAACTATGTCAATGATTATACTGGTCATAGATACTTATGTACTCATACATAAATTTATAATATACATAAATTTATATGATTAGAGTCATTGTGCTCAATTCTTCATGATCCCATTTGAGATTTTTTTGGGCAAAGAAATTGGAGTGGTTTCTCATTTCCTTCTCAGCTCCTTTTACATATGAGGAAACAGAGGCAAAAAGGGCTAAGTGATCTTCCTATGGTCACATAGCTAATGCTATGCACAGATTTGAACTCAGAAAGATGAGTCTTAACTAATTTCAGGCCCTGCACTTTATCCATTGCACCACCTAGCATTGACAGAGGGCAAATGATGAAATTTCTGGAGTAGTGTGCAAACATCAATGGTCATAAAGGAGAGATTTGTAGAAAAATCTTACCTGAGAGTCTGGTTGCTATATAATCCTAGATTTCTTCCCAAACAGTATTAGCTGTTCTAACAGAATTATACGTAATAAAAGCAAAGATCATGGTAGTATAATGAAGTGGGAACATCCATATGTCAGTGTGTTTCATATATTATAGACTATATTAGATTTTAAGAATGATATATTTAAAAAAATTAAAATTATGTGCAATTTAGCTGCCAATTCAATATTGGCATAGGGAGCATAGCTTCCTTCTACTCTTTTTTGAGGGATTAGTGAGATAGTAGTTTTCCCCTGGAATCTTTCTGAGTAATATGAATAAATCTCTATCCTATATATAATTTTAGAAGACCTTTCTGAAGTGACTCAAACTTTCATTTCATAGGCTTTTGTGATTACATACTTTGTTCCTTTAATCTTGCAATGTGTAATACAAATCTAGTCTTAGTTCTACATAAAAATTACTTTGGGAAATCAGACTCATGAATGTGTACTTTTTTATTTGATATTAAATAATGCCCTAAGGCAGGTAATTCAAATTTTTATTAAAGTGAAATGATTTGACAGTCTGACTTTGAATTTAAAGCATGAATGTTTCATTTAAGCATCTGGAACTCAAAAGGCAAAAAAAAATTCATGCTAGTACTTGAAAAAATGTTTTAAATAATCAGATTTATTTTAACCATGCTTTACCCATAGTAGCTTGCTGGTTCTGTTCTAAGATGACAGAGTTTTACATGAAAAGTTTTGGACATCCTGGGGCTCTGATAACTAGAACTTTGCTGATTATTTCCATAAAAGATTTGTGGCTTTCTTACCATTTAAACTCTGTGAATCCTGGTTTTGTCCTTGTTTGAAGGATTAGCCCTTAACTCACCCAGGTGTTATAAATCCTCTAGTTTCGGTCTACTAGTAGACATCTTGGTGACTGAACTGAAAATGAACTTCTTTCCCGTCAAGAAATTTCACTTACCTTTATTACCTCCTGGAATCTTAAAGTTGGTTAGTGATCTTAACATGTAGCTTTGACCATTTCCTTAAGATTAACTCATTCCATCCCTCCCCACTTGACTTCATGATAAAGAGCTCCTTTGGTATGCATTCTTACCCTATAGCTGGTCTGTTACTCATTTTGATGTTTGAATTACTTAAAGTAGAAAGATAATTAATATCTTTAAATTCTATAGTTGCACATTCCTCTGACTAGAGGTAGATTTGAGATATGATCTCTTTCTGGTGAAGATCATTGTTATTATTTTTTAATAGTGGGATTCTCTTCCTGAGCAAGTCTTTTCACACAGAAAAACACTCAATGAAATCAGCTATTTTATTGTCCTAGTATTCCCCAGGAAGAGTTTCTTTTCTGAGTTTTGCATTTTTTTCTGCTATTTCTAGTCTTGTTGGAATACACTGAAACATCTTTTAATTAAATTACTTTTTTTTTTAAAGTATCATGACGGCTTTTAAAGGTCTTTTTTTTCCCTATGAGGAACAACATATCTCAATTCAGAGATAGAAGAGTAATCAAACTGTAAAGAAATGTAGACATCCCAAATTAGTATCTCTGAATGATTACCTATGTCAGATCTGTCTTCATTTCTCTTTCTTGGTCCTTGAAGTCCTCCTTGACTGTGCTGAACCTTTTCCACATGTGCTTTTGTAATTAATAATGTTGTCTTCTTTTGCTTTACTTAAAGCTATAGCCGGCATCAATTTCATATCAATTTTCTTTTATAACCTAAAAGGTTATAAGATGGAAAGGAATAAAATATTTCAGAAAAGAGAAGGCCATGGAGAGAAAAAAGGTCAAACCCTGAATGACCAAGTAGGAAAAAGCTATTATCTTTCCAGTATAAATGGAAAGGGTTATAACTATAATTCCAATCAGTGGTACTTGAACTCTCCATACTTTAATAATTTAATATGATACACAGCATTAGGAAGAAAATTGAAAGTTATATGGGTATGTCTAGCCTGCATATTATATATTTACTGCATATTATAGAGAGTATTATTCGAAGTATAATCAACTTACTTATCATAGATAGAGTATCTGAAAATTTCTTTAGAAACATAAAAAAATTTAAAAGATTCTCACGATATCTTTATTAGATAGAAATAGTGGGTCTCTTATATTACTCACTAATGATATTTTCAGATGTCTTTAAGATCATCAGATTTTTATTGAAAGGCTGTTCTTTCCCCATATATACACTTTATTGTCTAGATATAGTGCACAGAAGCAAATATTAGCTGATAATACTAAAGCAAAATGGACTTAAATTACAGCAAGATGTTAGATTAGTTGTAAGTAAAAGTATCTTTACAGAGGAAGCTGTTAAATATTGGTACGGGTTTTCAAGGCAATGAAATATATTTCCTTCTCTGGAGAACTTTAAAAATAGTATTTTCTATTTTTTTTGAAATGGCTTAGGAGTGAACTTTACTAGAGAAGAGGATTTAAACTACGTGACCTCTCAAGGTCTGTTTGAATCCACTGATTCTACACTTCTATGACTCTATGATGAATATGCTTTCCTAAATTTTTATTAACTATATATATCACAGAAAAGGGAGACTAGGGAGAAATAGACCAGCTGGTAAATGAGGAGGAACATGAAACAAATGCTTCTTTATGGATGAGGTTTTAAGCTTTTAACTTAGCCAATATCTATCAAGAAAAATAATGCCGAGAAATTTTGCATCTGAGAATTACTTTTAAGTGAGAAACAAGATAAAGAAACATTTGGATATTGTAAACATTTGAGTTTAAAACTCAAAATGACATTTATCTTAGATACTAAATTAATTTGATCCTCTGCTTTTCTGAATATCCTGAAAGAAAATAGGCAAGGGCAATTCTTGAAATTTAGGAAAAGCACTAGAGAAAAATGCTAACAATTTGAGATTTTATAAATTTGATATTAATAATTAGTGAAATACTAAAAGTTTCACTAAAAATTAGTGAAATACATCACATGTTGTGAAGAAAAACTTGGAAACTAAAAATGAAAGACATGAACATGAATAATGGATCAGGATCACATTATTGATTATCTGGATTCCTAATATTTGGAATTAGGAACTTTTTTTTTTTTTACAGAATTACAAAGATATAACTCAACCTCGGAAAAATGATTCCAAATTTTGATGGAAGAATAAATTTGATAAATAAATTGACTTGAAATAGAAAAAAGATGAATCCCAATTTTTGATTTATAATTCTACTTACTATGAATAATGGAATACTTAAAAACACAGATTCAAAAAAAGCACCTAGGAATATTAGGATGAAAATGCAATAAATTTACCTTAAACTACAAGGGTAGAAAGGTAACAGGGAAAAAAGGAGAGAGAGGGGAAGGAGAAGGAAGAACCACTACTTTTTTATCTATGTTAAAAACATAACACATCCCTGGGCATGCATGCAGTCCCTCCTAGTAGGGGAGACAAAGGCTAGTGGACTGTTTGAGTTTGAGTTCAGAGATGCAGAATGGTAAAAGTCAACAAATTTTTTTAAAAAGCAAAGATGAAAAAAATTCACCCTTTCTATTAAATTTTTGTGAAATTTTATCTGGAACTAGGTGTTTTTCAAAATGGAATTATAATTTTGGTCAAAGAATCTTACCAAAACAAACACTTGAGGTCAATGAATTGACTCAGGAATATTTCTAATTTTGAACTTCATGTACAATAAAACCCAATCAGCTCTGTTCTGTTTTAAAGATAGCTCATCTGAGTATAGAAATGAATCTGATGGTACTTTTCTTTCCTTCAGATTCTACCTTTCAGTTTAGGATATCTTGATTAAAGGTCTAATTGGCCATGGTAATCTATACTCACTCATAGTGGGTGATGGGAGATTTGGTATCTCTATCAACTGGGGAATAGATTATCCTCTGGGAGAAATTTTGGCATCAGAACAATTGTGTGGATACTATTCCTTCCCTCTAGACCTCAACACTTTTAGAGCTAGAAATACCATATTGCACAGATAATGGGAATTGGTTAGGTGGTAACCAGGGGCTCCTGAACCTGTATTTTGGTATTTTCATGACTGTTTCCATATATTTGATTTCTTTTGTAACCCAGTTTTTATGTTAAAAACAGTATTATAAGAAGGAGTTCATAGGCCTTGCTATATTGCCAACATGGTCCATCACATAAACAAAATTAAATAAGAACCACTACACTGTACAAACAGAAGCAATTATAACTTGTGACTTTATTTATAGGAAGGAAAATGAGTTGAACGTTTGCAAATATTTGTGAAGAGCAAATGGAAAAACGGGAATTTTCTATGAAATGTAGAATAAAAACACAGCTTTTAAAATATTGACATTCTCCTAATAATAATGTATACCTATGAATCATGGAATACCAGTTTTCCAAAGTATACAAAGAGCAAAAGAGAGTTATATCAATCTCTCAATCAGCAACCAATAATTTATTAAATGATTTCTTTGTCCAGACAATGTTCTGGGTTCTGAGAAGACATTAAAAAATTGAAATAGTTCCTGCTTTTAAAGAGTTTACATTTTATCAGAAAGAGATGTTAAAATATAAGTATATTTCATTTATATGTCTGTCTAATCATCTAAAGTAAATGTAAGATCAATTTGCTGGGGTGATAGCTCTAGTAGCTAGTGAGGGATGGAGATATCTGGAAAGACCTTTAGTAGGAAATACTGCTTAAAGTGAGCTTTAGAAGAACTGGAAATTCTAAAAGGCAAAGGTTAGGAAGGAGTGAATTCTAGGCATGGGGAGAAATCTGTGCAAAGACAGGAGATGGAATATTATGTGTAAAACCAGTTTGGTTAACTCATAGATTACATGGAGAGTCTTGTATAATGGATATAGCAAAATAGCAGCATACTATTGATGACATGTCTGAGAAGTATAATTTATCATATATCTAAAACTAAACTCATTATCTTTCTCTCCAAATCTTTCTCCCTTCAACAATTCTGTTTCAGTTGAGGGCACCAGCATCCTCCCAGTAACCCAGGCTCATACCATAAGTGAAATCCTTGATTTCTCACTCTTTTTAATGCTTCCCATATCCAATTGGCTGCCAAAATCTTTCAATTTTACCTTTGTAATATCTGTCACATATGCTCCTTCTTTCCTCTAACCCTGCCACCAGCCTGGAGCAGACCCTCATTACCCGACACTTGGACTATTACAAAAGGCTGCTAGTTAGTTCTCCAGCTAAAAGTCTCTCCCCATTCCAGACCATCCTCCACTCAGCTGTCAGATTCATTTGTCTTTGTATGATATTGTGTCACCTGCTCTGGGACTTAATGACCTTCATTGACTCCCCGTCATCTTCAAGATCAAACATCAGATTCTGTTTGATGTTCAGAACTCTTTATAACCTGCCCCTCTCCTCCATCTTTTCAGTCATTTTACACTTTACACTCCCCCTCTCCAGGTTCCTACCCACATCCCTTCAGTGACATTGGCTTCTTTCCTGTTCCTTAAATAAGAAACTACATTTGCTAACTTGAGTCATTTTCATTGGCTGATCCTCATGCCTGGAATGTACTCCTTCCTCATTACTTCCTGGCTTCCTTCAAGTCTGAGCTAAAATCTCATCTAAATGCAACATTTCTCCATTCTCCTTAATTCTAGTTCCTTCTTTCTACTTATAATACCCACTTTATCCTGCATATATGTTGTTTGAACATAGTACAAAAACAAAAGAGAAACTACCTTGTCCTCAAGGAGCTTATAATCTAGCCAGAAGAGACAAAATGTGCACCCACAAAATATATTCATGGTAATTTTTTTGGAAGGCCATTTAAAGAAATCAGAGGATGATGAGTAAAGAACTAGAATGCTATATTGATTCCCACATAATATTAAAAGATTTGGAGAAAGACTTCTTGTGCAATGGATGGAGCTTTAATGGAGTGACTTGGGGAAACAAGGTAAGGAGATGTGGATAGATATTAATTTGCATAATTGGATAGATAATATCACAGTGACAGAAGTGCTGGAATGATTAAATGGAGGAAAATAAACTTCTGGCTCAAAGTAAGGGAAATAATTCTGATTATGATCCCTCTTTCCACCATTAATTATTATTAAATTTCCATATTTTTGTTTCTATTTGCATTCCAACATCTTAATTAAGTCTTTAATTCTATCCATCTAGTCTATTAATCCATCCATTCATACATTCTCACTCCTCTTTGCATGCACGACCATTTAATTTATGGGTTAATATTTTTATATTTTAAGATAAAGTAAAATAGAACAACAAGTCATAAAAGTCTGTCCCTCTACTTATTTTAGTTTTGTGTTTCAATTACTTGTTACTTAGCAATTTTAGGAAATTTTACATTATCATCAATTGAAGCGATTATGTTTTAATTATAAATGCTTTTGTATTACATGCAGGTTTCCTGATTGACAATATTGTGTTCACAATAGTGATAAGCCATTTTTTAAAAAATTATTCTTTTAGCTAACAAATATTTATTTTCTCCCCATCCCATCTCCTCAACTTTATAGCTTTCACTGATAGAAAAGAAACAACACTTGGAACAAATATACATAATCAAGAAAAAATAAATTTCTGCATTGGCTGTGTCCAAAAACATGTCTCATTCTGCATCTTAACTTTTGTCTCTCTGTCAGAGTGTGAGTTGCATGCACCATCAGTGGTTTCCTGGAATCATGACTGATTATTGCATTATTCAGAGTTTTTATATCTTTCAATGTTGTTCGCTCTTAAAATGTCACTATTATTTTGTGTGTGTGTGTGTGTGTGTGTGTGTGTGTGTGTGTGTGTGTGTCTGTGTATTATTCTGGTTCTGTTCAAGTAATTCTAATTCCATTTTTTCAAGTCTTCCCAGACTTCTCTTAATCCATTTCATCATCTCTTAAAATACTGTGTTGTTATGTTGGGCATTCATTTAGTTTCTATTTTCTTTGCAACTACACAAGGAACTGTTATGAATATTTCCTTACATGCTGATCATTTCTCTTCTTTTATCAGATTGTAGGTAGGTTCATTTTAATTTTAAAGAGTATATTACTTGGGTAGAGTTTTGTACCTCTTTTGTCCTAAAGCTACTATAGATAGGTGCTAATTAGCATGAATAATGAAGCCCCTGAAGTGGTCACAAGTATTCAAATTTGCAGTATTTGAAGTTATAATTATGTAAAATATGGTAATTAGTCTCAACCCAATGGAAATATGCAGAATGAGTTCAAATAATATGATCACTTCAAGGAGTTCATTATATCTACACTGATTGGATCCTTGATACAATTCTCATTCCAAGCCTTTCCTGTAATGCTCTCATTTTCTTTTCTAATTCTTTTACTTAGCACTCTCATTTAATTTGTAATATAATTTAAAATATTTTAATCATTTCTTATAGGAATTCTGTTTTACCTTGTGACCAATCCATGTTTTTCTTTTATGCTCTGTTTGTAGGCACATTGGTATTTCTTATTCTCTCATTCTCTCTTTTTCCTCCTTTTCTTTTTCTTCCTTTTTCTTCTCTAGCACCAAAATATGTCTATAATATCATGGAAGTTTGTTTCATGTTTACTCATTCTAGCTTTTCTTACTGGACCAGGGTCAGGCTCTGTGGACTTCTGAAAGGAATACAGAAGACTTTTTTTGGTTCTGATTTGTTTACTGTGGGATTCTACTGATGCTTTCTCTGGGAAATGGTTGTTTTGTTCCTCATGAATTTCAGGGGTGGCTAAAGTAGAGTACAAAGTTTCAGGGTTCCATAGGTATTCTAATCTAGGGCAAAGTCTGATCCTGCTCTGAGTGCTGCAAACTCTTGACTTTGGCTGGTGTTTGAGCAATGTTAACTGTATGCTGGTCACTTGTTGGAGCTACAGTGGAATGTTGCTAGCCCTAGCCCTCATGGGCTATTATTTTTGCAGATTCAAAGCAACAGAATTGCAGGCTTCACCTTGGGCTAATGTCCTTATTTGGTTACTTAGCTATAAGACACAGCCCACGTCTGTGTGGATTGACTCTGTGGCCCAGTGCTAAATAACTACTGCTTTCTTCTATTCCTGGTCATTTCCCTGTAGGTAGGCTCAGGTCAGGTCTGAGCTGGATCTGAGTTCACTTACTACCATGGCATATAACTGTAGTTTCCCTCCCCACCTCTAAGCTTCCTTCACTGCAGATCCCCTTCATAGTTTATGCTGGATTTCTGACCCTGCTCTGGGTCTCTCCTGCTTTATTTTTCAATGATAAACATGTTGAAGGATAAAGGAAAATAATGTCATTCCTTCTGCCTTAAGAATCTTAAAATCTCAGAAGGGTAACAAGATGAATAAGTGAAATAATTATTTCATGATGCAAAGCAATATAATATTTTATGATCTGTTACAGACAATAAATATAGATGTTCAGAGAAAAAGGAGGTCAGTTAGGACTATGCTAGTCAAGAAAAGTTATTTTTTTAAAACCTTCTGTGTATTGGCTCATAGGTGGAAGAGTGGTAAGGTTGGGCAATGGGGGTCAAGTGACTTGCCCACGGTCACACAGCTGGCAAGTGTCTGAGGCCAGATTTGAACCTAGGACTTCCCATCTCTAGGCCTGACTCTCAATCCACTGAGCTACCCAGCTGCTCCCTCAAGAAAAGTTTCATGGAAGATATTTGCCTTGAGCTGGGCTTAGAGAAAACAAAGGAAGGTATTTTACATGAATGAATGTATACAGAGAGGGGAAGAGTGTGGTATATTCATAAAAATGAGTTTAACTGTTATGGATGTGATACAAAGATGATAAATAGAACTTATTTGTGGACACATGAGATATGGCTAGATCATGAGAAGTCTTGAGAATGAAATAGAAGATTTTATCCACCAGGATAAGAAGGCACAAATGGATCATAATCTCTACTAATGCACAGAATTACTATATTGCTCAAATCACAAAAGACAATGAAGGTGGCAGTAACCAATTAGATTCTAAGGTCTGAGAAGTTCTGTAGTGCCCAACAGGTATACAATCCTATTAGTAAGAAATTATGATATTATGATAAAGATTGAAAAAGAATCTTTTTAATTATATGTGTATATGCACACATACACACATATACATATGTATTTTTTCGATTTGGGGCATGTTGTGTTTGAGATGCCATTAGACATCCAGTCCAAAATGTCCAATAAATGATAAGTGTTATCTTAGAAGTTTCCAAACTTTCTTGATTTGTGGTGCTCCTACTGTTTTAGTAAATTTTTTTCAGGACACTTTTAGACGAAAAGAAATATGTAGTGGTTCCATTTATTAAGTAGTTAGGTTAAAACAACTTAGAATTTTCATTTTAACTTAGTAGATAATATAAAAAATAACAATTTCAAAAGAAAAAGCAAGCTTTTCAGCAAGATTGAAAGTCATTGTGTACAGTTTTGGAACCTTCGCTATATTTATATCATTCTCCCAACTTTTAGACATAATAACCCTGTCAAATAGCAAAAGAAGTTAGTCTGATATGATCTGATCTTGAAAAAACTACATTGGCTCTTTTTGGTTAATAATTCCTTATTTATATATTTATTAACCGTCCCTTTAATAATATAGAGTTTTCTCAATAAACAAAGTCAACTGAGACAATGGATCATAGTTTGCAAAATTCGTTTTCTTTCCATTTTCCAATATTGGGTTTATTTAAGACTTTCTAAAATCTTATGGTATTCATATCACTTTGTACAGTCATTCAAAAGTCACTGACATTAGTTCAATAAACACATCTGGCAATTCTTTAAGTACTTAGGGAACTTCTACAAGGTTAAGTTCTCTTGTGCCAGGTAACTAGAACTCAAGGGCAAATAGGTGATCTCTAACCATCTACTCACTTATCTTGTGCATCAACTCCCTATTGGTTTTTTCCTATTCTTTTGAGTCCAAAGATCAGTCTCCTTGTCAGATTAAACAAATGAATAAAAAATGGAATAGCTCTGCTTTCTGTTTAGATTTTTTATTGTCCCTTCCACCTCAAACAGTAGCCCTCTTACACCACTATATTATCAAAAAAAAATCTGCCCCAGATTTAATATTGTCTTTAGATTTTCTCACCAGCCTCAGATCATTTCAAGTATTTCTGATACTTCTCTTAAAAGGTTGTAGTGTATCTTTTTATTTAGATTATTACCTTGGTTTCCTTCTTCTGTACATATCTTTTATAGTTAAGAGTTGTTTGATGAATTCCCTGAGTAGCCACATTGATCTGTTCATACTTGTTTCTGTCTTTTTCTCCTAATAAAATTTCTCTTTGTCTTACATATTTCACTTTTGACAGTTGTCCATTTCTTCTGGATTCACTTCTCTAAAATTTGAGGCCATGAGTTCCTAAATATCTTTCCTCTAAATTCTTTGAAATCTGCTCTCTAGTTATAGATATTCTTTTTCAATTCTATCACAGATTTTAATCTGAAGTTCCACCCTATTCCCTGCAATTAATACCATAATTTCTATCTCTGTTAAAAGTTTTTTTCTTGTTCTGTTGTTGCTGTTGTTTTGTTTTGAGTTATGTCCAACTCTTCATGACCCCATTTAGGTTTTCTTGGCAAAGATACTGGACTGATTTGCCATTTCCTTCTGCATCTCATTTCACAGATAAGGAAACTGAGGCAAAATGTATTAAGTGAGTTGCTCAGAGCCAGTAAGTGTCCAAGGTTGGATTTGAACTTGGGATGAAGAGGCTTCTTGCCTTCAGACCCAATACTCTACTCACTCTGCCATTGTTTTATTGGCCAATCTGAGATCTAGAAAAGAAGCTCTCATAGGTCCTGAAACCTTTTGAAGGATGGAATTATTATTAAGAAAAGTCTCTGTATTCATCTGAGAGCTTATTGAAATTTTAATTCTTTGGTGATGATGGTATTCAATGATTCATAGTCATATAATATAATTAGAAGAATGATGATGTTTAAAGAATGGATTTTTCTTTTACAGAATAATTTGGAATTGTTGAAAGCACTTTTCTAGGTCCAGTCTAGCTTGCTCTCTTGATACTTTAAATTCTTGGTCCAGCTCATTTTTCATCTGCATCATTTATTCAAAAAAGTCTGTGTATTGATGGACTGGTTCAGTGGGTTTTGAATCTAACTAAATACCATAATCTGGTGTAAAAGGGGGAAATGGGAAGGATTATGGTTGGACTGGATATTTAAAGTTTGGTCACCAGAATGGATTACTCAATTCCAAAACAAAAGACCCAAGTCAGGATGGCTTTTATGGTGGTTTATTTACAATTAGGAAGGCTGAAGGTAGGGAAAATGAGAGAGAGAAACTCTGGCCTGGATGGGAGGCTTGAACCAGGTAGGGCTTCAGAGGCCCCAGCAGAGAGGGCAAAGAGGTTAATTAAACAAGGCTTCTTCTAGCTGCAAGGCCTTCTTTAAGAGGAGAGGCCTCCCTGAAGGTAGAGCCTCCAGAAACGCCAAAGGAAAGAGAGAGTCAGCCTAACTTACCCACATGACAATTTAAAGGGAAGCAGTCTGAGGTCTCACTGGAGCTCTTCCAATGCCAAGTTCAAAAGGCAAAAATTTCCCTCACAAGAAGTTACCATCACATTTAAAAGATAGCAGTTTTCGTCATTTCCTGCATCTGCTTCCAGTTTTACATGGACAAATGGCAGCCTCATCCCTATTTTGGATTGCCGAGGGGGCAGTCCCTTGTTTTTGATTTGTCACTTACTATCACATGTGGGTCACAGACCTCCTCCCTCCCCACTCAATTCTAAGTTGGGTGGGGTGACATCATTACTGTTGGCTAAAGTCTAAAGAATGACTGAGGATGAGCTAATTCCAGTTACACACTGGATAATGAGGGTTGATTAAACACTTTTCAGTGTCTGCCCTTCTATTGCCCATCTTCTTTTTAACAGTTTTTGGCTGAGCCATAAGGGAACAAAGACCTGAGGGGTATAGGAACAATGGAGATTGCTAGAGCAACTTTCATTTTTACATCCTTATCCTTGTTTATATACTCAGCAACACAAGGAATATTTCGGCTTTGGTTCTATGTGGTTTTTCTTATAGGCATTTTTGGCCCAAACTCACCGCGAAGTTTGGAGCCAGATTTGGACCTTTGCAAATATTACACTTTTCCTTAGTAGGAAGAGACCAACTACTAGAAGCATACTCACCCAAAAAAGTGAAATATTGGCAAGAACATCTTGGGGCAAATTTAGTGAACTGGGTGTGGATGTCTATCTTGGGTAAACCATTTTTGCCAAAATTACTGAACCACACCTTGTGCACAGCAATTCACAGAAAGAGTCATTATGGGATATTAGCATTGGTTGACATTATAAAAAAACACTGGATTGCAATCAGCATCACAAAAGAAGCCAAAAGAGTGTGTGACAATTGGAAAGTCTGCATGCAATACAACCAAGCCATTACCAAAGTCAAAGCTTTGGGAGGGAAACAGGTAGCATACACTCCCTTTGAATGCTTGCAGATCAATTATGTCACAATGCCCAGATGCCAAGGATACAGATACATACCAGTGATAGTTGACAGATTAACAAAGTGGCCAGAAGCATTCCCAGCCAGGTGAAACAATGCAGCATTTGTGGCCAAGATCCTACTTAGAGAAATAATACCCAGATTCTTTATACCTGCAATAATTTCATCTGACTCTGATAGTGACTTCTCTAATTCCATTCTTGGCCAAGTCTACCAAATGCTTGGGACTGAGAGACATTTATGCTCTATATACAGACCTCACTCATCCAGGCACATGGAATGGACCAATCGAAGTCTTAAAATTATGATGGGGAAGCTATGTTCAGAAAACCATCTTAAATGGCCAGATGTTCTACCCATGGCACTTTTCCATTTCCGTAGCCAACCAAATAGTTTAACTCATTTATCTCCATTCGAGTTACTATATGGGCAACTACCATGGCATGGAAAAGCTCCACAAGACACCAATTATCTGTCATACCTTGGTATAGAATGCAAGATCTATAAGAATTCCATTAGACTACAGCTTGCATGATTTCAAACCTGGAGACACAATTTACATCAGGAATTTCACCAGAAAGTCAGTATTAGAACGAAAATGATTTGGACCTCATGAAATAATTCTAGTCACATCCATGGTAGCAAAAGTTAAGGGCAAAGAAGCATGGTACCATTACACACACATAAAGTCCTCCAAAGAGCCTCAACAGAAAGAACCAGACTTAGACAAAGAGCCTCCACAGAAGGATCTAACCACAGACATAGATGAAACTCAACAAAAAGACCTAACCATAGACAAAACACAGTACCAAACAGATAGCCAAGTCATAGACCAACAGTGGGAGCAAGATATTCAAAATATTGACATAGATCACACAGAAACCTCAATCATACATGAACAGCAGCAATCTAAAAATCTATCCATACAAGACCTCAGCAGTGACAATGAAGAATGAACACCAAACCAAATTACATCAATGACAATACAAAACTCTAAAGACTTTCATAAAAAAGAGAATTTTTTTTTGTGGCAACAAAATCTTTATAACACAATGCCACAAAATCACACACTGGTTCCTGTTCCAAGGCAACCCTTCAATCAAGTCGACATCAGTCAAGATGGGTATCTAGTACAGATGAAGGCTAGATGAGAACCCAGAGAACATCAAGACATCAGGACAACTTCAGGATCAGCACAGGACAACACAAGAGACATTGCACAAAGGCTACACAACGACCTAAACTGTTGCAACATCTATGTAACTTGGACATCTTCACCAGAAGAATCACATCGGCAACAAGATCAACTGTGCAAGATTTAGGTTTAAATGGTACAAGGTTTACACCTTCAGACACAAATCAAAGACAAAGTTAGCGCATGCCCACATTAAAATGCATGCATCAGAACATTAGTTGATGGGCAAAGGGATTCTAAAGAAGATGGTGAGTGTGAACCAAGCAGAACATGCTAGGTCATAGGTCCAACACATAGACACATTAAATTCACATCACATGTACATAGTGTAAATAGATGTATATAGTTTGAGTACAAAGCACAGTGGCCATGTTAAACAAGAGAACTTATGTTCCTTGATAGGTCAAATAGTACTTAACTTACTCTCTTTAATTAAGACATCACATACAAAACCTTGTACATATGTATTATATTGCAACTAACCCATAATAAATGAACAGCTTACTAACCAATAGGGAAAGCATAGATATGGAAAATTCACTTCAGTTAGCTCAGGGACAGTGTAATATAGTTATGAATGTTTGGATAGAATAATCCATAAGGAATGTCAGACAGACATTGCATAGTGTAGGTTAGCTAGAGATGTTACCAATAAACTAATACACTAATGTAGATTGAGAACTTACTTACACACTACTAATTTTCCTAATAATAGAATAGGGACTAGAAGTTAAAAAGGATTAGAAACGTTACAAGTTATAAATGTTTACTTGAAGTTCAGTACTAGAGAGTAATAAGACAGTTGTTGCAGAAATTCATTTGTTTAGAATAAGTAAGGACAAGTTATAGAGGTAGATACTGTTATATTTTGCTATAGTTTATTGTTTGTTATGCATTCATGTTCAACTTATGTGACACTTGTATTCAAATCCCACACTTTCCCAGTTAAATTCTTTCCCATCCTTTGTCCTTAGCATAGGCAAGCATAGTTAGCTTTAAGACAATAAGTATAGATAGAATTTATTATTTTGAGATTGTAAACAGAGGGATAGGAATACATAAGTTAGTTTAGCATACTGTAAGAATCCATCAACAAATATGATCAACAAGAAAATTTGCAGCTTGAAATTTTCAAAAAACAAAATGGCATTTATCTTATGATGAATTTCTGGGACAAGATGGACACCATTTTGAGTGACAAAATCATCAGTTGGAGACCTCGGAATGTACCCAGGTGCCGTGAGCCAGGGCCAAAAGTCAGTTGGAGCCAATCCTATAAATACCCATCATGCACTGCACAAGGGAGCTCATTCTGGAGCAATCTTGGGAGATGGGAGGTTCAAGAGAGGGAGGGTAAGCTCTATATCTGCAATTCAACTTCCTTGGCTGAGAGACCTAGAGACTTATTATATCTACCATCAATAGAGCTGAGAGAGAGCAGTACCACAGTCATTCAACAAGATCATCGACAGCCTTCCCTGTTCTCTGGCTTGTAATAGCATTCCCAGATCCTCCATCCTTTCCCTTGTTCCTAACCCTGTTAAGTCAGAATTAAATACAGTTGTTTGTTACCAAGTCAAAGATTGAAGTACCTTTCCTGAGTGGTGAATATATCTAAAGCGATTGGGAAGGGGAAGATAGTCAAGCAGTCAGACTCATAGCATTATCCAATCAGCAAATCAATAGCCCATATCAACATTCAAAGCAACCCCAGTTTTGAGGAACTAGAGACGCTGACAATACATACAACTTCTCAGTGGTTCCCTGCCTAGGCAGCTGTTGAAAGGAGACAATTGGCAGGCTCAGTCCAGCAGAGCCTGTCAGGTGGGGAGAGGCATAGCCCTTCTATTAATAACACTCACTCAGAGGTCTGTGAGTGTGTGTGTGCCTCTCTTATCCCCGTCTTCTTTTTTAAAGTGTACAATGCAATGTTGAGAGTCCCTAGATTTTCTTGGAGTTCAGAAATAAAAGAAAAAGTAGAAAAATTTTAAATAGGATAGGAGTTAAACTGTTAGGACATCTCATTTCACCTATATTCATGCCCTTCAAAATAGGCAAATGTGGGAAAAGGGCAAAACTATGACCACTAAAAGAATCACTTCCTAGTACTGTTAGGACTACTTTTGAACTGCTAGAGGAACATATAATAAAAGGCTCAATGTTAACTTTAAAAGTGGACACAAGCAATTTTTAAAAATCCCTCTCTAACCTAAAAGCTAAGTGAAGTTTTTCTTATCTCTTTTATACTTTAAGGCCTAAAGAAAAGTTCTTAATTGTTCCTGGGGTATCGAACGTTTATCCCCATTATTCTGAGGTAGAAAATAGAGGGATTCCCCTGAATTCCAGAATGTTTGCCTGGATTAAATCCTCCACTCTATCTTACTGAGCTTGCCATATTCCATATCTATTGATGGTCATATTCATAATTGAAAGTGATTTCCATAATCTAGTTAACATAATTTGGAGAATCCCATTTTACTAAATGAAGGCAAGTAAAGTTGGGATGAGTCCCTCCTTCATCCACTTCTCTCAGTCAAAAAGAGTTAAATAGTAACTGTTAATTCACAACATTGCCAAGGATGTTCAAGTAGGAAGCTTTCAAAGAATTAGGAAGAAGTAATGTTACCATTATTGAGAATTATAATTAATCACTGTTCTCACTTCAATCATTGATTACTTGTTATCTTAAGGTTTTTACTTTCAAGCGACTTTCAGATTTTATATAAATTACACTCAAATCAATGAATACAGCATGGTCAAATTTCTCATAGATCTTTGGAAGAAAATTCTTCTTTATTGTGAAATACTTTGTGGATTAACTATAAGACACATTCTCAATAATACTTAATCAAGTTAGCATTTTAATTCTTATTGCTTTTCCACACCTATTCCTTTTGATATATCTTCTTACAAATTCAGTTTCTGAAATGAAGCTTATAAACTATTATTTCATTTTCATATCTGCCTTTCATTATGTCAAAAGTTTCACTTTTTTTCTTTACTGAAATTGTAAACAAAATGTTATATTCCACATTATTTCTCATTTCCATCAAACTCATGATTTTAACTAAGGTTTTAAAATTTCTCCTATAAATATTCCAACTTTGACCTTTTTCTATCACTTCTATTTTTAAAATGCAATGCACCACCACTTGAAAATACTTTTAAAATGTTATACCTCACAAAAATTACATTTGTTTAGATCTGATTGAACTTACAATGAGTGTTGTGGTAGAGCTTTTCACTTTCAAACGACTTTCAAGATTTTATATGAATTATACTCAAGTCAATGAATACTGTGTGGTCTAGAGCAATTGTTAAACATTCTTTGTGAGTTCTTATATCTGAGAAATAGGCAAAGGCTACAAATAAGTCCTTGATTTGTTGTTTTGTTGATTATCTAAACTCAAAGTGCTAGAGAAAATGTTAATAATGCAGATTAAATTTAAGTATGTGATAGCTGTACTTTTTTGGGGATCCAGTTGTAACCATTTCCTGGTATACTGACCACATATAACAATTTTGCCTAATCCTTCAGCTTTTTCCTTTCCTCCAGTTCTTGAGGTTAAAAGAAATCAAGTGTTTGCACATGTCAAGAACACTCAGTTTCCTCACAGTCATATAAATGAATTCAAGAAAAGATTAGGACAAATGATACTTTTTCTCTGGTAGATATGCCCAATACTTTCATTTTTTCTGCTTTATTTTGAACTCTGAACCCTTCCATTTTTATTTTCACAGATGTTTTAAGGTGGTCATATCAAACTCAAATAGAAACAGATCCCTGCTGACTTTATATTGATTAAGAAAACCATAAAATAACATTATCTATGTTGTATTTTATTTTTGTTTGTTTTGTTAAACATTTCCCAATTAGATTTAATCTGATTTGGTCACGCTTGGCCTGAGGGGCAGTAATTTGACACCTTTGTGCCATATTCTTGCAACTACCATGTCTTAAAATATAAAAACTTAAGATGTGATATTCAGGAAGTTTGCAAAATGATAGCCATTATAGTGTTTTGCAGGGATTGTGTTATACTTGTTTTTCTTCTAGAAGAAATAAACCAGAGGTTTTTTTTCTGCTAGTAATAGGGTGAAAGGACTGGCAGAAAACCTTTTCCTTCTAACTTAGAGAGAATGAAGAAAATCTAGACAGAATGGAATAAATTATCTAAGAGACAAAGAATAAAGTGAATCCAGGGAGGCAATGATAAATCTAAATTAATATCAACTGATTTAGTTTATTCATGCATGTGCGACATAGAAAGGAGAGAAGAAGTGGATCTTTGGAAATATGTACTCTATTTGTCCAAATATAGGCTGCCATTAAATATATGCTATACTCAAAAATAAGACTTATTCTAAAGTAAAAAATGTACATGTTAACCAAGAATTATATAAAATTATTATTATAAAACAAAATAAATGGCAATTAGGTGGCATAGTAGATAAAGTGCCAAGCTTGAAGTGAGGAAGACATTCTAAGTTCAGATTTGGCCCCATACTTGCTAGCTGTGTAACCCTGGAAAAGTCACTTAACCCTTTTTGCCTCAGTTTCCTTATCTGTAAAATGACCTGGAGAAGGAAATTGCAAATCATTCTGGTATCTTTGCTAGGAAAATCCTAAATGGGAATCACAAAGGGTCAGACATGATTGAAAAGTGTTTAATAGATGCTTAGCTAGATGACAAGGTTAGAGGTATTTACTAACTGGACTAGTAAAAGCATGTCTATAAAAATTTCCTTTAATAATCCAAAGTTCACCTTCACTCTTATAAAAATTATCCATGGGAAGAGGGGCCATAAACTTTCATGGCAATGGTAATAAGGCATCTGTATAAGGGACAAATTTAGCTAATACTTTGACTCTTGAGTCTATGGTAAGCTTCTTCTTTGCTACCAAAGGTAATACTCCTTAAAGGCTCAAATGAGTGCATCTTTATATCTAGGTTTGTTTGGACCATATGTCTCTGTTATACTTGAGACTTTCTTAAACAGACTCTTCAAATGCTATATATTCTGAACAAGTAGCTCTATTACGAAATATCATGACTGTTGTGAGGACAAGGAGTTCCCTCATCCTCCAGAGTTCTGCTGTAATCAGTCTTAATGTCTCTCATTTGCCAGCTCATCTGAACTGCCAATGGGTCAAACTCTCTCTAAGAGTAAGCTATTTAGATACAAAAACAAGACAACTTTTGTGGTTGTCCAATGGCAATGCTTCTTTCTGACTTAATCAGAACAAGTGATAGAGAGGCATTCATATTTCATCAAGGGATAGAAGGATGTTAATACTTTGTTAACACATTACAACTTCATCATCTATGATTATACCCTATAACTACATCAACTGGAGTGGGAATTAATATTCTCCTTTATACTATGATACAGTTTTTCTTTAAAAAATAAATTTTATTGATATCTTTTACATCACCGATATTTCTCCCAATATTTTCATGTTCTCTCTCAGAGAACTGCCCCATAAAATAAATAATATTTTTAAAGAAAGACAAAAAAAAATCAGCAAACACAATCAATACTTCAAAAAATTTTGAGAACAAATGCAATTATCACATCTGTGAACTTACCACCTTTTT
Source organism: Gracilinanus agilis (assembly GCF_016433145.1). Classification (NCBI taxonomy): domain Eukaryota; kingdom Metazoa; phylum Chordata; class Mammalia; order Didelphimorphia; family Didelphidae; genus Gracilinanus; species Gracilinanus agilis. Next base: position 509,094,488 of record NC_058130.1, read on the forward strand.
ATAGGAATGGAATGGTATTGTCTGCTCATATCTTTTTTCTTGGAGCCATATTTATTCTTCATAATTTTGCAACATTCATTTTTGATTATTTTGCATTTTTTTCCATTTACATTGTTATAGTCTTTTATATTGCTTTCTTGACTCTGCTTACTTTGCTTTAGATCAGGTAAATCTTTCCCTTTCTCTCTATAGACATCACATTGTTTCTTACAGTATAATAATATTTCATTACATTTGTGTACCATGTAATTTGTTTAGCAATTACCTAAATGATAAACATTTACTTTGTTACTACAAAAAATAAGTATGGGAGCAGCTGGATAGCTCAGTGGATTGAGAACCAGGCCTAGAGACGGGAGGTCCTAGGTTCAAATCTGGATTCAGACACTTCCCAGCTGTGTGACCCTGGGCAAGTCACTTGACCCCCATTGCCTACCCTTAGCACTCTTCTGCCTTGGAGCCAATACGCAGTATTGACTCCATGATGGTAAGGGTTTAAAAAAATAAGTACAAATATTTTTAAATACATGATAACTTTTTCTTACTTTCTTCTTTGTAGAATAAGATATTTTACTAATGGAATCTCTTAGGCAAGGGGTATGGACATTTTTAGTCACTCTTTTTGCATAATTCCAAAATGATTTCCAAAATGGTTATACTCATTCATAGCTCTACCAAAATACCATATTTTCCATCTCCCCACAAATTCTTCAGTATTAATTATTCTTATCTTTTGAAAATTTGCCAATTTAAGGGTTGTAATGTGAAACCTCAAAATTGTTTTGATTTACATTTCTTGCATTGTTAGTGATTTGGAACATTATTTCACATGGTTGTTAACAGTTTATCAATTCTCCATTTGAAGACTGATTTTCAGCTATGATTTTTTGATTTTCCTTTTTTGATTTGGTCTATCCTGCTTTTCATAGCTTTCAGCAGGTCAATTCTGGTCTCCAGTTTGCTTATTACTTCATTTGATTTCTGCGCCTCTTTTCCCATATGGGCATTTTGTCCTTTAAGGTAATTATTTTCTTTTTTGTATTACTTTCATTTCTTTTTCCCATTTTTCTTCTGTCTTTCTTACTTGGTTCTTGAACTCCTTTTTGAGTTCCTCGAGAGCTTGTGACCAATTACCTTTTATTTTTGAGAAATTTGGATGTGTTTGCTTATTTGTCACTCTGCTGTTGCTTCTGTATTTTGCTCTTTTTCTCCATACAAATTATCTAGGGTCAAGAGCTTGTTCTTCTGCTGCTTATTCCTTTTGCCACTAGTGGACTGGGGTTCCTGCATGTTGATTGCTTTCTTAGCTTCTGTCTCTCAGAGCTTTTCCTTGGTAGTATTTTCTTTTCCCAGTCAGAAGCCTGAATGAGGGCAGGTAGATCTGTGATGTTCTTTGTGTAGCATGCTTTAAAACATTTTGCTGTGAGGTTATCTTTCCAGCTCCCACTGCTTTGGCTGTGGCCAGCCTTGCTTCTGCCCAAGCTCTATGCTTTGTTGCCCAGGCTCTCTGCATTTTAGCCTCAGATCTGAAGTCTCTCTGGCAAGGCCTTGCACTGCCTTCAGGAATAAGTCTGTGGTGCTTTCAGCCAGCCCCAGAAAATTTAAAGATTACCTGGACCCTCTCTCTGACTCTGGGGCAGTAGGTGGTATGAGGGGAGTGGTGATCAACTTGCCCTTTGATAAGTGCAGTTTCACCCTCTTTTAGTATGAGAATCCACAAACACTGCCTACCTTTAAGGCTGCATGCAGTGGGAGAGCCCCTTTACTTGATTTTGATTTCTGTTCTTTTGAGATGCTTTGTAATGATCGCTTGGAAGGAGATTCAGAAGGCTTCTGCTACTACATTGCCATGTTAGCTCTGCCTCAATTCTCCATTTGAAAACTATTTGTTTATATCCTTTGAGTATTTATCTGTTGGTGAATGAGATCCTATTTTTCTCCACGTCCCAGTGTCCCTAATAGACAATTCATGCCTAGTTTTAATAACAATTGTAAAAATATATGTATATATTGAAGAGGGTTTGATGTTGGAAAGAGAATGATAGATCTGGGTGTGAATGTCTGTCACCTCTCCTCTCAATACTCTACTTTTACTAAAGACAACAGAGGATGTTTCTCTGGAATGGTGGACGTCCAGAGAATGGGAGCCGGCCCTAGATGCTAAAGGGAAGCCTTTCCTATTTGGAGAGGTGAGTGGAAATGCTGGTTGATCAAGCTCAGACCCTCTCCCTACAGAAACCTCCCCATGGCCAATGTCAGCATCACAGGGCATCTCACTCAAAATGGAGCCAGAGCCAAGCAGCTGCTCAAACCCCTTTCCCCTCTTTCCTCATGTAATGACTTCTCCTTGATCTGACTACAAATTGGTTTATTTTGTAGATGAACAAGGTAGCTGGAGAAGGGAGAGGATAGAGGAGTCAAAAGGGGTATGGGTTTGAGGGAAGAGGAGGCCCTATTTGGGGTTTCTTGTTTTCTTCACCTGAGCTAAGATGGCTCTGCTTCACTTAACTATAATCTTCTTATCTAATTAAAGTCTCCTACCTTAAGCAGTGGCAATTGTCCTTCTTGGGAAGGTCAAGGGATGGAATGGATCTTCAGGGTGACCCCCTGAAGTTAAGGGATCAGCCCCTTCTTGGCAGCTGTAGTTGTTCGTTCTTCCTCTAATGGAGGCTCTTCAACTACAGGAACCTTCTTTCTCTTCTGGGCAAGGGAAAATGGAGGCAAGGTTTTTCCACAGGTGGGAATCTAGAGCTCCAGGACTTTGCTCCTTACTTGACGGAGTTCAGAGGGCCAAGTCCTTTTCAGTTAACAGTTTTTCCCATAATCCTCTTCTCTCATTCCAACTGTTACTGTCCCTCCCGTCACATTCCAACTGCTGTTTGCATCCATCTCAGTGGGCCACGAAGTGCCAAAAGCTTGATTCAGTTTTCCTTTCCACACAGTAATGGCAAATCTAGAGAGCTTTTTCTCCAACTGTTCATTGGAGGAGGCTCCAAGATGGCAGAATACAATGATACATATTCAGATGCAAATCTCTCATCAATAGGAAAAGAGGAGATAAATAAGCAAGCTCACCATGAGACTACTGGGCATAGTGTCTAGAGAGGGTTTGGGTGATCTTGAACTAAAGTGAGAGATTCAAACTAGGATAATCCAGTCTCAAGAGATTAAAATTCAAGGTCAGTAGGTACAGACTTAGAAAGGATCAAAGAAGAGAAATATGTAGAAAAATCAGGGCCTTTGCCTGATAAATATCCTTTGTCAAAGAAGATCTAAAACCAGAACCTATCCCTGGACCTCAAGAACCTACTAAATACCTCAGAAACAGAGTGATGGTAATGAAGGGTGGAAAAGAAATGTTATTGAAATTTGTTCTGGATATTCAGTAACCAGAAAGTGGGAAGGCAGGAACCAATTCCTTTTTGTCTGTAATCTTGTATGTAGCAATTTGACTCCCCTTAAAATTTTGGCATAATTCTTCTGACCATGTGCCAACTCATCAGTTTTTCTTTCTCAAATATGGCACCAAGAATGGGAATAACTTTCCAAATATGTTCTAACCAGTAAAATGTACCACACTACAACTTTCTATTATGCCTTTCACTTTTGAATGGTGGCACAGTATTATCTTTTAGAAAGAAAAAAAAAACCAAGCAATATTCCTTAAGTAGTTTTTATTCAGTAATTTTGTATAATTATTTGCCAACATATGCCTAAAGAATTTTTCCTTTTCAAATATATTTTGAGTATAGCTAATGTAGGTACAATGAACACTTATCATCTTCATCTCACTAGAAACTTGGACTCAATTCCTGGATCCTAATAGTCTTTTTTTTTTAAACCCTTACCTTCCATCTTATAATCAATACTGGATATTGGTTCTAAGACAGAAGAGTGGTAAGAGCTAGGACAAGGGAGTTAAGTGACTTGTCCAGGGTCACACAGCTAGGAAGTGTCTGAGGCCAGATTTGAACCTGGGACCTCCCATCTCTGGGCCTGACTCTCAATCCACTGAGCCACCCAGCTCCCCCCCTAATAGTCTTGAACAGTGAATTTTTTGCACAGTGACTGGAATCTAAAAAAAAATAGCCTGAAAACATCTTTAAAATAAAAGTAATACAGTTAAACTAAATGACTTTTTAAAAAGTTAAGAATTTATGTGGAAATCCATGAATCTGAAATAAGATACATAAAGGAAAATGTCTGGATTATAATAAAGAAGAGGCAAACAAAACTGAAATCACCATAATAGTATTCTATAGGCCACCCAACCAGATGTAGAGAATGGATGGTGAGATTTTGACAGATTGAGATTTCCTACTATGGGCATTTGACTAATATTCATTATTGTTACTAAAGCTAGGCATGAATTCTTTTTTTAAGGGTAACAGGATGTGCTTTTATTATATACAGAAAAGCATGATCCCATTCCCCAAAAGATAGATACTCAGAAGATATAAGCAAATATTTCTCAAATGAATACTGGCAGGGAAGCAGGATTTAGTTGTCTTGGAAGACTTTAGCTAGTTAATTATCTCTCTCAGATTATCTGGTAAAAATCAGAATTGTCAAAGGCAGAGAATGTGGTTAAAAAATGGCATTTTGGATCTGAATATAAATACAAAGGAAGCATTGTTCTGGTCTCACATTTTCTATGACCATAGGCAAGTCATTTAATTCCTCTAAATCTCAGTTTCCTCATTTGCAGAAAGGAAGTAATAATATTTATATTATGAATCTTATAGAATTTCTGTGAGGAAAAGTACCTTGTAAATTATAAAATACTATGACTATGAGCTACTTTTATTTTAAAGGATGTATACAAAAGATGAAAGCCAAGACATACAACTAAAGACTAATTCGAGCTCAGTAGAGGACCAAAGGAATAATGTTAGGAAGGTTAAAACCCAACATGAAGTTGAATCTTGTAAAAAATGTTAAAGAAAATAAATATGACATTTTGAAGGGGTGCTGTGTTAGAGGAAAAAAGATAAATGAATGAATTGGCTCACTGGTTAGGATAGAGTGGACAGAAGCAATTCCTTTTTGCCTACTATGGGCACTTGACTGATGGTAAAGCAGAATATGAACTCAATTATAATAACATCTCCTTGTAAGAATAAGCAGTGTGTGTGTGTGTGTGTATTATATTGAAAATACAGGGAAGAAGTGAGAAACATGCAGATCTGGATTGAAGGTGGAGAAGTAGCTACAATTTTGAGCAAAGATACTGCTCTAATCTATTGAATACTTTTTAAAATCCTGATTCCATGATCTAACATAGTAACTTTCAATTCCAACTTTGTATCGTCTTTAATTTGTTAAGCATTTCTACCATACATTAGTTTAGGTCATTGTTAAAGGCAACAGGACAATATTAAATGTATCTAGTCACATTGATCCATTAACTGACACCCTGGGTAAAATGATTAAGCCAATTATTAATCCGTATAACTGCACTACCATCCACCCAACATTTCTACATCTTGTCTACAAGACTGTCAACAAAGATATCATCAGATGTTCAATTTTATGTCCTTTCCAAGGCTTATTAAACCTAAATCAGCAGTATTTTCTTTTAAATTAGGTATTTATTTTATGCCATCAGTAGATGAAAAAGTCTACATAAAAATGTTTGTGAATATATCTTGGGGCCCTGTACTTTAATATATGTATTCATTTATTTTAATTGTGAAAATATTCCATGAATGAAACTACATTCACTTAATGATGTTGTACCTCTTCAGTAATTCTAAAGTATTATTAAGACTGGTGACCATGACTTTATTTTTAATTGTGTTCCCCACAGCACCTATCACAGCTGCTGATGCATAGTTTATGATCAATAAATTCTTAACGATTTGATTTAATTTTATCTCCACAATGTATGGCATAAAGAGTGGACTTTCTATAAAGTGGCTTAAGCTTTTTCTATGAAAATTTAGGGAAAAGTTATTATGTATGTGATGGGTTGTCATGTTGAAATTTATTTAGTCCAGAGATTTAAAATCAGAAGTTATAATTTATTCTTTGACTCACATACCATTCAGTATGTTATTATTGACTCTCCATATATCTGAAATTTTTTCTTGGGATCCCCATGTCAATCATTATTTTTATCTTGTATTTAGACTATAATTCATCCATTAAATTGATGTTCCTAAAGCATGTCTGTCCATGTTAGCCCCTATTCCATCCCCCTTTCTGCACCCCATTTCTCCATTTGACCTATAAAACCCTTCATAAACTGACTCATTTCTGCTTTTTCAACCTTCTTTACTCTTCTTAGATGGTCTTTCCTGCCCTCCTCAACTGTGATTAAAATGTCACTGGTCTTTCCTGTCCTTCTTCCACTAGACACTCCATCTCCTGACTTTCCTGCTTTCCTGTTCTCTCTCTCTCTCTCTCTCTCTCTCTCTCTCTCTCTCTCTCTCTCTCCTCATTTCCACCTCTTGGCTTCTTTGAAATCTTAGTTAAGATCTCTTCAAGATGACATTCTAAATTCTGTTTAGTGTAGGTACCTTCCCTCTGTTGATTATCTCCAATTTATCCTATATATAATTTATTTGTACATAGTTGTTTACATGTTGTCTATCCCAGCCAAACTGTGAACAACTTGAGAGCAGGGATTAAATTTTGCTTTTTTATGTTTTTCCAGTGCTTAGCATAGTGGTTGGCACATAGTAGATGCTTAATAAATGCTAATTGACTTAGATTCAAATTATAGGTATCCTTTCCACATTGCAACTTGGATTTTTGGGGAGTTTTGTAGAAGCAGAAGCTACAGACAACACGTGAAAGCCAACAGATGACACAGAAAAAAGTTTAGAAACTCATAAATGAATAAAAAATATATATGGTATGATACAGTATAAAATTAATGTATTTTGTTTCTTTTTAAATTTTCTTATTTATTTTGTATTTCTTTTTCATACTGTACTTTTACTTAACATGGACCTACACAAAACCTATGGCCAAAACTTGACCCAAATTTTACAGTAAGGTACTGTAAAAACTCCATTAAGGAGAAAGAAGAAAATTCAGACTTGAAGCCCCATGATATGGAAAGGATGCTTGTAAAGAGAAGCTCTGAGTCAATTTTCTATCAATACTGTTAAGCCAGATAAAAACTAACAGAAGGATAACCTGACATTCTACATTAATATCTATAATATGTCAAAAGACCTGGAGGAAGTTTCTAGTATATTGGGTAGATCCTCCAATGGAGGATTTATATGATGATATGGACAAGATTCACATAGATTGATGGAAAAGGCATTCACTGCAGTCTGCCCTATCAAAGGGATTATCAATATTGCTGAAGTCACATATCTAAAGGATTATTGAAGTATTGAAGCATAAGTAATAGAGATAGTCCTTTTACTCTTTGCCAGATAAAAAGACTTAAAACTGGTCCCTCATAGCTGGAACAAAATGAAGTGGAAGTATTTTAAGTATCATATAAGTTGGTATGGTAGTATAAGGTGATACTGTCTTCTGACATAGAACAAGCAACTGAATATAAGAAAGAAACCTGGAAGGGATGAAAGTCAACATGAAGAACAAAGAAATTATAGGTACTTCGGGACAGAGTATATAATGTAGCAAAACCAATAAATGATTAATAATCTTAATAGCATTTATCAAATATGTTAAGGTTTTCAAAACGTTTACAAATATAACTTGGTTTAATCATCACAAAGCCCTGGGAGATAGATATTATAGTTATTTTTATTTTATAGATGAGGAAACTGAGGAAGACAGAGGTTAAGTAAGTTGCTCACAGTCCCACGATGAGCAAGTATCTGAGACCAAATTTGGGCTCCATTCTCCTGACTCTCAAACTAGCATTGTATTAACTTTACCACTTAATTATTTCTAATACATGCTTGTTGACTGAAAAAAATATGTATCTAATCCACATCTCTAAATTGCTTCGTACATATTGGAATACTCAGTCTGTATGAGACTTTCATGGGAGGATAGGTGTATGGTTTTAGAGCTAGAGGGGACATTAGGTACCATATAGTTCAAACGCCCAATTTTATAGACAAGGAAACTGATCATCAGAAATACCTTTTTCCCCCCAATTCAATTAAGTAAATGTAAAAGTATCTACTGCCTGAGATGTAGTGTATTAGGAATTCAGATACATGAATTAAAAAAAAATCTGTCCTCAAAATGCTTACAACCACCAAGTGGTTTTCTTTATAAACTAGTTTTAAAATAAAAAACTAGGAAAACTGGCAAAGATAATCCGATTTTTCCGGAGCAAGAAAGTTTCTATTTTCTTTCAACGGCCCTTATAAAAAACTAGGAAATACTTTCACAGTATATCAGTGATTCTTAAGTTTTAATTTAATGATTACTTTAACAGTTCAAAGACACATTATTTAATAAATTTAATTATCCTTGATATTTAGTTTTTATGCATAACAAAAAAATCTTCCTGATTATGAGTCATTCCAAATTTATCCAAATTTATTATTCTATTATTCTACACAAACTTGGTGATTTTTAAAGTCAACATACAACCGCGAGGATCCTAATATATGGTTTACTAACCCTCATTTCTGTTGGAGTTTGGTATTATTATTCTTGATGAATCCCTCCAATTTTTAACATTTTTCCTGAAAAATTTTACTGACTTTCAGGATGTACCTTTCTAACATTTGGATATTCCTGCACAATATTAAAACAATATAATCTCATAAAATATTAATTTGAAAAATACAGGCTTGCATAGAATTTTAGAGAAAGAGAAATTAAGCAAACCTGTAGCAAATAATAGAAATAGAAATTTCATGAAAAAATTGATTATAACATTATATTTGAACCTCTCTTGACTTTATAGCATCTAGATCTTAATTTTATTTTAGCACCATCTCAAATTCATCCAGTTGTATGCTGAAAGGGGAAACATAATTTTTGGCAGATATAAATGTCCGTTTAGATTGGTATATTGTGGTATACCAACAATAGTATTATAATTGGTTTAACTCTTGAAAGAATACAATTTTAGGTGACACAGCAATAATGTAGACATTATGTAATATAGAATATGGTGTTGTAAACATGAATAATAATGTTATTACTAACCTAATCAGTCATTTATTTCATATTTCTGTATTTTAAATATTTTCATAGGAAATAATATCAAAAACCCACATTTACTTGTAATTAGGCTTAATGCAAACCTTTCCTCATTACAATAGTTGCCCAAATCCCATTTCAACTTAATTTCATTGACTTTGATTTCTAGACCAAAAGCATTAAGCTTGAACTAGTGAAAAATGTATAATATGTGCATTCAATTAAGAAGTAATTAGATACTCAATCACCCTTACAACACACAAGGGATTAGGCAAGGAAGAAGAAAAATGTGATTCACTGTAGTGTATAAAACAGTTTTGTTAATTAGTTTAGTGCTAATTGAGATTGAGAAAGTGTCAAAGCTTCATAACACAGGTTTACCTCAAATGAACCTTAAAAGCACAATTTTAAGTTTTATGATACTTTAGTGCAGGATAATATGGACCTTGCTAACTAATTTCCATAACAGTGGTTTATATAATTTTGGCCTTTGATCAAAATATTTCCTTCCTCCTTTCTTTTAATTTTAAATTTTTCCCATCCTCCTTTCCTCTTTACCTCTTTCCCAGACTTATTCACTTCCACAGGCATAGAGTAACCAGGTCAGAATTTCTGAGCCTTTACCCCTGGATACTTTTTATATCTTGGATGTTTTCTTCCTCTCTGCAATAGCCACATTATTTGCTCTCCCTGCACACCATCCTCTGGCACCTGCAGCCCCATCTTGCAACAACTCTACTTCCTCACCCAGCCCAAAGATTGAATTGTTCTTATTGTTAACCCCTCCCTGAGGTTCTTCATTCTAAGGTCCACTTCTCTGCCATCTCTGCCCATCAACCAGTCCCAGCTTTGAGAATAAGGCACATCAGATACCGCCCTCCCTGGTATGACCAAATTGAACATTTGTTCCCTTCTTATTCATCCCTGCCACTTGATTTGTTTGGGATAATTGTTTGAGACAACACGATTCCTAGATACAACTCTGCCCTCTTTCTCCTTTCCTCCAAACATTAAGCAGCCACTATATGCAAAGCACTCTATCAGGTTGGCCATCAAATCAAGGAATATAGAATTTTACTGAGGTAATAAGAATTAATACACTTTAGAATATGATGAATCTGTAAAAGGAGGATCAAGTGCTCTACTAATAGGAACAAAATGGCAAAGGAGCTGAATATCTAAACAAATATAATTTTCTTAGTATAATCTCAAAGATAATAAAAAGGCTCTTTATACTAAAACTGCCATTTTGAAAAATTAACTTGTCTTGTCTACTGGGTAACACTGGTGAAAATGAGAAAACATCTAGCAAAATTTTCCATATTGTGAGCTTGGTACCATTTGAAATCAGAAGTGCAAAGACCAAGGTTATGTTCCTATGTATTTCCAATTCAAATAGCACAATAATAATAATTAATACTTACATAGTGCTTTAATATCTACAATTGCTTGATAAACATTTTCTCATTTAATCTCATTTAATCCTCATTAGAACTCTTGGAAAGGTACAAATCAGTGTCTGTTTCTTCAATTTATAATCTGAAAAACTGACCTATGAGCACACAGAGATTAAGTAACTTGCTTAAGGTCACAAAGCCAGTATGTATCTGATATAAGACCTGAACCCATTACTTTCTGACTTCAGTGTTAGAATCTCAAGTTTAACTTATCCAAAACATGACTCATTTATCCTTACTTCCCCAAACTTACTCTTCCTGATTTCCCTTTTACTATTTATTCCAGTAAACAATGTTTGTAATCTTGGAGTCATCTTTGAATCCTCCCTCACAATTCTCTCCCACATAACCAATCAGCTGCCAAACCTTGTTTCTCCTTCCACAACATCTCTCTCATACTTTTCCCCCTATGGCCACTACTCTAGTTGAGACCATTGCCACTCTTCACTATGTCTACTGCAATTGTCTCCTATTTAGTCTTTTTGCCTCAAGTCTCTTCCCATCTTCAATCTATCCTCTACAGAGCTAGAAAAATAGTTTTCTTAAGGTGCAAGCCTGAAAATGTCATCCCCCAACACCTCATTCAATTAACTCCACTATAGTGGCTCCTTGGGTGCTAGAACAAAATATAAACACTTCTGTTTAATATTTAAAACTCTTTGCAACCTAGCCCTTTTTAAAATTTGATTTAAATATTTTATTTTTTTAAAAAAATTTTCCATGGTTACATAATTTCTGTATTTACTTTCTCCTTTACTACCCCTTCAGCCCCTCCCCCCATATCCAATGTGCATTTCCACTGGTTTTAACCTGTGTGATCAGTCAAGACTTATTTACATATTATTGATAGTTGCATTGGTGTGGTCATTTAGTGTCTACATCCCCAACCATGTCCACATCAACCCATGTGTTTAAGCAGTTGTTTTTCTTGTGTTTCCACTCCTGCAGTTCTTCCTCTGAATGTGGGTAGCGTTCTTTTCCATAAATTCCTCAGAATTGTCCTGGATCATTGCATTGCTGCCAGTACAGAAGCCCATTACATTCAATTTTACCAAAGTATATCAGTCTCTGTGTACAATGTTCTTCTGGCTCTGCTCCTTTCACTCTGCATCAGTTCCTGGAGGTCTTTCCAGTTCACATGGAATTCCTCCAGTTTATTATTCCTTTGAGCACAATAGTATTTCATCACCAACAGGTACCACAATTTGTTCAGCCATTCCCCAATTGAAGGTCATACCCTCGTTTTCCAGTTTTTTGCCACCACAAAAAGTGCGACTATAAATATTTTTGTAAAAGTCTGTTTATCTATGATCTCTTTGGGGTACAAACTCAGCAATGCTATGGCTGGATTGAAGGGCAGGCAGTCTTTTATCACTCTTTGGGCATAATTCCAAATTGCCATCCAGAATGGTTGAATCAGTTCACAACTCCACCAGCAATGCATTAATGTCCCAATTTTGTCACATCCCCTCCAACATTCATTACTCTTCCCTGCTATCATTTTAGCCAATCTGCTATGTGTGAGGTGGTACCTCAGAGTTGTTTTGATTTGCATTTCTCTTATTATTAGAGATTTAGAACACTTTCTCATATGCTTATTGATAGTTTTGATTTCTTTATCTGAAAATTGCTTATTCATGTCCCTTGCCCATTTATCAATTGGGGAATGGCTTGATTTTTTATTCAATTGATTTAGCTCCTTGTATATTTGAGTAATTAGACCTCTGTCAGAGATTTTTGTTATAAAGATTTTTTCCCAGTTTGTTGTTTCCCTTCTGATTTTGGTTGCATTGTTTTTGTTTGTACAAAAACTTGTTAATTTAATATAATCAAAATTATTTAGTTTACATTTTGTAATTTTTTCTAACTCTTGCTTGGTTTTAAAATTTTCCCTTTCCCATAGATCTGACAGGTATACTATTCTATGTTTACCTAATTTTCTTATAGTTTCCTTCTTTATGTTCAAGTCATTCACCCATTCTGAATTTATCTTGTTGTAGGGTGTGAGATGTTGATCTAAACCTAATCTCTCCCATATTGTTTTCCAATTTCCCCAAAAGTTTTTGTTGAATAGTGGATTCATGTCCCAAAAGTTGGGCTCTTTGGGTTTATCATACACTGTCTTGCTGACATCACTTACCCCAAGTCTATTCCACTGATCCTAGCTTCTGTCTTTTAGCCAGTACCATATCGTTTTGATGACTGCTGCTTTATAGTATAGTTTAATATCTGCTACTGCTAGCCCTTTCCTTCCTCTCTAGCCTTTTTTACACACAATTTCCCTCCATACATCCCAGTTGTGTTTAATAAATTCTGTTTTGATTGGCATGTCACATTACTTCTCTTGTAATTTATGTCCATATTATATATAGATATCTATATATACTGGGTGACCAACTTCTTGGGAATATGAGAAATGGTATATACTAGGACATGCTGTATTTTAGCTTGTCATATACTTGTGATCAGTCTATCCAGTGGCTGTAGAGATAGAACTTTGGCTTTATAATGACCTGACTTAACCCAGCATGAGCTTTTCCTGAATTTGCCTTTGAGAGTAAAGGACTTCTCCACCCAAAGTAGGTATCACAGAGTGGTAAGGGGGCAGGACCTGAGGACTGCTATTATACGCCCTCAGATCATGTGGCCATAAGAAATAGAACTGGGGTTTGGGCTTTTTTCATTATCCTTTTTAGTTCTAGGTAGAGGGAGTGCAATCTTTGACCCTAGAACTTGAAACAAGGGAATATAGATGCCCAGGAATTCGGGTGAAATAATGTTGCCAGCCTAGCAGAGAAGCCCTGGCAGACTAGCCCAGTGGGATTTTCGATTAGAATTAACGGTGTGTAAAAACAGTTAAGCTATAAGCCTGATCTACTCATTATAATTCTGAGATATTGGGGAAACTATTTATACATTTGTTCTTTTTATATCCTTGAATTAAATATCTCTTTGTAAAAACTAAACTGAAATTAAGTGGTTAAATGGAATTGGCATGCTTGTCCCTAGGTTCCTAAAATGGGTAAAAACAAGTGGTAGAGGACCAAGCCAAAGGCAGAGAAGAGAGAATTCCAAAATCCCCTCAGAGTATGAGAGAACCCTGAATCACCTCTGAATCATCCAGAACCCCTCCTAATTGTCATTCTCCTAATCCTTCTTCTCTTCCTTCGTCTCCTTCTCCTCCTCCTCCTCTTCCTTTTTCTCATCATCCTTGTTGTCACTCTTCTCATCATTATTATCCTTATTGTAGTTAGCAGTTTTATAGCTCTTTTAGGTTTCCAAAGTGCTTTACAATTTGATTCTCCCCAAACCCTCTAAATCTGGTGCTGTTATTCCCATTTTGCAGAAGAATTTGAGGCTCAGATTGGTTTGTGAAAGGTCATATAAATAGAAAGTATTTGAAACAAGATTAAGACCTTAGTCTTTTTAATTCTAAGTCCAACACTTTATTCAGTATGTTAGCTAGCCCACGATTTTTAAGAAAAAATACTCAAGGTATTGGTATTTTTGAATTTGATGAAAAATGTGAACATTTTCCCTTAAAAGTTATGACAACATAATTCATAGTGGATGGAGTAGGAAATGGGTGATGAGAGGAGGGAATGAGGCCTTTTCCACCATGACTTTGCTTTTGAACTTTTGTCTTTCAGCTTTTTCACAGAAACATTGGGCTTTTTTTAAAGGCAACTTTCAGGGTTTAATCTGCAAATGTCTGGAAGTGATCCAAATTTTTCTTGAAGCTAGGTCAGTTCTATGACATTCAAGAGACAATAGATAGACAAGTCAGACCACTGAACCTGTATGCTTTTATTTTACTTGGCTACCACTGACTGTAGCATTTGAGGAAATCTTCCTATAGAGATTTCATTCACACCCTGCCCCAAGGGACTCTTCACCAAAAGTTGTTTGAGGCTCAAAAAATACTTAAATAAGTGAATCTTACTTTGTTTGGTTTAGAAGGCATTTAAGGATCCTATAGTGGCTCAAGATCCCAAATATTAATTCATGATCAACTTATAGTACTATAATGCCATTTCTGGTTATTTGAGTTTTCTGATTGGATTATATATTCATATTGGAGGGAGTAGGTAATGATTATATTTACATACATATATATTTAGGAATATATTTAGAAATATATATTTAGGAAACGCCAGATGAATCTATTTCTGAACAAAATACTGATTTGGTGGGCTTACTCTACATGTAAGAATTTTTATATCTGGGAGAATCTGACATGAGATTCTATAAATTTAATTAATTTATTCAACAACTATTTATTGAATGCCTGCTATAACATCAATAGATAGCATCCATATAGCTTGAGAGGGAAAGCTCTGTGGCTCAGTGGATTGAGAGCCAAACCCAGATCAGAGACAGGAGGTCCTAGGTTCATATCTGGCCTCAGACACTTCCTTGCTGGGTGACCCTGGGCAAGTCACTTAACCCCCACTGCCTAGGCCTTACTGCTCTTCTACCTTAGAACCAATACAGAAAATTAATTCTAAGATAGAAGTAAGGGTTTTAAAAAAAAGATATAGCATTTGAAGATTTGTAAAATGCCTAACATATTTTATCTTATTTTGATCTCACAAAAACCCTAAGGGGTAGGTGCTATTATTACTATCACTTTATAGCTAAGGAAACTGAGGAAGTCAGAGCTTGTCACTTGCCCAGGGACACACAACTAGAAGTGTTGGAGCCTGGATCTGAACTCAGGGCTTCCTGACTACACATAGCACCATATTACATCATTTAGATGCTTAAATAAGGCGGTTATAAGTAGAATAAAAAGTATATGATGCCATTATTGAAAATTCAATTAAGCAAATACATATCTATCAAGCATGGATAAGACATTGTACTTACAATGCTGAAAAACAACTTTCCAAATTCTGCTATGTGTTTGGTTGGAGTGACAATCCAGTTATCTAGTTATGTAGCATCTACAATGAACACAAATCATATAAGATCATAGAAGTGTGACTAATATCATCAACAAAGTACTCTGGGATTGAAGATGACATCTCTTTTTAGTACTAGAAAAGAGTGTCTTCCTGGATGAAAGTAGTATTGATATAGATGTCCTAATGTGAATTCTTTAGTATTAATCTGAATTAATTTTGTTATTCAACACATATTTACAAAGACTTCAACCATATATTTTATGCAATGAATATTTGATAAATGTAAAATAATAACTTTATTTAACTTTATAAAATTACTTGCTCTTTGTTTTTGTTGCTGTTTGATTTTTTGGGGTTCTATTATTTATCATAATTTTATTTAAGAAATCATTGTTTTAAAAGGAAACCTTTATTACACATATCAATTCCAAGCAATGTGTCTTTTTATTCCTTTGCAATTTAATGGTGAATATTAAATATCTAGCATGCCTTTGGAACATAGTTGATTTATAAATGATATTTGTCAAATGCAGGTAGAAAATATCTTCTTTTTTTGGCCTTAAAGTACCATCCTATTAGGAATGAATTCTTAACAACACCTGAACTATTAGATATTTTTATTTTATATAGCTTACACAGATAAAAATTGATTACAGATGCACATGAAAGTATGTATCTTGTGTTAGACTAAAACTTCTCAATCTATGCTAATTATTTTGGGTTTTACATCTTGTCCATTGAACTTCATGTTTAAATATTTCTGTGTTGCAAACTGCAAAAAAATAAGTAGAAAGATTAACCAATTGTTCCTAAATGAAAGATGAAATCTCGCAAAGAAAAGATTCTTTCAAAGGTCTGTTTGTGTTTTATCTGGAGTCACCAAAGTAAATGTTTGAAGTTTATGATCTTTCATTATGAGAACTGTTGTGTGTAGATGCAAAGCATGGAATCCCTGCAAAGGTACAGGGATGGCCTCACACTAGTTTAACTTTTTTAAAGTCAAAGTTGGCAAAATTGACCTTCACTTTTTGGGAAGGACACTGGACTTGATGTTTGGAGATTTCATTTGGAATCCTGACTCCAATTTTGACTAATTGCAACTGTGGAGAAATCATTAAATGTCTCTGAACTTCAGTTTCTTTGTCTTTCATATGCCAATAAAAATTATTGCCCTACATGCTTAACTCGCTGTGTTATTGTGATGAATGTTCTTTGTAAACTTTAAAACTCTAATCATTGTGTTAGTATTAGCATTTTGTTACATGATTATTTAGAAATGTTCTGAATAATTGAGCATTTATCAATTACATAGTTTATGAATAGTACTATGCTAGATACTTGGAAAAATTCAAAATTTAGGTAAGATAAGTTCCTTTCCCTCAAAGAGCAAATAATCCAAAGGGGGAATGTGGCATATATAAATAACTTATTATAAAATAATACATGATAAATACATAAATGATATTAGAAAAGTTTTGATGCCTAGAAGAGGCATGTAATAGTTCTATGTTTTACATATGTATCTGTAATATATAAATTATATATTTACATAATATTATATCTTTATAAATAATGTTAAAAAGTAACATTATTTATCTAGCATGAGGTATTCTACATAAGTGAATTACATTGGGTGGGGCAGAGTCAAGATGGTGGCTTAAGAGCAACTAAAGTCATAACCTCTCTGACAATTCTTCCCAAAAAATATTCATATCGTACTTCAGAGCAAACAGAAATCCAAATCCAACAAGAAAAAGAAGTCACAAGATTCTCCTACTGAAAACAATTTGAAAAGTAGGCACAGTCCATCGATTTTCTTTTTTTTTTTTAAACCCTTACCTTCCGTCTTGGAGTCAATATTGTGTATTGGTTCCAAGGCAGAAGAGTGGTAAGGGCTAGGCAATGGGGGTTAAGTGACTTGCCCAGGGTCATACAGCTAGGAAGTGTCTGAGGTCAGATTTGAACCTAGGACCTCCCGTCTCTAAGCCTGGCTCTCAATCCAGTGAGCCACCCAGCTGTCCCCTCAGTCCATCTGTTTTCACAGGAAAAGGGAGAGGCACCTTCCCTAACACAGCCTGCTGATACCTGAGACAAAACTTGGCTGACAGTGTAAGTCCTGGCACAGAGACGGCAGCCAGGAGGGTTTTGTCTCCTACCACAATATATGGCCCAGGGCTATAACAAGGACTGGGCAGAGAGGAACAGGGGGCAGCCACCTGGCTGGACACCCAGTCCCCTGCAGTGAAAAATTTGCCCCAGGGCAGGCCTGCTCAGTAGGTTAGCTCAACCAGTTGAATCCAGTTTACCAACAAAGGATTGAGGAAAAAGAGAAGATTCAACCTTAGGGCAGAACAGTTCAAGCACTCTGATTTAATAAATCAACAGAGGGGCATCTGTCTATAGGGCAGAAGAACAAAAAAGTTTTTTTTTAAAAGAGAGCAAATAAGAGAAAAAAAATACAATGGAAAGGCCCAAAGAACAGAACCAGTGGATGAGGATGAGATCCAGGAAACATCAAGCAAAACCTCAAAAAACCCCAAAGAATTGGATACAGGCTATGGAGGAACTCAAACAAGAATTTAAAAATCAAATAAGACTGGTTGAAGAAAAATGGGAAAAGGAAAATAAAAGCCTGAAAAGCAAAATAGGTCATTTGGAAACAGAGGAATAGGCATTGAAAGCCAGAATTGATTTGCTGGAAAATGATGCAAAAAAATCAGAAGAAGAGAAGAATGACTTGAAAGGAAGAATGGACCAAAAGGAAAAGGAGAATCTAAAGGCTGTGGAAGAAATTCAGACTTTAAAAATTAAAATTGGGCAACTAGAATTGAATGACCTCACAAGACACTGAGACATAATAAAACAAAATCAAAAGAATGAAAAAATCAAAGATATGTGACACTTCTTCTGACCTGGAGAAAAGATTCAGAAGAGATAATTTAAGAATCATTGGGCTACCTGAAAATTATGACCAAAAAAAAAGCTTAAACATCATATTATGGGAAACACTCCAAGAAAACTGCCTTGAAATCCTTGGACATGAGGGCAAAATAGAGACAGAAAGAATCCAAAGATTACCTCCAGCATTAAATTCCCAATTGACAACTCCTAGGAATGTAATAGCCAAACTCAAGAACTCGCGGGCCAAGGAAAAGTTACTGTAAGCTGCTAGAAAAAAAACAATTCATATATCATGGAGCACCAATTAGGATTACACAGGATCTGGCAGCATCCACACTGAAGGACCAGAAGTCATGGAATACAATATTCCAGAAGCAAGGGAACTGGGTCTACAACCAAGAATCAACTACCCAGAAAAACTGACTATTCTTTCAGGGGAAAAGTATGGTCATTTAATAAAATAGAAGACTTCCAAGCATTCCTGAAAAAAATACCAGACCTAAACAGAAAATTTGATACCCAAAATTCAGAATCCAAGAGAAAAATAAAAAAGGTAAATAAAGAGAAAAAATTTAAGGGCTTCAATAAGTTCAAATGGCATGTATTACTATATGGAAAGATCCTATCTGTAATTCTTAAAAAATGTTATTACTATCATAGTAACTAGAAGACGTATACATAGAGGGTGCAGTTGTTTAGGATGACATGTCAAAAAAACAAGGGGTAAAAAAAGAGGATAATACTAAAAGAAATGGTGAAAGAGGACCACAGGTACTTCTGAATGAACTTCAATGGTCAATTAATATCTCTAGGATTAAATTCACACTCCCTCTTTAGTAATAAAAGCCTTTCACATTTGGTTCCAAACTACCTTTCCAGGCTTATTATTTATTCTTTATTCCCCTTTGCACACACTATATTGTCCAGGCAAACTGTCCTTCCCATTGTGACTTACATATACCATTCCATCTTCTGTATCCTTATTTTTGCAGTGATTTTTACTATCTCCTTTGTCTGGTATGTACTCCCTCTTCATCTTGATTCTGCAGTTCCTAGGTTTCTCAGATATGTATACATTAGTCCTGTCCCCATCTCTCCACTTCCAGTTGATAGCAACTCCTCCCTAAAACGACTTTGTGTTTACTTTGAATATATCTTCTAAGTGTATATGCATAAAGGTTGCTTAGCAGAATTAAATGTAAGCTCTTTGAGGATAGGGAGTGTTTCTTTTTTGTCACACCCCAAAGAAATCTTGGTGCTCTGAAAGAGTAGACATTTAAGAAATAGTTGATGTTTACTTTGTTACTCTGGAGTCTTTTATTTGATTCCCAGTTTTGAAGGAATTGAGGGAATTATGACAATAAATGGCTAATTGTAGGACTTCAATAAACCATATTGACTCCATTTTATGACTCAGTTCTGGAGCTAGCTCAGTTTCCTTTCTATTCAGTTATGGGTCTAATCTAAATTCTATTTTGTGAGAAAACTTTGTTGTTGTGGAAATTGGGAGAAAAGTTTATTAAACTGTTTGAATCTAACCTTGCATGGCTGAGAAGCTGGACCAACTGTATCTATTGTATATAGATACCCTTACTGAAGACCTAGGTTATATTTACCAGAAATACAGTCAGATCCCAAGATAAATGCAAGATGTTTTCTCATAATTGTACATATAAAACCACTCATATATTTTATCGGAAAATTGGCCCTATATTGTTCAGTCACTTATTGTTTCCATTCCTTTGCTTATTTACAGAAATTTGAGAGGAGTGGGGCACCTCTTTTCCTGAATTCAAGGAATTGCACCTTTTACTCTTCCTTCCCAACTTGCAAAGTCCCTAATCTAATGTTGCATTGTTTCCTTTTAATTAATTGTTCTTATTTGAGAAATTGCTTTTAGTGTATATCACTCTATCTCCCCTTATATTTGGGGTCTAGCCCAAGGCTGAGGAAGGGACCTGGTCCTAATTTGATGGACAGTTCCCAAGCATTGCTTGAAATAAATCAATATATTCAGTAGATTGATCCTTTGTTTCCTCAGACATTTCATCTTTTGCTAATTACAAGCAAGAAACCTTACATATCATCAACAGATAGGTGACCTCTGGATAAAGTACTATAAAAAGCTTAGATAATATTTAACCTGACCAGTTAGAACAGGGTATAGTTAATTTTGTTATGATATTAATCCATGCACAAAAATCCTGAAGTTAGAGATCATTAGTCTAACCCCTTTATTTTACAGGTGAGAAAAATGAGGTCCAAAAAGTTTAAATGACTTATTGGAGGTCCTATAGATAAGGCAGAGAAAGTTTGAACCAATTTCCTTTGAAATCCAATCTACCATTCTTTCTACTACACTGTAATTCATTTTTTGATTTTTTTACCGTTGAGATTATATCAAATTGCTTTAAAAATACCTATGTGGGACAATGAAATACATTAATTTAACTTTAAAACACATTGTCTAATCTGGAAAGATGTACTTGGGAATGGTTTATCATTGCATTTTAGAAATTTTTTAATTGGTAGATGTGAAATAGTAAGGCTTTGTGATTTGTTGACAGTTATGAAATAGTTGATTTCAATAAATGATATTGTTGTTATATCTTACACAAGCATAGTATATTATTATTTTTCATGCAATTTCATTTCATTCTCTTAAATAACTGGTTGATTAACTCAAGATGTGAATTCAGTCCCTATGTTGGCTAGTCAACTTTATTTTGAGTTTTAGAGCCACGGATATACTCAAATTAGGGTAAATATAAATCTAGACTATAATAAATATAAATATATTATATTTATATATTATATATAAATAATAATAAAAATCTAGCCCTATAAGGAGCTGTAAGGGTCCTTGGACCATCTTAATTCAGACTCCTGTCTTTGCCAGGTTGGATGCTATATGCTGAAGTTTTCAGATATAGTAGCACTTGTAGACCGTCTATTAAATCACAGAGGGTGAGGTTTGCAATTGGCAACAATGCAGGGATAGAATTAGAGATCTAGGTATTAAATGAAATGGCACATGAAGTCCTAGACAAGTTTAAACACAAAGACACAGACTCAAACCGACACACACATATCTACACACACATTTATTCAAGTATCAAAATAAGGACCTGAGGTTCATCATGTTGCAAACTTTAGAGTGGTCAGTGTTACGATTTAGCAGCCAGAAACACTGTAACCTTGGAAGATGGTAGGAGAAATGCAATATCCTTAAAGTCAGAGGTAAAAGACTTGATATTGCCATTCTCAAACCAATAGTCAAAGAAATATAAGTAGCAATAGAAGAGCTAAAGACCAAACTGCCAACATTTTCTGGATTATGAAGAACGCAAGTAAAATATTAGTGTTAGATATTTGAAATTCAGTGTAAGTGAATATGTGAAAAGTTTTTTAATGGGCATTTCCCATAATTCTGGAGGCTATGAGGATTTAAGTACCATTTCCTATAATGCTGAGAGGGATGGGAAAGACCTGGCACATGTGAAAGAGGAAGAGAAGGGGCTTCCTGCTTCTATGGCCAGCAGAGATGGGAGCCAGCAGCAACAGAGGCAGAGATTGGCAAGCAAAATCTAGGAGATCCTGGACTGAATTAGGACCTATGCAATTACTGTGGAATTATACTGAGAGATGGTGATATCAGACAGGAGCTGGCCTAAGGGTAGCAAATGTGGAAGCAAAAGAGAGATCAGATTCCAGAGGGAAGCAGGTGAGTGGTGAGGTACATACTTTGCCCTTACTCAAGGTCTTTATCCTCACTTGTGCTACTGGGACTTCATCTGCCAATATTGCAAATTTTGTGAGAAATATGACAACCTCTAGGCAGAATGGGGGATGAAAAGTGGTAGGAAGTAAGCTGGATTATAATTTACAGGCTTGGATGAGTTTGTTTTCTGCTTTTTACATGCCCTTTAATATATTTACTCTATTTAAATGCTTTTTATTAGCCTACTGTTATCAGGAAAACAGAAGAACCCCCCTTCCCCAAGTGGAGAACTAATAATGAGCTAAATTCAAATGTTTTCAGGGACTTTGCCCTTGATAAGGATTGAGTCCTTACTGAGATATTATTGAAGAGGCTTTAGAATTTAGTCAGGTCCATGTGAGCCTAGAGTTGCAGTCCTGAGCTATGGGGGACAGCCATAAAAATTTCAATGTATCACGTCACGTACATTCATTTCTGTTGGACTGTGTGAGGAAACTGTATAGATATAATGTCTGAACTGGAAGTACTTTTGTAAAATTTTTATCTTTTGCTATCATGAAACTTCTTTTCATTTCTGCTCTATTTCTATTTGGACATAAACAGACTTTTGAACCTGCTGTGGAGGAATTTCCGTAATATAATTGTCCTATTCTTTTCACAGGGATGGGGAGACAATGGTCCCACAGTGCCCTTGGATGAGAAATGGAGACTCTGGAGGCACTGCTTCAGTTTATTCACAAAGCCTGCATTGTCTGCCTTCATCTAATTCTGCCTTGATAGACAGCTGTGACAGTTGCCCTGTCTACACAGTCTGGTGAAATTCTAGAAATGGCTATATGTTGAAAAGAACCATGCTATACTCTCAAGTCACTACTATTAATGTTCTCTAAGTATTCCTATTTTTGCACCATAGTGTTTTATTGTTGTGTGCCACATGAATGATACTAGTTTTTCTGGTTTGTTGTAAATGTGAACATGTATCAGTTTTGTAGACAGTGGGGAAAAATAGACCCCCAACATTAGTAACTCTTCATTTCCTGACTGTAACTGAATATTTTACTCACTCAGTGAACAGTGTAATTTGTGATAATAAAATAAATGTTTCAATCAAGAAGAGCATATAACTACAAAATGTGGTATAAAAGCATAGTGTAGAAAAAATGATGTCCAATTTTCTCTCTCCATTTCTATACCTCTCTACCAAAATGCTTATCTAAATATATTTCACGTGGCGTTTAAACACTTGGGAATTTTAGCTTTGTACATATGAAGTATGGAAAATGTTTGGGTAATTGTCAACACAATAGGATATAGATGTGTATATTTCTCATGTTTTAGGAAAATCCAATCCACTTAAGATACTAGAAGCTATATAATTTTCTAGAGATGAGCATATAAGTAGAAGGGAAAAGACAGACTTGACAGAGTATGAAAGATGATGATTTTTAAAAAGGTACTAGAACACTAGGAATTTTTTATAGGTGATATTAGGCATACTGTTTAGGAATATATAAATAAAAAGAATTTTAAAAAAGCACTTAGGGGGCAGCTGGGTAGCTCAGTGGAGTGAGAGCCAGGCCTAGAGACAGGAGGTCCTAGGTTCAAACCCGGCCTCAGCCACTTCCCAGCTGTGTGACCCTGGGCAAGTCACTTGACCCCCATTGCCCACCCTTACCACTCTTCCACCTATGAGACAATACACCGAAGTACAAGGGTAAAAAAAAAAAAGCACTTATTCAATGACTATGGCTCTGTTTCTAGGATGTTAAAATATCTTTTGATGAGTTTGACTTTTTTTTTTTAAAACTCTTACCTTCTGTCTTAGAATTAATACTGAGTATTGGTTCCAAGGCAGAAGAGCAGTAAGGGTGGGCAATGGGGCTCAATTGACTTGCCCAGGGTCACATCACTGGGAAGTGTCTAAGGTCAGATTTGAACCTAGGACCTCCCATCTCTAGGCCTGGCTCTCAATCCACTGAGCTACCCAGCTGCCCCTGAGTTTTACTTTTATAATAAGCATAATCGTGTTTCTATTTTACACAGGCCATTGTTAAACCCTTCATATGACTGGACACAATAGTTTTAAATAGTCAACAAATTTGTGATTTTAGTAACTCTCAGTTAAAATTAGTAAAACAATGCAAAGTAACAGTAACGTCATCCTGCTCTGGTGTGGATTTATGGCATAAAATATTGGCATTTTTTAGCTCTTTTTTGTAGAGTATGCCTCTGTTAAAGAATGGAATAAATTCCTCCGAAATACGTTTTTGATCTAACTATAAAAACAAAAGGTAGCAATTCTAATTGAGATATAAAAATGCATTTTGATGGGCTGCACGGTGTCTATCAAATACTTAACCTAATAGGAAAACTTGGTATACATGGACAACTCATATAGACTCACTTGCACTAAACACTAATACTTTGTAATCTGGCCCATTCCTGTCTTTCTAGACTCCTTCACATTACTCTCCATTATGTACTCTGCTGCCCAATGACACTAGCCTCCTGACTTGGCTTCCTTCAAGTTTCACTAAAGACACCTTCTACAGGCAGCCATTTTTTCGTCCTAAATTTTAATGCCTGCCTTCTGAGATTACTGTGTTTAATCACCATACACTTTGTACATGGTTGTTTATTTTTCTCCCCTGTCCTCCACACTCCTTAGACTGTGAGCTTCTCCAGAGCAGGGTAGTTTTTGTTTGTTTTTTGCCTCTTTTTGAATCTCCAGCCCTTAGCACAATGCCTGCCAACAAAGTAGGGGCTTCATAAATGTTTACTGAATGGCAGACTTCATAGAGAAGGTGCTCATCTCTACTGGTAGAAGAAGCAACTCGCTTGGGGTTGTCTATGCAAATATATCAGAGATTTAGTTTAAAGAAGTGGGAGGATACCTTTTAGAATGTGTTACCAGGGGATTGATGATACAAATGAGAAAATTGGTAAAATGATGATAAAAATTCCAGAAATAATAAAATGGATCTGAAATTCTTAGAGCTGAGGATTTGATTAAGGCTAGGAGAGTTGTACGAGTTGTATCATGTGTATTGGAAAATAAGGAGGCTGAGTTTTGTTTAAGAAAGGGAATATGGGAAAAAGGTCTGGAGGGGAGCTTGCCAGCCAACTAATGCCAAAGCTAAGTGGCTTTTATTTCCTGGAAGAAGGTTATGATAAAGGGAAATGGCTTTCTTCACTCACAGCAGCTCCAAGTCTTGAATTAATTGAACCACCCAACAAACACTTGTTAATAATCCTTCCCATGCAAAGGACTGTACGATGCTCCAGGGATACAGGAGATCAAATGAAAGTTGCTACCCTGTTGTGCTCAACTGAGACAAGGTAGCAGGAGTGGGGAGAAGAGGTGATGGATTATATCTCTTGGCAATACTTCCCAATATTTTCTTTCACACTCCCTCCCCCACCCTAAACATAAAATCTTATTTTCATGCCAGCTAAATAAACCTAGTATAATTTCAGGTATTCTCTCTCTCCTCTACAACCCATTCTTGGTAATGTCAAAAAGTCTTTTTTTTTTTTTAGAATAACTTGTATAAGACCACTTCCAAGGAAAGAACAGATAGAAATAAACAAGACATAGTTTTATGTATAAATGACAAATGATAACTTCTTTTGTGAAGGGGAGGCAAGAAAAGAGATATCTGGGAACTTTAATGTAACACATTAATTTAAAAAAATTATTAAGTGCCCACATGTTACAGGTGGGCTAAAAACTGGAGAACCTAAAAAGGTAAAAGCCAGTCCATGCTCTCAAGGAGTCACAATCCACTGGGGGAGGTACCATGCAAACAACTACATACAAAAATGCTATGTACACCTCCAGCACACATCACCTACATACAGAGATGGTTAT
Source organism: Gracilinanus agilis (assembly GCF_016433145.1). Classification (NCBI taxonomy): domain Eukaryota; kingdom Metazoa; phylum Chordata; class Mammalia; order Didelphimorphia; family Didelphidae; genus Gracilinanus; species Gracilinanus agilis. The sequence goes on from NC_058130.1 coordinate 509,120,438, forward strand.
AGCCTTGAACTTCCTCCCATTAAATACTTACCCACCACTGCAATGTTTATGAATTCCTAAAGTCCCTTATCTGATCATTGTCATTCAAGCTCTCTATTTTATTTTTCCCATTTACACATAATAATTTTTAACATAAATTTTCTAAAACTTTGAGCAGAAATTCTTAAAAACTCAAATATCTGATCAAAGTCATTTTTTCTGCTATTAAGTTTTGCTTAAGGGATGTCAGCCAAAAAATGTAAATATCAAATCCTTCTTGATTTTCATGCAATATTAGGGTAGAGTAAGCAGAATGGCATTAGATGCCAGAACTTGTGGGAAGAGTCAGCTCAGGGAGAGAAAAGAGAGGAACTAATATTTAAAAAGAGAATCTAACACTGAAGACTATAATTTTCCTTTTGTGTGCCCTGTTTATATTCAAATTAACATGACAAATGCTTTGCTTATAAGTGTTAATATAGAAAATTTTGCTATGCATGATTTATGATGATTTTTATCTTAGAAATGTGTTTAACATTCAGTATAAAGGAACTTCAAATTGATTTGTTAATTGAGGTATTACTGTTATTTGAAAGTGAAACCCATCCAATCTTGGCTTTCTCCTATATTAGTAAGATAACTTATAATGAAATTAAATGTCAGATGTGATTTTTGTTTGCTTAGTTAGGGCTCAAACTTGGACTCTGAATTGGAAAAAAAGTAGTATTTCTCAAAATGAAAATGTATGAGAATTTTTATTTCATTAGTAGTTTTCTTAATAATATCAGTAATTTTATTTCTCTTCTAAGAAAGAAGTAGTGATAATTTAGCTAATGATTAATGTGGAGTGGTTTGTTATGATGGTGAGCAATGGCCTCCAAGTCATCTCTGAGAACTTTTTCTTTTATTTCATGGGACGTTCATTTTGTTATAACAGTACAAAAATAAGGTTGACGGTCTCTTTATTGAACAAGTCATAAAAATGATATTCTCTGAACTATATGCTTATCAGATCATGCATGATAAAAAAGCCTTATACTATATTCTGGGAATGAAAAAATCACTATTGAATTATTAGTATTTGTTTTTCATCCTATTATTGTTTAAGTTGTAAATATTTCTTGCTCCCATAAATTGCCTTGTGAATCTATAGAAGACAAGATGCACTTCTCTTCCCTCTCCCCATCTTGTACCTCTTTATGGGCAGTTATAAGATTAGGACAGCAAATATTGATCTTATGATGGAATTTGAATGCTATTTATTCTATATAAATAAAATGCATCTCTTGAACTGTACTGTATTGTGAAAAATATGAGGTGTGACAGGGAAAGTGATGTAATGTAACCTGTTAAACTACAAACACAGAGAGTGTTATTTCCTTTTCCCATGTTCTCTTCCTTTGTTTATAGAAGTTTCCTGTGTTACTTTGTGCATGCAGTCAGATTTGGCAATGCTGGCTAAGGAAGGTAGTGAGATTATCAGATGTGACCCTACAAACATTGTTTGAGTGCCAATCTTTTTGAGAAAAAAAGAAATTATTCTTTAAATTGGAGCTTTCCTTCTGACCTAGGTCTAAGCTTACATTATAAGGATTTTTAAAAATATGCTTTAGCTCTCCTAATTTATATGTGATTTCTCATTTTCAAATGAGGCTTTTGTGTTTCTATTGCTGAAGATGGAATGAATCTCTTCAAGCTGCCTCTTTCAACACAGGAGCCCCTCACTGGAACCCTGTAGAGCTTTAGCTACTGAACAAAACTCAAGAAGAAAATTCCTTCAGATGCCACGAAGGCCCTGATCTGCCTGCATTAGTTCCAATGGGCCTGGTTCATTCCCAGAATAACTCTATAGGATAATTCCTTTGATAAGCTTTAATTGCTTTAGAGTTAGATTGGAATTCATTTGGCCTCAATGGGAATTTTTTTTGTGGAATTACATTAGAATCTGGTCCAGTGGGATTTTTTTTACATGCAGATCAAAGTCAGTACATTAAAAAGAAGAGATTTTCTTAGTCACATAAAATTTTTATAAAATGCAGGAAACTTCTAGTCTTATTCTAGCATGAGACTGGCACCAAATATGACTCCTTGAAATTACAGTCATGTCTAATAACTTTCCTTTAAGATACTTTGTAAGGAAGAATATGTTTCTAAAATGAATCATTGGGCAACTATATTAGGTTGTATAATGTCCCTTTCCTACAGCCTCATCTACTAGAGAAAATGTATTCATTTAAAAGGTAATTTAGCACCTTAAATGAATATACCACATTTGGGCTTCACTTTCTACATCCAAAAAAAAATCACATATTGACTGACTGTGACTTTGTAAAAGATATTTAATTCCTTTGGACTCTAGATTTACCTTATATAAAGTAAAAGTTATTAGATTAGATCACATTTAAAGTTCTCTCCATTTCTAAATTTATGATCCTATAAAAGCATCGTGTATTTCTTGGAAATTCTCTTCTGCTAGTTGCCCAGGATGGGAACCAGTTCATTAATAAGCCTAACGTGCTAACACAGACAAAATCAATGCACAAACTTAAGCAGAAATACATAAACAAAAAAAAAAATTAACAAATGACTGAATCATATGAATTTGTTTATGGATTATAATGATATTTCAGGACCAGGTCATTGTCATCAGCAATTAAGGAAAAGTTGTTCTTAAGAAGCCTTTTTAAATGAGCAATGCAAATTAGGCAAAGAAATGATAGAAGCTGTGCAATATATTTACTCAAGTTGCAAAATATTTAGCATTTATCAAATAACTAGAAAAACATAATTTGATATAAGTAGTTAGAATGCCATCCCAGGAACTCATCATCTTTCATAAATGAACAAATGATATCTCTATACAACACAAACTTTAGTATATTATTGAGAGTTTAGACAATAATCTGACATACTAAAGCAATGATAGCAAACCTTTTAGAGACTGAGGGCCCAAATTGTGACCCTCACGTACATGTGAGCCACTCCCTTAACTCAGCCAGGGGAGGGAAGAAGTGCTCCCTTTGGGCTACTGAGCACAGGATTGAGTGAAGAGAAAATGTCCTCAGGTATGGTGGAGAGGGGAAGGGGAGTAGCTCCCTCTGGCACGTGTGTCATAAGTTTGCCTATATGGCAATAGAGTATTATCAGACAAAACTTGCCCACAGTAGCATTGATACATAAAAATTTAAGAACAATATTTTTCATAGATGTTACCATATCACAGAGTAATAATTACCGAACTATTTGGAGTGAAAAGTTTTCAAACTAGAGACCTGGTTAAAGTAATCAAAAAATGTGGGAACAAGGTAACTATATCAAACCAGTAAATCAAGTCAATAAGCATTTAGTATGTGACAGCTAAGCAGTGGAAATACAAATATAAGCGAAAAGACAGATCCTGACTTCAAGGAATATACAATCTAATGAATGAAGACAATAAACAAAAAGCAGTTGAAAAGGGCAGAGGGAGATGGTATTCCTGTGGAGGAATGGTAGAGAAAAAAGTTCAGGAAACCAGGAGCAGTGTTTGGAGAGGGAAAAAAGGGGGTGGATATGGCTAGCCAAAAGGCACTTTCCTTAAAATAGAGGTTCTGGCTAGAACTGATCAGTACTGGGAAAGGACCACAAACACGGAGTGATCTTTTAAGGTGAGAAGTGACCCAGAAAAGAATGAAACTCCAGGGTGAGAATAACGTGGTATAGATGCCTGCTGCCCTAACTGTAGTAGTTCTTAAGATGTTTCCAATGAATCTATAGATTGAGCTTTCATCCCAATTCTTTTATTACATTGTTAATGGCAATTATTTTACCCACTCATGTCATAATCCACAGAACATTAAATTTGGAAGAATAATAGCAAGATAGCACTAGCACTTTTTCTCTCTAAACCAGTGATGGGCAAACTACAGCCCACTGGCCAGATTTGGGGGGGGGGGCCTGAAATGTTCTTTTCAGCAGTGCGACATTATTCCTAATCTGATGAATACAATGAGTAGGATACAATACAATGAAACTTCGAAAGAGTTACCTTAGAAACTGACAGATGAGCATTTCCTTTCCTTTGGCCCCCTCTTTAAAAGGTTTGCCCATCACTGCTCTAAACTATATTAAAAACATTTACAAGTGTGAGATTAATCAAAAAAACAATATGATAACCATAAGAAGATATCAATTTCATATTATACTGTTATTGAAAAATTGCAAAGTGATTTATATACATCGCATCATTTGATCTTCCCAAAATAATCTTACCCTCTTTCTATGTGAGGTCAAGTTTTTTAGACCAACTGTTGTAATATAGGCAAAAGCTATAGAGGGAGTTTCATCATAATTTTAAATTCCCATAGTGTTTTTCACCCCAGTTTCCCAAGATTCTTAAAGTATATCTCCAACAGCAGCTGCATTTTTAAAAATTACCCTGAGGTAAATCAAAATAAATAGAGTGGACCTCTCTGCTACACACACTCCCCCACCCCACATTCCCATTAGCAAAATATTAAACAGTATGCTACAAAAGTCATCTGGCCAGGAAGCCTACCTAACTTCTGCTAACTTCTGGTAGGAAGGGGGCACAGATATATGCCTGGGCACAAAGACTCTTCATTTAAGTGGATTTATGGCGTAGTACTTAGAATATTATGGAGGCAGCTAAGTGGTTCAGTGGATATAATATCAGGACTGGGATCAAGAAGACTCATCTTCCTGAGTTCATATCTGCTCTTGGGTACTTACTAGTGGTGTGGTCCTGGGGCAAATCACTTCGTTGCCTCAGTTTCCTCATCTGTGAAATGACCTGAAGCAGAAAATGGCAAACCAGTCCAGTATCTTTGCCAAAGAAACCCCAAACGGGGTCAGGAAGAGTTTGCTCTTAACTGAAATGACCAAGTAACAACTTAAGATAGTGAGTCCTTTTACATTCTGTAGACACTGCAGAAGATCCTTTTGTTAATCCAAGCTTCCCCCTAGCTGTTAGGTGACTCAGTTTTAGAATTTGCTTTGACTCTTTTGGGTTACTACAGCATTGTTTATTAAATCATTACTCTTTGTGGAGGGAGCAGAGCACGGTGAATAGTGCTGAATTTTCAGACAAGAAGATTTGAGTTCAAATGCTCCCTTAGACCCACAATAGCTGTGTGAAACTGGACAGATGACTTTGTCTCTCTGAGCCTTGGTTTTCTCATCTGTAATCTACCTCACAGATTACAGTACGAATCAAAGGGAGAGCTTGATATTATCTGATATTATTCCGGAAATACCCTCTTAAAGAATTACCAGGCTCCAACAAATCTTTAAAAATAGAGGAATTTATTGAGTGAATGGCCTGGAAGCAGTTGCAGGTAAAGTCTTCCTCCCTGAGTAGAAGGAGTCCAGTTATTTATACCATAAAGGAACAGAGACTAATTGACTGGGAAAGGAAGGTGGGGAGGGAGTTCAAACAAGGAGGATTAGGTGACATTTCTGTGTGAGGTGCCTTAGTGTCTGAGGTAGAAGCACAGGTATACGTTGTTTATGACATATAGTAAGTCCTGATCTTAAAGGAGGGTGAGTTGCATATCCCAAAGTTCTAGTGATGTTTGAGATGCAAACAGAAGGTTTATATCCTTGCTAAAAACCTTATCGGAAGACTAGAGGAAATGCACCTAAAACAGATGGAAGTGTATCTCTCAGAGAATTCTTTCTTTACGCAGTTTTAGTTTAGTTGCACCAGGGCAGGTTTTCTTTACCACCAGCACTTCTGGGGTCCAGGATTGAGGAATTCCTCACATATTCTTTTGACCTAGAGATTTGAGGTATCCAGGGGACCCTGTACCCCTATACCAAGATTATGTACCACCGTATTTTGAATACTGAAAATGTCTTTATTACGCTCCAGGCACTCCATCCATGGTACTCCATTGACCCCAAAGTACAGTGAAATATTGACAATGACAATGGATTCTCTAAATGCATATTGTTCACTATATTAGGGAAAATGAACTCTTTTCAGACAAGAAATGAAATTCTTGTTCTTCAGAGCTCAACAAAATACTCTGACATAAATGGAATGAAATCTGGCCCAGCAGTATAGCTGTTAGCTGAGCTGCCCCACCAGCCAGTGACTGCTGAGCAAACTCTTAATAGGGATACAAATAGGAAAAGTTGGTTCTAGTATATGGGCAAAAATGAAAGAAGCTATAAAAAAATTCGTGAGGGGAAAAAAAGGAGCCTATAAGAACTGATAGACAGGTAGAAATGGGAAACAATCATACAGGTAAGTAACTTAGGTGAATCTATATTGTATACTTATACTTTGAAAATTTAAAAATTTTCCATGTTGAAAATATTGAAGGGAAGACTTGGCTAAGGCTTTTGCTCTCTGTCCCTGGTTGTTAGGATGGAGTTGGAAACAACGCCAAAAGATAAATTAAAATCTGAAGGATTCTACTCTGTCATTCCCAAATTCACTCAAGTCTATAACTCCTTATTTTGAATCCATTTAAGAGTCAGCATTTAGATCATATCCGAGGTCTGTTCATCCCCCACACTAATGAGGCATCCCTTATGACCAGATGAGTGATGAAAGTAGTCTCCCAAATTGCTCACTTACATTTACCAATCAGACAGCTTTATAATGACAGAGCAGTGAATGTAGCAGAACTCAGAGCTTGGATTCATTTCCTTCATCTTAGTGTGTGGTAGAGACAAAAATCACTTAATCTTGCACAGAGGTAAACTCACTGATGCCCCTTGGCTGCTATATAAATATACAACCCTAACAGAGCTGTCCAAAGAGCATCCCATGGAAACATCCTAGGGAAGAATCGAAAACAGATGAAATACTTTAGATTCGCACTACTGTGAATAAGATTTGTGGGTAGCTGCAGCAGGCCACAGAATTTGATATGGTATATTAAAATTGGGCTTGTAGCTCTGCTGAAAACTGAATTTAAACAAGGCTCTTTTATTCATAGTCAAAGTCTACTGGTATTGGGTTACATACTTAGGAAATGGGAGTGCCTTTTTCTGAAGAACAAATTTAGTACAGAGCTAATTTGGGAGTGAACTAGGAGGTCACTAGGGACCTAAAAATCTTCATTAACTTACATAATGAACCCTTTCCTTCTTGGACAGGATGCTAGTATGTGTGGGGATTTAGTAGATGGGTGGGTGTTAAACACAGCACTTTGAATCCTGGACAATTGGGACCCCAGGTCAAAAGTCCTCAGAGTTCTTGATTAGCCACACCTTACTCTGACTACTCCCTTATTTTGAATGCCTTTAGTATTAATTCAATTTGAATTACAGTTAAAATCCCGTTTACTATATCACAATTTACATTCTCTCTTCTTCCACTTCTTAGCCCTACACCACCCCTAGAACAAACTATATAGCTATCCTATTGAAGATTTCGGACCTTCATCTTAGGATGGACCCTCAAAACCTAGAAAGTCTTGGTAAAGATCTCCTTCCCTCTTTACAAGATGAAAGTAAATGCTTAGTCCATTATTTTAAAAATGCATAGCCCCCTTGTAATGTGACTCCGTTAATATTGTTCAGTCATTCATTTGTCTTGGGCAAAAATATGGTTTCCTTACTCAGTTCATCTTACAAATGAGGAAACTGAGGTAAATGAGGTTAAGTGTCTTCCCCACCAGGGTCACACAGTTAAGTGTCTGAGGCCAGATTGGAACTCAGAAAGACCTGACTCTATCCTCTAACCCCCCTAGCTGTCCCTAACCCAACTGCTATGACTCAAATATTACTGTTGCCTCTCTAACTTCTTCAGTTCTGATACTTGATGGAGATGAATCAAGGGATACATGATGCAATTTTTAAGTCACTCAAGTGAAAGGAAGAATGATATAGTGGTTTAAAAAGCTCATTTTGGAGTCAGGGAGATTTGAATTCAATGTCTGCTCTTGACATAGGCTGACTTTATATACTGACACTGGGTAAAAGTCATTAAACCTTTCAGTACTCCTCCAGGCAACTCTCTAAGAAGTTAGGCTTCAGAGAGGTTTATCTGCATTGGCAAAGGGAATTTTTCATTGGCATTTCCCTGTATAATCATAAAATCACAAGTCCTGTACGGAAACAACAAAATTTATTCGTTTATCAAAATATGAATAAGCTCCTGCTATATACAAGGCACTAGAATAGGGATTGTGGAACACATGAAGAAATGAGTTTATTATACATGGTTCTTGCCTTCAAAAAACTTTTTAAATAATTAGGGAAGAGATGAAAAGACAACACGGCGATTTATAAGAGCCATGTAGATGAGATGGACAATAAGCTTAGAGGAAGGAAACCACTTCTTCCTGGGATAGACAACAATGCTTTATTAAGGCAGTAGCACTGGATCTGGCTTTTGAAGGATGGGTGAAGTTTTGATCAGTAGAATTGGGCGAAGGGAACTTTATATGGAAGGAATAGCATCAATACTAGCATCACTCTTTAGGACTATGGGAAGCAGCTAACCTGGAGATGAGATTATAAGGCAACAATAGTTCTCAAAGTATATGGTCTAAGGGGTGGCTGAGAGCCAGGCCTAGAGATGGGAGGTCCTAGGTTCAAATCTGGCCTCTGACACATCTTAGCTGTGTGTGACCCTGGGCAATTACTTAACCCCTATACCTTAACCCTTACTGCTCTTCTGTCTTGGAACCAATACACAATAGTGATTCTAAGACAGAAGCATTTAAAATTAAATAAAAAGTATATGGTCTATGGACCCTTTGGGTTCTATGAGATCAAAACTATTTCATAATGATATTAAGATGTTATTTGATTATTAAATAATTGCTCCCTTTTCCAACTGCATATCTTTGTGAAGCCAGATTTTTTTCAAGTACTTCAAACAAATGAAAAAAAAAATCCCCAAAGCTTAAATTAAGCAGCAGATATGAGAATTCAGGTTTCTCTTAAGTTACACATTAGATTTGCAAAAATACATAAAATTATGCTAAAAATTTTGTTTTAGAAAACTAAGCGATTTTCATAAAACATTATGTTAACTTATAATACAATTATTATTGATATTTTAAAATAGATATTTTAAAATTTTCAGTTTTAATCTCTAATAGGATTAAATGTTGAGAGACATAACTCAGATAAACAAAAATTCTTTTGGGCCCTCAATGATTTTTTTAGAATGTAAATGGGTCATGAGGCCAAAACCTTTGAGAATCACTGCTGTAAGATTAGTCACAGATAAGGATGGAGAGAGAGAGTCTGAATGTCAGATTAAGAAATAGAAACTTAAGACAAGAGAAATCTTTGAAAGTTTTGAGCAAACTGTCAGAAGTTCGTATGCAGCGGTGTGCATATTACTTGAACAAGCCAATATTTATAATGTGACTATCTTTTATGACTATATTTGGTCATGTGTGTATGTTTCTATTGGCACAATTGACTCAGAATATCTGACCATAATCAGGTGAAATCAGAATGACTTGGTTTCCTCAATCTTGGTTATCATTCTGTCAATGCTATATTTCATGGCATACCAACATATATCATTGCTCCCTTTTATTGTGTTTTTCATTCCAAATCTAATCAGAATGCATATTTTCTCAAGGAAACATGCCAAAATTGGAGCTTTTTAAAGAGTATGTTCAGTAACTGTTAAGAGATATCACAGTGGTTGTTGGTGTAGGAAATTAAGTATTTCAAGGAATTTATGCCCATGATGAAACAGGATCAAGAATTATGGTTATCAAAAATGAAAAATAAAACCAAATACTGACAAACTATTGCTGTAAAACAATCAAATTAATCCTCAGTAAGTTAAGTGAAGACTTTTCAGAAGGGCTTGGCAGCTTCATTCTGTCTTCTGTTAGAAAACTTGATGTCATGTTCTACTTCTCACTCTCTCACCCCCACTGCGCCCACATCCAATCTCTGGCCAGGGCCTTTTGATTTCACCTTTGCAACATCTCTTGCATGTTTCTTCTCTGCCACTGCCACCATTCTGGTGCAGGTCCTTAATCACTTTATGCTTAGAACAGTGAAGGGGAAACTTTTAGAGATGGAGTGCCAGGTCCCGCCCTCACCCCACCTCCCAGACCAAGTGGCATGTTTAGTTCCCCCTAAGTGCTCCTCCCCTCCACCAAGCACTGGGCATGCCCTGCCCCTCCATTGCCACACACAGAGGAGAGAGAAAGCACCCCCCCATGTGTCTTTTGAGTTTGTACTTTTAAAATGTATAAAACTAGTCTAGAGATTTAGGAATAAGTTTTATGAACCTGAGGCTAGACTAATAGCCTTTTTCCCTGTTCTACAGCTCCCTTCCCCAGTTTCTTTACCAAGCAACCTTTGGCCATTTTAATTTGTATTCTTCTTCCCCTCACCTCACCTGCCTTTTCAATCTGCATTCAGAAAGGTGCCTACCTGAGGGAGAACAGGTAGACTAGAAGCTCTGGAAAACACAATAGTGTCTTGTCAATCTCCCAATCAGCCCTGCATCCAGATTAAAACCTGACTTCAACCCTTTACCATTTGCTAAAAAGGTTAATTTGGAGGATACACACTTCAGGAGGACTGTATCTTGATGGGGTGAATGTGTCAGAATAATGTCATTGAACCTGAGGGTTATATTGTCCTATAAAAAAAGGGTTTTCCTGTAAGCTAGGGCGTTTTTGTTGGTTTTTTCCCCCCTAGGTTTGAGGGAATCATAGCTTATATAACAAGTCTCCCCTAAGCCTAACTACATCATCTGCCCCCTTACCCATCAGTCTGATGGGAGTACTTCCTACAGCCCCTGGGTGAAATAAGGGTAGGGAGCAGTTCAGCCAGCACTCAGTGGGGGGATACAGAATTGTCTGGGGTGTGGGTGTGGGGGCAGGGTCTGGCACTCCATCTCTAAAAAGTTCCCCATCACTGGTCTAGAGTAACACCAGAAGCCTATTGATTGATTTGCCTACTACAAGGCTCTCCCTTCTCCAGGCCATCTTCCATTCTGCTATCAAAGTCATCTTTCTAAAGTATAAGTTTGATCATGTCACCTTCTCCCAATCTCCCACTTAATAAACTCCAACAGCTCCCTGTTGCCACCAGAGTTAAACATATAATTCTCTTTTTCCCATCCAAAGCTCTTCATAACCTGCTCTCTATTCCACTTTGCAGTTTCTTTTACTTTATATTCTCTTCCTCTCCTCCTCCGCCTCAGTTTGTTCCAGTGACACTGACCCTTTTGCTGTTGTTTGAATAAGAAATTCCACTTCATTCTGGGGGGTTACCAGCAGTCCAGTTCCCCTTGGGGGCGGGACAATTGAGCGAAAATGGAGTGAGAAGAGCCAGAGACCGAGTAGGTTTGCAGTGGCTGATCTGAAGTGCCATCTGTTGATTTTAATTTTTATACCCTCTTTTCTTTATGATCTCATGCAGGTTTTTTTCCATATATTCAAAATCACATATTAACTTTTGAAACATCACAAGATTGACATTTACTAATTATCTTACTGTGGCTAAATAAAGAAGCAAGCTTGTCAAAAATTATTCATTACAGGGTGGCTTAGTTTGAACTTATTCTTTTCAGCTATGCTTAAGGTATAAGTACATCAGGTCCTAGCTAAACATAATATTTAATTATATTTTAACTAATTATATTATGTATATAGTTATGTTATACTATTCATTCCCATCATCAATCAAGGAGATAGTTATGGTAGTTGATTACATCCAATAAGATACAATAATATCAGTCTGGTCCAATGTTTTGTTCCCATGGTGTTTTTTCTGTTATAGGATCTCTAAGAATACAGTTCTGGTAGGGTGATTCTGTGCTAATTTGTCATTGCCTTAATTTCTTTGTGTTTCACTGTTTCTATGGTCTGTAGGAGTTTGGGAACAAACTCAGGCCAGGTATTTTCTTGCTGGGAACTTTAGAAACTTGCCTTTTTAGGATCCCATCAAGTTGATTTAAAAAACTCTTTCATAGGTCTCCTAAATTAATGTACAAGAGGTTGAAGTAGATTATGGGAACTGTTCCAACATGTGGGTTTCCAGAGTTCACTTAGAAATTTCCATGGACCTCAGGGATGTGATTATTCAATTCTTGGGCCTTTTGAATATGACAAACTTACTGATAGCCTTTGAGTACATAATGGCCAAAAATTGAAAAGACATTTAGCTTTACTGATATAGAAAACTCATTGATCCCCTTAGTCTTTTCCCACACCATGACAGTGGGAGGGGGCTAGATTGATGTTATCTGTTAAAAGTACATCTAGCATGAAGCTAGTTCTCCCTTCCATCTCCCATGTGACATCATGCACCTCTAAGATTTTTAGTGAGAAATCAGACAAGCTGGGTCTTCCCCATATAAGAAACAGAGAAAACTTTCATAAAATAACTAGAGAAGGAACTCTTTCCAGGCAAACTTGCACATGAAACTCTGGCCACCTTTTTTATTTTGCAGTTCCTTTACTTGAATAGGTGATTAAGCATCAGCTTTTAGGTGTATGTGTAAGGGCTTGAAGACAATCAAGTGTTCAAAAAGTCTAAGATGTCCAGGCTCCACTCAGTGAAGCTGACTACTGGCAAGGGGGAATTTCTCTTTTGAAGATGACAACCCACCAGAGAAGATTGTCTTCTTGCCCCTTGGCTTGCTAGAAGAAGCCAAGCTCTTGCCCCTTGGCTTGCTAGAAGATGTGAACATTGAGTGAGACAGTGCTGAACGCAAACCAAAAGTAAAATTCTGAATCATCAATCCTATAAACTGTTTTTTTTTGTGATGTTGAAGTTGAATAATCTGCTTCTTGATAGATTGTAGATAGTATAAATTAAGTTACTCAGTCTTGTTTTGTCATTCTGTTAAAGTGTCCTTGTGTCTTGTGTTTTTAGGATTTCTTTTATGTGTAAGAAATAAATACCTGTCCCATACTTGAGTGACGATGTACATCGAGTACCTTTTAACTTCTTTTCCCTTTCTAATTTGAGGAAAGTTAGTTATGAGTCCCAGACCTACATTTTAAATAACTTTTCTCCAGGGTGACAGGGATTTAATGTGGTTGAGAAAAAAGGATCCTAATCTCCTGTCTCATCAGAAGCCAGGATCTCAAGGACTGAAAACAATTGCACCATCTAGCTAGATCCGGAGTAAGAGAACCACTTTGGGAGAAGGCAGTAGATAGCAGTAGTAGTAGTATACCAGGCCCTCTGGACCCCGCCTTCTCATTACATCATGTTAGATTGGCCAAGTTGTCAAAATAGCTAAGGACCCAAAATTTGTAACTACTGTTGAACTCGGTATCTGAATTAAATGATTATGAACAAACTAACATTATTATAAACACACACGTAAACAAACTCATGTATGGTTCAATTAAAGATGAGAACTGAAAAAAAATGGAGATAATATTTCCTCTTCTGAAAGACTAGTATTAATTGCTAAGCTTTTTTGGTGGCATATTATGACTTTCTTCCCTTGTTTTACTCTTCTGTACTCTTTCTTATAGTGAATTATTAGTATTAAATGATTTTTTAAACTTAAATAAGGGGTGTAAATTAATTTCAGAGACAGCTTAGAAGGGGAAATAGAGAAATCTACATACCCTTCCATGGACAGGAAGCTGAGACAAAAAACTCAGGTCTAGAAAGGGAAGGGTGTTAGTAACTTAAAGTTCATTAATTATATATTATATAATTATATATCATGTAATTACACAATAAAATTAATGAGGATACCACACACTCTTAGACAGTGCTCTCAATATGCACTTGTCAACAAGTTTTCCTCCAGAAAGATAAAAGATAGAAAATTAATAGAAACAAATGCAGAAAAGACTCAGCAACTCCTATTTATAAATCTCCTGCCTGAAAGAAATATTGACATATTTTCCCAAGCCCAATCTTTACAAGGTAATCATTGCTTCACTACTGATTTCAGTGCGGAAAAAAAAAAAAAAGATATGTTCTGGGAAAGAAATTAAATGATCTCAATGATTCTCATTGTTAGTCTGGATGGCTAAATAGAATATTTATTAAGTACTTTCTGTCTTTGTGACAGGATGCTAAGACCTGGAGATACAAATACTTGCAAATAAGAATGTCCCTGCCTTCAAGGATCTCACATTCCAAAGAAGGAATTCATTTCAATAAACACAAACACCTGCTGTGTATCAGGCACTGTACTAAATGCTGGGGATTCAAAGAGAGGTGACAGTCAGACTCTGCCCACAGGGAGGTAAAAATCTAATTGAGAGGACTACTCTGAGAATTCTGGAAGGATGGAGAGGGTAGGAGAAAGAGTCCTTGCATACTCTTATGGTATGAAAATAAATGGCAGGGATATGGCACAGAGAATTAGTTTCAAGGTAAGATAAGGTGAAAGCTCATATATTAGAAATGAAACAAAGAATTCTTTAGTCCTTTGATTTGCTGATATCTCAATTGTCTACATTTACACACAGGATGGGAGTAGAGCAGATGTCTTATCTGTTTACAACATTATTTCTGTTTCTAAAAGTTTGCTCAAGTTGGAGTCAGAAGTCCTTCCTGAGTCCTTAACAGACTCATCAACCTTTTCAGATTACCATCAATATCTTGTAACCATTATACCCTGCTAACTCAAGAGTCCTTGGATATATTTCATAATAATAATTATAACAATAGAATTAACTTTTAGATAGCACTTTAAAGTTTACAAAGCCATTTACACATATCATTTGACCCTCACAATAACTTTTGTGAGTTAAGGGCTATTTATATTTCCATTTTGCTAATGAGGAAACTGAGACTGAGAAAGGTTAATTGAATTATTCAGGGTCACATTGCTACCAAGCATTTGAAGCAGATTTTCAGATAAAGAAATCAAAACTATCAATAAGCACATGAAAAAGTGTTCTAAATCTCTTATAATTAGGGAAATGCAAATCAAGACAACCCTGAGGTACCACCTCACACCTAGCAAATTGGCTAACATGATGTCATAGCAAAGGAAAATAATAAATGTTGGAGAGGATGTGGCAAAATTAGGACACTAATGCATTGCTGGTGGAGTTGTGAATTGATCCAACCATTCTGGATGGCAATTTGGAACTGTGCCCAAAGGGCTACAAAAGACTATCTGCCCTTCGGTCCAGTCATACCACTGCTGGGTTTGTACCCCAAAGAGATCATAGGAAAAAAGACTTGTACAAAAATATAGCCTTCGCTCTTTGTGGTGGCAAAAAACTGGAAAATGAGGGAATGTCCTTCGATTGGTGAATGGCTGAACAATTGTGGTATCTATTGGTGATGGAATACTATTGTGCTCAAAGGAATAAAGAACTGGAGGAATTCCATATGAACTGGAATGACCTCCAGAAATTGATGCAGAGTGAAAGGAGCAGAACCAGGAGAACATTGTACACAGAGACTGATATACTGTGGTACAATCGGATGTAATGAATTTCTGAATTAGCAGCAATGTAATGATCCAGGACAATTCTGAGAGACTTATGAGAAAGAATGCTATCCACATCCAGAGAAAGAACTGTGAGAGCAGAAACGTAGAAGAAAAACAACTGCTTGATCACATGGGTCAATGAGGATATGATTGGGGATGTAGACTCTAAGCGATCACCCTAAAGCAAATATTAATAATATGGAAATAGGTCTTGATCAATGTACACTTGTAAAGGCCAGTGAAATTGCTTGTTGGCTACAGGAGGGAGATGGGAGGAGAGGAGGGAAAGAACGTGATTGATGTAACCATGGAAAAATATTCTAAATTAATTCATTAAATAAAAAATTTCAAATTAAAAAAAAAAGTGTTTGTGGTAGGACATGAACTCAGTGAATCTGCTTTATTTCAAGACCAGAGTTCTGCCCAAGATGGCAACCATTTGGCTCCCAACTAAGTGTTGTAATAAAATTCAGAAATCAGTAGAATCTGGAATATGGGATGAGATCATTATTAGGCAGATCTTTAACTGCAGGGTCAAGGTAAAGAATATCACATTGTTCAGCTATTCTGAGGATAGTGGTGGTAATGAGAGCAGGTTTAATTACTTTTCCATCCAGCATTAGAGTTGGTACTTCTAAAGGTTAGAGTCAAGAGGAATCTGAATGTGTGTGTGTCGCGGGGGGGGTGGGGGGGGTTAGAGGGTAATGAAAGAGTAATGCTTTCCATTCTCCTAGAACTATCTTATCCTGACTCCTCAGAAAAAGAGCTCTGTCTAAGAATGAGGAAATTCTTCCAGAGGATAAGAAAGCCAAAAAATTTATACTTTCCTAAATTTTGCTCCATCTTTAATCCTATCATTTGGTATTCTCTACAGAATTAGTCTTATTCTCTTTTAGGTATACATTATTAAATTTAACAAATTTTCCATATTTTTTTTGAAACAGGCTTTTTACTTTGAAAATGGTTTGTCTTCTAAATTAATTCCAGTCACTTATTTTCTTTTGATCCTGAAAACATCACAGAGGGGGCAGCTGGGTAGCTCAGTGGATTGAGAGTCAGGCCTAGAGAGAGGAGGTCCTAGGTTCAAATCCAGCCTCAGACACTTACCAGCTGTGTGACCCTGGGCAAGTCACTTGACCCCCATTGCCTATCCTTACCACTATTCCACCAAGGAGCCAATACACAGAAGTTAAGGGCTTAAAAAAAATCACAGAAACATCACTATAGACTACAGAATGTCTTTATGCATCTTTTAAAAGCCATTTCAAAACCTTAATGTGTGAGTCTGGTCTTCCAGTCGTGAAACTCTTTGCCTTACTTAGCACCTGGGGAAGATTTACATTCTTTTCTCATTTAGGAGTGAACATATAAAAATTATTTGTCATATTTCAGGACTGAAACATAGTCTTAGGATCCCTTAATTTTGTGGTTATTGTGGGCATGCATTTCAGTGGGCATTCTTTAACCTTTAAAAGTGAAGATCTGTTATTATTTTTCTCTCACTTCAAATCCATCAGGAATGGAGAAAGCCCCAAACAGTGTTTCAATTAGCTTAGCTTTCTTTTCCATAATTATCTCCCCTTCTGGAAGGCAGGGTGCCTGCCCACTAGCATCTGCAATAGCAGTTTCTTTTAATGGCCCCAGTGTTTGAATGACTTCTCCTTTTGCATCAGAATCATCAGTAAGCCTGGCTTTTCCACGATGTCTTTTTCTCCCCAGCACAAATTTCTCCCAAGCACAAAATCCTGAAATTACTGTGAATGGGATAAATTCTTAAAAGGACTATCTACTTGTGAAGGCAATCCCATCACTGCAACAATGGACATAAAGGACAAGACACATGGATAAAACAAAACAAAAGCTTAATTTTTTTTTCTCCTCAGATTTTTGTGACCTCTCATTTAAGACATTTGAAACAAAGTTGTTTTCTTTGTGGAGAAAACAAACAAACAAACCCATAATGCTAATAAAAGTTACAGACTTAATCTCTCCACACTTTGATACCAGGTCTCTGTTACCTTCTTCCTCTGCCCCTGCATCTTTCTTTTCTGTTGTTGATGATTTCCTCTTGTAACCTCCGCTCTGAGGAAGGGCCCAAACCACCCATCCTTCAATATTAGGCTTCAGCATCATGGCTCCAAACTGCTACCTCCTCCCCCTGGTTTCCAGACACTTTTTATGTGTGGCCTTCCCTCAGTAGACTGTAAGCTCTAGGGGAAATTCTGTAGCATAGTGGATAGAGAGCCAGACCTGAGTTCAAATCTATATTCTACCTCTGTGACCTTGGGCAAGTTACTTAACGCCAATTGCCTCTTTTCTATCTTAAAATTGATTCTAAGACAGAACTTGTTTGTTTGTTTGTTTTTAAAGAATATAAACTCTGTGGGAGGACTGGACAAAATTATTTTCTCCCACCCTTTCATATTAACCCCAGAGACTGACTTCAGCAAGTTTCCTGGATATGACAGTTTCCAGTATGCCTTTTCACCTCTTTTGCCTTAATATCTATTATCAAATCCTCTGGTATTGCACTGTAACCTTGCCTGACATATTCCTGTAACACATGGACCTCTCCCCATCTTCTCAGGATTAGAGCTGTTTCAAGGAAGAATGACTTGTTCTCAATCAGCCATCAGGATGAACTGAATACCAGCTGTAGCCACTAGTGTCTCCTGTTTGCCTCTTACTAGTAGAAAAGAAAAGTAAGAAAAGAAAAGAAAAGAAAAGGAAAGGAAAAAGGACAAGACTATTATGTCCAAAGAGCGCTAAAAGAATGCCTGCCCCTTGACCCAGCCATACCATTGCTGGGTTTGTACCCCAAAGAGATCATAGATAAAAAGACTTGTAAAGAAATATTTATAGTCCCGCTTTTTGTGGTAGCAAAAAACTGGGAAACGAGGATATGCCCTTCAATTGGGGACTGGCTGAACAAATTGTGGTATATGCTGGTGATGGAATACTGTTGTGCTCAAAGGAATAATAAACTGGAGGAATTCCATGTGCACTGGAAAGACCTCCAGGAATTGATGCAGAGTGAAAGGAGCAGAGCCAGAAGAACATTGTACACAGAGACTGATACACTGTAGTAAAATGGAATGTAATGGGCTTCTTTCTGTACTAGCAGCAATGCAATGACCCAGGACAATTCTGAGGGATTTATGGAAAGGAACGCTACCCACATTCAGAGGGAGAACTGCAGGAGTGGAAACATAGAAGAAAAACAACTGCTTGAACACATGGGTTGATGAGGACATGATTGGGGATGTAGACTTGAAACTACCACACCAATACAAGTATCAATAATATGTAAATAAGTCTTGATTGATGACACATGTTAATACCAGTGGAAATGTGTGGTGGCCATGGGGGGAGGGCAAAGAGGGGTTAAAGGGAAAGTAAAAACATGAATCATGTAACCATGGAAAATTTTTCTAAAAAAGATTTAAAAAATTCAAAATTAAAAAAAAACAGCCAAACCCCCCCCTGAAAAAGAAGAAGAGAAAAGAAGAGAAAAGAAAAGAAAAGAGAAGAGAAGAGAAGAAAAGAAAAAAAAAGAAAAGAAAAGAGAAGAAAGAAGGAAAGGAAAGGAAAGGAAAGGAAAGGAAAGGAAAGGAAAGGAAAGGAAAGGAAAGGAAAGATTCTTTGCCTACTAATCGTGGAAGATTCTGGCATCCTGGGAAAGTTCTCCCTTGCTAGGCCTGACAGGCAAATTTCATTGATTTAATGATATCAGTTCCATTCAAACAAGAGCCTAATTGTAAGAATGTACACTTTTTTCAAACAAATATACTTTTCTTTTTTTATATAATCATGTTTTATGAATAGTCAGCTTTCTTTTCTTTATCTCATTCAGTGTTATTTTGAATAATGTTTGGTTTATGAATGAGGCCCTAAAAATTTGTATATGAAGAGATTCTTATGTTAAACTCATTGTAGACGTTTTCCACCTTACTATTTCCCTAAATGAATAAAATGTCTACTTACTTCATTTTAAATTCTTATTGCTGTTATCTGACCCTGACCTCAAGAACTAATTGCTTAATAATGGCCTTCTTGTGTCCCTAAAAAATTCTGCTACAGCTGCTTGAGGGCAGGAATTATCTTTCTTTTTGTTTGCATCTGTACCTCCAGCATTTCACATAATGGTTGTACTGTATTAAGCCCTTAATACAGATTTAATGACTTGGTTTGCTTGTTTACTGAAAGGAAGCTGAGCTGTCCTAGTCTTTCCTATGTTTCTTGCATGTTTTTTTTTTTTGAATGGTAGGCATTAGAATAATGCAGTTCAAAAGGACCATGGCTGTGGCTATATTTGAAGGTGTGTATTTTAAAGGTTTGAACAAGGAGATGACAGGTTTAAAATACCTGAGATGGGTACATAAATGCAAATATTTTTTCTTGTTTTTCATTATTTTCTAAAGGTATATCTATTAAAAATTTTGCCAGGCAAATTCAAATTGTTGTGTTCCCCTTTTCCCAAAAATGTATATTTACCTATAATTTCCTCACCTTATCAAATTGACTCTTTATAGGAGTAGGATCTGATAAAAGATGGAAAGATGTATAGCATATGAGAGACACTGAAAAGAATAGTCCATTAATGGAACTACTCAACCTTTTGAAAAGAAGATCTTTTTTTCCTTATTGATTTGATTTATCACTAAAGTCAGTGGGAATGCGGTATGTATAATGATTGAGTAAACAGGCAACTTAGAAATTTCAATGTATTTGTGAAGAACAATTAGCAAACCTATATAATCAATGAACTAACAACCTCAAATATGCAGCATGTAGTCTTGTGACAAAAATTAGAAATGGGAATCAAGACATCTGGGTTCTCATTTTGGTTCTTCCATCTCTGTGAACTTGGGCAAATTATTTCTTTTCTGTTCTTAATCATCCTTATCCCAAAATATGAGGGTCTGGTCTTCAGGTTTATTTTCAGCATCTGAGGAAAAAATAGTAGATTTAGAATTACTGGACATGAATTTAAATTCCCTCCTCTGACTTCCTAACTTCTCATCTTTAAAAAAGGGGAGTTGGACTAAGTGGCCTCTGAAATCCCTTTCACTTTTAGATCTATGATTTAAAGCAATACTAGAAAGTACTTTACGTGATCTCTTTATTTTAGAATATTTTTCTTCTAAGAACTGCAGTCTCATGTATTCATTTATATAGTATATCTATCACTAATACATTTTCATCCTGAGAAAACTGAAGATATCAAAGGAATTGTTCTCATGAGTATTGTGAAAAACTGCCTTGAAGGTTCCCATTTGATGAGCTGGCTGGAAAAGGAGTGATTAATAAGTTTTCTAAGGTATTACCTTATAGAACAAGGGAAGAAAAGAAGGCAATAAACATTTATGTAACATCTAATATGAACTAAGCACCATGCTCAGGACTTTAGAAACATTATCCATTTGATCTAACAACCTTGCAAGAATCGCACAATTATTATTCCTGTTTTACAGTTCAGGAAACTGAGGCAAACAGAAGTTAAGTAACTTGCTTAGTATGCACAGCTAGTAAGAGGCTGAGGTTGGATTTTACTGTTCAGTCCCAGTACCCTGTTTAACTGCCTTTTTGGTCTCTAAGCTAATACTCTTCCAATTTTATTTAATGGAATTAAGTTATAGTATACAACATGCTGGTCTTCAAGTCTAGAAGACGTGGAGTCAAATTCAGTTTCTGTCTTTTACTAACTTTGTGACCATGATTAAGACATTGAACCTCAGTTTCCTCATCTTTTAAAGATAACTCCAGTACTTACTTTACAGAGTTGATATGAAGCTCAAATGAGATAACATGTTAAATGTTCTGTAAACTTTAAAGTGCTATATCAGTATCAATTGTAATTGTTATTTTTCTTGAGGATATTTTTAGTTTTTAGTCAATGGCACTCAGTAGTAGAACTAATTGAGAAGGGGAAAATAGCAGTCATTAATAAATGGTTTTCAGGGTCTCCAACAGAATCCTGCATTTAATCAATCTTTGGGAATCTGTATTTAGATCCTACATTTGTGACTGAGAAATCCAATCATTTTACTCATTTGGCCCAATTCTCTGGAACACTAGAATGGAATGAGGAACCCTTTTACTCATCTTCTCCAATCCAGTTCTAAAAACATTTATTAAGCTCCCTTGCAGGATTGTTGTGTGGATCAAATGAGAAAATTTTTGCCAAATTCTTAGTACAGTGCCTGACACACAGTAGGAACTTGATAAATAGTTATTGATTGATTAATGATAATTGTTACATGCTTATTTTCATCAGGCCCTTTCCTTCCCTTATTAGGTTCAAGTAATTGTGCTACATCTTGGGATATAGAGAAAACCCCAAAACACTCCCTACTTGAATTATGCCCTTGTATCTTCTTTGCTCTAATTTGAAAGGAACCTTTATATTCTTAAAAAAGATTTATTAATAATTTCAAACATCAACAAAAATAATGAAACATTTTTTACAAATGTTGAATTTGAAAAACATGAATTTAGCATATGAAATATATGACAACGTAGCATTCCTACTGTCCTCTTCAATTTTCTTTTTGTCCATTTTTTAGCACACTTTATGCATTCAGTTTTTCCTTTTAAATAGTCATGGTAATAGATTATTGGAACTGGCATAATCATAGAATGTATGGCATATGGCATAAAGGAGGCCAACATCAGAGAGGTATATGGATGTATGGCTGGAAAAGGACCCATGGTTTGGGAATACAGAAATACTTTGGTGTACTATAACTGATAGATTATATTTGTGTCCCACAGGTATCTAGAAAGTATCAAAAGAACTCAAGGAGTGGCCAGAACAAATTGGTTAGACCCTTGGTTAAGGACTTACTGGGAAAAAAATGGATGTGAGTCAAAGAAGAAGAGAAACCATCCTGCATTGACAGAGGGAATATTGGCATTGATAAGATCATGAATGCATCAAAGTACACATTATTGCCACTGAATTTTATTTTGCATAATTTATATCAATTTTTCTAGATTTCTTCATATTTATTGTATTTACCCATCCTCATTATATAATTTTCTCCTATTAGAATATTATTACATGAACTTCAGTATTTCCTGTTTTTTTGTACTTTTTCTTGTTTCTTTTTTCTTTTGAATTTATCATAGAAGCAATAAAATTCTGTTGTTCTCTCTGGGTATTTGTCAATGCATGAGTCAGTTGATATCTTTCCCTGTTCTAGTCTTATTTGCTCTCACTAATTTAGCAAAAAATTGAGAGAAGATTCAAAATCAGCCTTCACCTCTTAAAGGAGAGATATATGTACTGCAGAGTCAGAATCAGGTATCAGTTGGACCTTTGGAAATTCTTGCAATCCCAATTGAAGTAAATTCATAGACTCATGGATTTTTCCAGCCAGAATTGGTCTCAGAGGTCAGCTAGTATCCCTCTCCCTGCAGTATCCCTCTCCCTACAGCCCATTTTACTTATATTTTAAATTAAAAACATAATATTTGACAGATATGCTTCCTTTTTATAACACTGTTACTTCCCAGATACTCCCAACCTCATCCCCACAAAATCCTATCTTCCAAACGAGTTGCATATAAGCAAAATGAATAAGCAAATATATCTGACTATGTTTTACATTGTGTCCTATTCTGAAACTGTTAAGACAGTTAGGTGGTTCAGTGAATAGAGTGCTAGGTCTGGAGTCAGAAAGACATTTTTTTTTAAGTCAAGTCTGGAATCAGACATTTACTGGAGGAGTGACCCTAGACAAGTTAGTTAGCCCCATTTGCCTCAGTTTTTTCATCTGTAAAATGAGCTGAAGAAGGAAATGGCAAACCACTCTAATATCTTTGCCAAGAAAATCTCAAATGGACTCGTGAAAAGCTGGACACAACTGGAAAACAACTGAACAAAAGTATACCCACTTCTCCACTGAGAATAGGGAGAGATGATTCACCAATAGTTCGCTGGCAGCATGATTAGCCAGCCCTTGCATTATTATAAATTCTTGTTTTCCAATTCCTTTTTCAGTGACTACTAGTCCTCCCAAATATCTCTCAATTTTATATTTATTTCTCATGGACAAATACTATTTTTATTTTTTTTTAATTTTAATTTTAATTTTTAGTATTTTCCCATAGTTACATGTTTCATGTTCTTTCCCTCTCCCCAAATACCCCTACCCCCCCCCATTACCGATGCACAATTCCACTGGGTTTTACATGTATCATTGATTAATACCTAATTCCATATTATTGATAATTGGACTAGAGTTATCGTTTAGTGTCTTCATCCCCAATAATATCCCCATTAGCCCATGTGTTCAAGCAGTTGTTTTTCCTCTGTGTTTCTCCTCCCACAGTTCTTCCTCTGAATGTGGCTAGTTTTCTTTCTCATAAGTTACATTATATTCGATTGTACCAGTGTATCAGCCTCTGAGTGTAATGTTCTCCTGGTTCTGCTCCTTTCACTCTGCATCAATTCCTGGAGGTCATTTCAGTTCACATGGAATTCCTCCAGCTCTTTATTCCTTTGAGCACAATAGTATTCCATCATGAACAGATACCACAATTTGTTCAGCCATTCCCCAATTGAAGGACATTCTCTCATTTTCCAATTTTTTGCAACCACAAAGAGCATGGCTATAAATATTTTTGTACAAATCTTTTTCCTTATTATCTTTTTGGAGTATAAACCAAGCAGTGCTATGGCTGGATCAAAAGGCAGATAGTCTTTTAAAGCCCTTTGGGCATAGTTCCAAATTGCCATCCAGAATGGTTGGATCACTTCACAACTCCATCAGCAATGCATTAATGTTCCAATTTTGCCACATCCCCTCCAATATTCATTACTCTCCCCTGCTGTCATTTTAGCCAATCTGCTAGGTGTGAGGTGATACCTCAGAGTTGATTTGATTTTCATTTCTCTAATTATTAGAGATTTAGAATACTTTCTCATGTGCTTATTAATATTTTTATTTCTTTATCTGAGAATTGCCTATTCATGTCCCTTGCCCATTTATCGATTGTGTGATGGCTTGATTTTTGGTACAATTGATTTAGCTCCTTGTATATTTGAGTAATTAGACCTTTGAGTCTTTTGTTATAAAGATTTTTTCCCAATTTGTTGCTTCCCTTCTAATTTTGCTAGCATTGGTTTTGTCTGTACAAAAACTTTTTAGTTTAATGTAGTCAAAATTATTTATTTTATATTTTGTAATTTTTTCTAGCTCTTGCTTGGTTTTAAAATCTTTCCTTTCCCAGAGATCTGACAGGTATAGTATTCTGTGCTCACCTAATTTACTTATAGTTTCCTTCTTTATATTCAAATCATTCACCCATTCTGAGTTTATGTTGGTATAGGGTGTGAGATGTTGATCTAGATCCAATCTCTCCCATATTGTTTTCCAATTTTCCCAGCAGTTTTTGTCAAATAGTGAATTTTTGTCCCAAAATCTGGGTACTTTGGGTTTATTGTAAACTGTCTTGCTGAGTTGCTTACCCCTAGTCTATTCCACTGATCCTTTTTACTGTCTCTTCGCTAGTACCATATTGTTTTGATGACTACTGCTTTATAGTACAGTTTAAGATCATATTTTTTTTATTATTTCTCTTGATATTCTTGGACTTTTGTTCTTCCAAATGAACTTTATTATAGGTTTTTCTAATTCAGTAAAAAAGTTTTTTGGTAGTTTGATAGGTATAGCAATAAATAAGTAAATTAATTTGGGTAGGATGGTCATTTTTACTATGTTGAATCATCCTATCCAGGAGCACTCAATGTTTTTCCAATTGTTTAGATCTAGTTTTAATTGTGTGGAAAGGGTTTCATAGTTGTGTTCATATAATTCCTGTGGTTGTCTTTGCAGATAGATTCCTAAGTACTTTATATTGTCTAGGGTGATTTTAAATGGAATTTCTCTTTCTAGCTCTTGCTGCTGCGATGTTTTGGAAATATACAGGAATGCTGTTGATTTATGTGCATTTATTTTGTATCCTGCAACTTTGCTAAAAATGTTGATTATTTCCAATAACTTTTTAGATGATTCTCTAGGATTTTTTAAGTAGACCATCATATCATTTGCAAAGAGTGATAGCTTGGTCTCCTCATTGCCTATTTTAATACCTTCAATTTCTTTTTCTTCTCTAATTGCTACTGTTAGTGTTTCCAGTAAAATGTTAAATAATAGAGGTGACAATGGTCATCCTTGTTTCACTAGAAAAATACTATTTCAACCCTTTCAGTTTCCTCAATAAATCCAGCCATTCCTCAATTAATGAATAATTGTGTTGTTTCCATAAAAATATTTTTGTAAATATGGGATCTCCCTTTGCTCTTTTTTGGGGGATATATGCCTTTCTGTGGTATCATTGGGACAAAGACACAGGTACATTTTTTAGAAAATATAAGCTTTTTTTTTTTACAGAGATATATTATGTTGAGTGGCAAAAGATATGGATTTAGAGTTAGTAGAGATGTGGGTATGATTTCTGCTTTTGACTTTTATTTACTGCTTACATAATCTTGAATAATTCCTTTAATCTCTAATGTTGTTTCCTCATTTGTAAAATAGGAATAATGATATTTAATTCACAGTGTTGGTGAAAGAAAGTCACTTTTCAAACCTCAAAGCAATCTATAGAATATTGCACTAAGACTTTTGACACATTGTTTAAATGCAAGTTAGTATGGGTGATAAATCGAGCCCCCCCAAATTGGGAGAATTTATGTTATGCCTCACTTCATACCTAATCTCTCTTCAGAAGTCCCAGAGGTTTCTTTGCTACTCTTAAGTCCTTAACAAATATTACCTTGCATTATAATTGTTTGTAATCCATGTTCTGACTTACCTACCAATTATAAATTCTCTGTGCATGTGGTCTTCTTTCGACTTCTTTTAATTCAATTCATCAAACATTTATTAAACTTTGCAATTTTCCAGGCCCTATGGTAGGCATTATAGATACAAAGACAAAATCAAAACAGTGCCTGCCCTCAAGGAGCTTACATTTTAATATGGAAAACAACACAAAAATAGGAACTGAAGGCAAAAATAGATAATTGTCACTACAATAATAATAACTAATGTTTATATAGTACTCATTATGTATCAGGCACTGTGTTAAGTGCTTTACAACTTGTTTGATTCTTGTAACAACCCTAGGAGGTTGGCATTATTATTATCTCTATTTTATAATTGAGGAAATTGAAGCAAATAGAAGTTAAATGATTCTTTCAAGTTCACATAGCTAATATATGTTTGAGAATGGATTAGAACTCAGGACTTATGTGCTCCAGCCCTAACATACTAGCCTTAGTATAAAGCAGACCACCTAGCTGCCAGTAGAACTCAGTGGCATACCTTGGGGAAGGCCAAGGAATTCAGATTCAAACTTTTCATTCTGGCCATAAAAACATCCCATAATCAAATTCAATACTAAATTATTTCTGTGTTAATGAATGAAAGTGTAATTTAGTGGAAAAATCCATGAACTTGCTATGGATATGTGTTCTAATCTTGTCTCTGCCACTAAGTAGCTTAGACAAGTCATTTGGTCTCATTCTATTCATTTGCAACAGGGAAGATTGGAGTCACTAAATGATCTCCTTCCATCCCTAATATTCTTTGATTCTAATAAACTTTGATTTGAAAGCTCAAGTTTTTTTTTTTTTTTTAATTTTAAACCCTTAACTTCTGTGTATTGACTTATAGGTGGAAGAGTGGTAAAGGGTAGGCAATGGGGGTCAAGTGACTTGCCCAGAGTCACACAGCTGGGAAGTGTCTGAGGCTGAATTTGAACCTAGGACCTCCCATCTCTAGGCCTGGCTCTCAATCCACTGAGCTACCCAGCTGCCCCTAAAGCTCAAGTTTTGAGTGAGAGTCTCCTTCTGAACTCGGTTCCTGACACTGTAAAAATAAAAGGTGACTGTAAAATAATATAGCAATGGATTGATTATTGGTTATGGATTATAAACTGATTTCAGATATTCTGCTTATTATGCTTGCAAAGTATATTCAGTTTAAATCAGTGAAGTGAAGCTCATAAGTGAACTTCCCTTCAGGGCCAGGTGCAAGGACACTAAAGAGACTCTTGTTATAAAAAATAAAATATTTATTGAGAGTATATAAGGATAAAAAGGATTTTCTGACTCTACCCAAATAAAACTGGTTCCAAAAGGAACCACTACTCCTGTTTTCAGAGGCTACACTAATCCTTCCTGATCTAACTCACCCAAATTTTTATTATTCTAAATAAACTAACAGTATTATCCTTATAATTCTTAACTTCTCCTCCAAGTTATACAAATAACAAAGGCTGGCTGATTGAGTCTCAACAAGAATCAACTTAGGACTCTGAGCCTTAACAGACTCAGGAGAGACAGTCTCTGTGAGTGATTCTGCCAACTGCCAGAGACCAACTGCCACTGCCACACTTAGAAACAGTAACTGTCACAGAAAAACCATTACAACTGTCAACATTCAAAATTGACGCACAGTCTTAGCTCTGCTACAAAACCCAATTCTTTCTCAAGCCAGCTTCTCTACTTCTTATCTCTAAACCAATACAACAATACCTAACTTCTAATATCATACTTATAACACAGAGTAGGCCTTTAATAAATGTCTGTTGAACTGAAACAGTGGCATACATAACACAATGGATATTTTGGGACAAGCAGTCCACAACAAGCAAATGAGTTTGTTCAATTGTAAGTTAACTGTGTGAGGCAAAATGAAAGTGAACTCTTTCATCTCACAGAGATCTCTGAAGAGGAAGGAAAATTTGAGAGGAATCATTTTGAGCAGAAAAGCTTGGACTTTTAGGAGTGAATATATATATTATGTATATAATATATATTAAAATTTTTTATGTGTATGTGTGTATATATACACATACACACATACATGCACACGCATATATATGTGACGATGATATTCATTGTAATAAAAACTGACATTGGTAGAAGACTATGGAGTTTGCTTAGGTCTTTGCATACAGGATATCATTTAAATCTCACAACAGGGGGCAGCTGGGTAGCTCAGTGGATTGAGAGTCAGGCCTAGAGACATGAGGTCTTAAGTTCAAATCCGGCCTCAGACACCTCCCAGCTATGTGACCCTGGGCAAGTCACTTGACCCCCATTACCCACCCTTACCACTCTTCCACCTATGAGCCAATACACAGAAGTTAAGGGTTAAAAAAAAATATTTAAAAATAAATAAATAACTCACAACAATGATGAGAAGATAGAAGAAATATCAATCTCCAGGTTATAAGTGCGAAAAAAAAAAGTTTTAGCTAACGTAACTGTGGTCACAGAGTTATATAAGTAATGGAAGTAGAGGTTGAACCCAGATCTTTCAGAAACTAAATCTAATACTCTATGACACGCTGCCCTTAAGAAATAAAATTTTGAATATTCTGTGGTTAGCAAAGTTAGCATAATGCATATCTTTTGACACTCCCCTCAAATGCATTAAAGATTTAAGGATCTATAGTAGTTAAATATCTTAAATTTTCCTTTTTTCCTTTTCCATTTTATTTCACTAAATATTTTCCAATTACATGCAAAAAATTAAACATTCTTTAAAATTTTTGAGTCCCCTAACTCCTTGAGAAGACAACTAGTATGATATTGATTATATGTGAGAAGTCATGAAAAGCATATTTCCATATTAGCTATGTTGCAAAAGAAAACCACAAAATTTCAAGAAGCTTAAAAAATGCTTTAATTTGTCCTCAGAACTTATTAGTTCTTTCTCTGGATATGAAGAACATTTTTTATCATGAGTTGTTTTGGATTGTCTTGGATCATTTTTTTTTAAACCCTTACCTTCCATCTTGGAGTCAATACTATGTATTGGCTCCAAGGCAGAATAGTGGTAAGGGTAGGCAATGAGGGTCAAGTGACTTGCCCAGGGCCACACAGCTGGGAAGTGTCTGAGGCTAGATTTGAACCTAGGACCTCCCGTCTCTAGGCCTGGCTCTCAATCCACTGAGCTACCCAGCTGCCCTCTGGATCATTTTTTTAAAAACCCTTGTACTTCGGTGTATTGTCTCATAGGTGGAAGATTGGTAAGGGTGGGCAATGGGGGTCAAGTGACTTGCCCAGGGTCACACAGCTGGGAAGTGGCTGAGGCCAGGTTTGAACCTAGGACCTCCTGTATCTAGGCCTGACTCTCATTCCACTGAGCTACCCAGCTGCCCCCTGGATCATTTTCTTGATCAGAGAACAAAACCACAATTTATCATCCTTCTAATATTGATGTTATTATATACAATGGGCTCCTCTCACTTTACTTTGCATCAGTTTGTCTTCCCAGATTTTTCTAAAATGATCCTGTTTGTCGTTTCTTTTTTTAAATTATTAATTTTTAAACACTTTTCTTTTTAAATTTTGAATTCCAAATTCTTTCCCTCTCTCTGATCTTTTATCTGCCCACTGAGAAGACAAGCAAAATGATATAAATTAAATGTGTAAAATTATGTGATATCTATATATAGTAGCCATATCACAAGAAAGAGAGAAATTTATAGTTCAGTTTGCTCAGAGTTCATCAATTCTCTCTCTGGAATGGTTAGAATTTTTTCATCATGATTCCTTTGAAATTGTCTTGGCTGTTTATATAGCACAAAAGTGCCCCACAACAATCATATACCAAAACTAGTTCAGCTATTCCCTAGTTGATGGATATCTGCTCAATGTCCAGATCTTTGCTTTCACAGAAAGAACTGTTATAAATATTTTTGTATAAATAGGTCCTTTTTTCATTGTTTTGATTTAAGATATAGATTATATGGTGATATTACTAGGTTAATGAATATATGTATATGTATACATATATATACATATATATTATATGAATTTTATAGCCCTTTGGGCATTCTCCATCATTTCTTGAATCAACTATTCATCCCTCATTTCTTTTTTTATTCCCATCATCTCCTATCCTCCCTTTGCTCTAATATTTCTCTAGATCTAAAAACTATTAACTATGATTAAAAGATTTCTTGGACTGTTCCTTCTTAACTGGAGTTCCTTTCCAAAGCTCATGTTTTAGGCTTTAAATAATTGCTCTACAGCAAAAATGAATAATATGGAAATAGGTATCAAGTGATAACAATTGTACAACCCAGTGGAATTATTTGTTGGCCTGGCAGGGGATTAAGGGTGAGGGAAAGAAAATGAATCATATAAACATAAGAATATATTTAAAAATAAAAGTTTAAATTAAAAAAGTTCATGTTCAGGGAAGGCTACAAAGGGGCGGAGAAAAAAACCAAACTCAGTAGGAATAGCTCCAATGTTTCCTCTTATAGTCATGGCTTTTTAAATATATGGGCTATTTTATACAGATAAAATTTCTTTGAAGTGAAACTGTTTATAACAACATTCATTCACAAATTGTATTTAATTTTTAAAGCCTTTAAGAATAGCTTTATCTTTATACTCCTTCTTCCCATTCCCCACATTGAAAAAAAGGAAAAACAAAATCTTTGTTAACAAATTTACATGATCATGCCAAATGAATTCCCATATTGACCATGGCCAAATGACATCTGTCTTCAGCCCAAGGTCATCACCTTTCTACCAGAAGTGAGGTTTATCACATGCTTCAATATGTGTCCTCTAAAATCATAATTGATTATTGCATTGCTTAGAGTTTTTAAGTCTTTCACAGTTGTTTTCCTTTATAATGTTATTGTTTAAATTATTCTCTTGGTTCTGTTCACTCTGTATGAGTTCATACAAGTTTTTTTGATTAGATTATTTTTAATATAGCTCTTTCTGAAAAATAAAACAGTGGAAAAGAAAAAAATTGTCTTCATTATTGGATTAGAGGGAAAAATAAGAATTAGTGACTTCTCTTTAGGAAGAAGTCCATTTCTCAGTGCCCTGGGATTTCCTCTTCAGAAAGAAATTCCTCGCCTAAGGCAGCAAGTTCTTCGGATCAAAAAGCCAACCCAACTAAATTTTAGGCTTAATTCTATTTTGTGAACTTATATTTCTTGGCCACTGAGAGCCTCCAATAGATGCTGCTGTTAGAGGAAGGAACCTTAGAGGCCATCTAGCCCAAGTTTCTCATTTTAGTATGAAAAAACTGAGCTTCCCTCTGCCCCAGGAGTTAAGTAATTTACCCACTCATACCATAAGTATTCTCACTTAACAGTGTCAAATGGTGTGGGAATAAACCCTTGAAAATTTGCCTTAAGCAAAATCTCCTTTACTTCCTGAGAATTGATAGTGGGATTTTTTTTTGTTTACCCAATTTTATTATTATGTGCATGTCTTTCACCTCTATACTCATCTGCCTACTCCTACCAAACCATTCTATTAACATTTACCCAGGCTGGTTACTGAAAGGATGAACTCATTGCCTCCTTGTGACAGTTTTCTCAGACAGAGCAAAATAAATCTGATGGAAAAAGCACAAAGAAGAATCTATTTTGAAAAATGTCAGCAATCAGGCTGATATGAATGACTCAGATCCAGGAAGTGACAAGTAATGTATTGTCATTTTAGTAACAGAAATTGCCAATCTTTAACCCCTTGTCCAGACAGACTAACACAGATAAGATTTTTTAATTATTTCTTAAATGGAGGTAGTAGGCTGCATGCCATATACAATGTACCTTCATAAGTCCATATGACAAAAGTTATTAGTGAATATTTGATGATGATCAGATATTTTTGATGGAGTAGAGGGTAATAGGAGGGAAGATATTAAAGGAGGGAAAAGAAAAAAACCATGCCTTTAGGCATAAAATTTGAATCATTTTGAAGATTAAATCTCAGATCCATAGAGACAATCTATGTTTGTACTTTCACATCAAAAGAGCTTAAAAATCTCTTTGAATTTATCTATTTCTGGTCATCTAGACTTTAAAATTATGCTCAATTATTTGTCTATTTGCTTTTGCTATAGCCCTCCTATAGCATCTCATCATAGGGTAGAGGAAATCCTGGTCTCAAAGAGAATTCCACAGAATCAAAGAATTTCAGAATTTGAAGGGATCTGAAAGACTAGTTTGTACCACTTACTCCTGAACAAGAATCCCCTCTATGACTTAAAAAAAAATAAACAACCAAAAAACCCTTACTTTCTATCTCAGAATCAATGCCATGTATTGGTTCCAAGGCAGAGGACAGGTAAAGACTGGACAATGTGGGTTTAAGAGACTTTCTCAGGGTCACAAAACTAGGAAGTGTCTGAGACCAGATTTGAGCTCAGATACTTCCAACTCCAGGCCTAGGGCTCTGTCCACTGAGTCACCTAGTTAACCCACTAATAATTATTTTTAATGAGTATCTTATAAGATTCTGGCTATGCAAAAAGTAAGTACTCAATAAAAAACCATTATTTGATTAATATAATGATTTGTAATGTAAGCAAAGGGATATAACTGATATAGTGTTAGCTAATTGGTTGATTTATGAAACTAATTAAATATCTCTCCTGCAATCACCTTGGTCCTTTATATTTTTGTTGTATTTTCCTTTGGGTCAAATAAAGGCTGTTCTGTATCCTCTCTGCATTGTTACCTTGAATAAGCACAATAGCTGAGGATCTTTTTAACTGCATCTGGGTATATATAGGCATTTAACTAATTTCTAGAAGGAACTCCAATTGGAGGCAAAGGAAGACGAAAATAAATGAGTTAGGGTCTAGACCAGTGATGGTGAACCTTTTAGAGATGGAGTGCTGGGCACACCCCCTCCTAGACTAAGTGCCATGCCTGCCAGCAGCCCCTGCCCACTGCTTGCCCCACCCAGGAGAGGGAGGAAGCAGAAGTGCTGGGCAGAAGGGTGGGGAATGTGAAAAAAATGTCGTCAGGCACATAGAAAGGGGGAGGGGAGCATCTCTGCCCAAGTCCCCCTGCCTTTCTAGTAACAAATTTTTTTTGGGGGGGGGGAAGTGGCCACATTCCCACAGAGTGCTCTCTGCATGCCAACTTTGGCCCCCGTGCTATAGGTTTGCCATCACTGGTCTAGACAAAAGATTGGACACTTTCTAAGTCTAAATGGTTGGATGCTAAACCACAGGTTATGCATAATTTGTCAAAATATTCTCTAATTCTTTGGCACATATTTTGCCTCTAGCTTTGTGTAACACAAATAATGCCACTATGAATGTTTTTGTAAAAAATTCGTCTTTTATTTCTGTCAGTAACACATGTAGGCTGCTGTTTCCAGAGGAGAATCTCTGAGTCAAAGTGCATGAAAAATTTAGCTACTTTTCTTGCATGATTCTGAATTGTTTTCCAGAACGGTTGAACCAATTCACAGTTCCACTAGCAGTGAATTAGCATTCTGCCTTCTCTCTACCATCTGTTATCATCCTAACCCAAAGAGAACTTCTATCCCATCTTTGATCCTCCTCTTGCCCTTAGCATAACTAAAGAAGTTAGTTCTGTTTATTATTATTATTATTTTTTTTGCAGTCAGCTAGCCTCAGCAACTACTTGAAGTCATTTTGTATTCCTTTGTTTGTACTTTGCTTATTTATTATACATGTGATATTCTCATCCCCTCCTCCTCTCATCATAGGCTCTTGAAACCAATGATTGTTTAATTTATTTTTGGCTTTATATATTCAATTCCCAGAACAATTAGTTAATAAACATTTATTTAGTATCAAGTATGTGCCAGACACTGTGTGAACCCAAGGCAAAAAGCATTCCCTGTTCCCCAAATGCTCACATTCTAATGGAGGAGACAAAAAGCAAACAACTATGTACAAACAAGATATTTTACAGGATAAGTTAGAGTTAAACAATACAGCACAGCGCCTTGTGTTTTGGAACCAAATTTTATTATTGAGACCACTCATTTAGAATATTTAGTATTACAGAAGAGTTTAAAAAAACTCTGCCCTAAACCCAAAGTTCCAGATATAGACCACTTAAAAATGTTAAGTCACACACAATGCTTTTACAGAATATATTCTTTGTCACAATTTTATGAGGTGTAGTCATGAACTATAACCCTATTCATAGATGTGGAAAGTAATTTCATTCACGAAGTTTATCTTTTTTGAGTTGTATGAGGTGCTGGTTTGATGCTAACTTTTCTATTTTGTTCCTAAAATGCAACCTTGGTTTCATTCCATATGACCACTACAAAGGGTAAATATGGTCACACAAAATTGTGGCAATTTTATTTTTATTAATGTATATTGAATGCTTCAAATGCCACCTTACCTGTGTTAGGGGAAAATTCTCAAATAAAAATTAAATAAATTAATGAACTCTTAAAAAAATGAATCCTTCCTCAGTAGCTAGGGCTGCTATACTTGTTTCTGTATGTTGTGTATTTAATCTGTTCTCTTGATCAACCATTTTTCATTTTAAGTAGTACAGAATCCTTTCAATGATTATCGAACTCTGAATTGATAGAACTCTTCCTTCTTACTTTTTTTATTATTACCCTGGAAATTGTTTTACTTTATTTTACTTTGTATCCTTTTCATTTTTATTTCTTCTGACTCTATAAAATATTAGTTTGAGAGTTCAATTGGAATAGTATTCCTGTTTTGGAGGAAGATCCTTCGTGGAATAGTTTAAAGAGCACAACAATTAATGATTGAGTGTAGCCAAGAGAAATCTGTTCAATGATTACTTATGGGTCATCAGGTTAATAGGAGAAAAGAATGAAGCCTTAGTTTTGATGGCAAATATGCCTCTGATGCTTAGGTAAACATTTTCGTTTAGAACATGTTTAGGGTAACTGAGCTATACCAGCCCTTCCAGTAGGCCTTCAAAGACTTGAGGTAGGGTGCTTGAGAGAGACAAAGATGAGAGAATCAAGAAGGGTTGTAGTCTCATGTTTTACCCAGAAGATCAAATAACACATTTCTGGGGTCCCTACAGAAAAATACAGGCACAGTAATTATTGTAGTTGAGAAATGGAGAAACTCCTGACTAAATGGAAGAATTCTTGGAAGAGGTCTGCTGAAGGACAAGGAAGAGTTCTGGACAGTACTTGGTATCAAGTAGATGGGTTTCTGAACCAAGCAGGAGCCAGTGAAGGACAGAGCCACCATGAGAAGAGCAAACTCAGATCTGCACTGTTACTGTGCATAAAGCGGAATGTCTAGCCCTTGTGAGTTAAGTGAGTAGAATTTCTACTCACTCTTAGTGTCTTCTCTTTTTGGTGGAGATCCAACCCTGCATTAATCTTCAGAGATAACAGAAGCCTTTTTGAGAGGGAAAATTGTTTTGACTATTCTTGGACTTTAATGTGAGTGTTTTGTATTTTGTGGCTTTCAGGTTAAATAAAGTCTATTTTGTATTCAAAATATTCCTAGCTTGAATGGTTACATGAAAGCTGATGACCTTTTTATCTTTTTGGGATGAGATCTCTAACATTTTTAAGAAGACTTTAGGGAGGGCCAGAAACAAAATAATCACTTATGCAAATATCTTCAAGGATTGAGTTTAATCTACATAAATGAGAATCTAGTTTTTGAACTGAAGGTTATGTGATGACAGACAAACAGAGCTGGAAGGAATCTTGGAGAACTTATGCAAATTTTCATTTTAGTGGCTAGAAAATGGGGTTCTGAGAATTTATGTGACTTGCCTAAGGCCACATAGCTAGTAATTTGCAGAGCTGAGACTTGAACACAGATCTCTTTTTCAAGAATCTGAGTCACAGAATAACTCAGTGACATTAATCAAATCAGATCACATCTCTGATTCTCAAGTTTTTTTTTCCCGTCTGTAAAATAAAGTTAATAATACTTAGACTTCTTCGGGGATATTATCAAGAAAATTCTTGTAAATTGTGAATTGTGAGGGGTGTGTGTGTGTGTGTGTGTGTGTGTGTGTGTGTGTGTGTGTGTGACCTTGAGTACCATTCATCTTTTTTGATTGAAGCTACATTTAGCATGATAAATCTGAATGACTATTTTGGGGAGACTAATTTGGACATTCTATTATGCCTAAGGTTTTATTTCTAAGGGTTTGGCATGCTTTCCATACCTTTCTACATAAGTTCCCAACCAAATTAGAAAGCAGAAAGAATATATTTCCACAGAAAGAAATAATACATTTTTTAACTGACAAGATGGAAATCTCACAATGTAGTTTGCCCCATGGGCACTTATCATCCAGCAGAGTTCCAGTCTGTGAAGTTTCTAAAATAGAGATAGAGGTCCTTAGATTGCACGCAAATGCTGCATTTCTGGAGCTGTTAAGAGCCCAGAGATAAAATAAATACATTTGACAAGTTACCTTGAAGGCGTTTATATGTGTTAATCATAGCTATCATAGATCATCAAGCTTATAACACATCTATTTTTAAAAAGTCCACAGGTAATTGAGCTTCCTTGAATCTAATCTTTAACAAAAGTTTGCGAAGCTACAGTTCAAAAGAAGCCTCTGCTCAGTCCCTACAGCTTGTTGTCATGTCTTATTTAGTTACTCAGGAACATTCTTTTTCATTTCAAACATTGTCTTTAAGGGAAATTTCACTCTAAATCATCTGATTTTGGAGGATAATCTAAAAACGAGGGAATGAAAATTATTTTTAAATCCTCATTCCCTCTTTAGTCTAATCTCCATTCTAATGCTCCATCTAATACTCCATCTGTAGTATCCTGGCTTTCCATGACACATACCTAAAAAAAGTAAACTCTGTGTCACAAAATTTATTTATTTGAAAAAAAAAAGATTGATCAAATTCCTACTATGTTCAGGACACTGTTCTTGAGGGAGGAAATTTAAAGTTTAATTATCCAGTCTGTTATAAGGTTAAGACACAAATACAGATAACACCACATTAGACAAATGTTCAAAAGTAATAGGAATTATGTTTTTCTCTATTTCTTATACAAACTCATCTTTGTTTCCTGCCTAACTTTGACCAGCAAATTAGTTAACTTTTCTGAAGCTATTTGTATGTGTATTGAATGGAAATTATTATACCTGTTATGTTCAATAATCTGGGAAGAGATGGATGCCACCTTGACTGACAGGGATGGCAGTTGAGAGACTCGGATTGTTCCCAGGTGCCATGAGCCAGGGGCAAACATCGGTTGGCCTCACACTATATATACCTCTCCCACCCACTTTGGAGGGAGGTCTCTAGACTGAAAGGTCTCTGGACTGAGAAGTCTCTGGACTCAGAGGCTGAGAACTAGAGATCACAGATCTCTGCCAACCTCTGTGGTTCAATCTGGGAGTGGGTGGCTGAAGGATGGTTTGAAGGGTGGGAAGCATGGTTTAAGAAGAAGAGGGTAGGAATAAACCTGAATCTATTTCCTGATAAACTGTGAGAGCTAATGAATCATCAACACTAGTAGTGAGAGAGCTGAGAGAATAAAGACAATCAATACATCTGCAGCAATAGCCTTCCCTATTCTCTGGCTTGGCTGTGGCCAGGTTGGCCAGAGATAGAGAGAGAGAGTGAAATCTACAGCCTCCACCAGATTAATAGCCTCAAGTCCTGATTGTTAATTAGTCTAATAGATAATAGATCAATAGGGTTTCCAATCCCCAATCCTTGACCTTGTTATCCTTTCCCTACTTATAGATAAAAGAGTGTTCAAAACAAGTACCGTCCTGAATGGTCTTTCTATCACGGCCCTTGGGAAGGGAGTCAAATGCAGTCAGATCCTGAACTGTTATTCAAGGCAGATCAATAGCCCAATACTAATTTATCCAACCCCAGGTTGGACCTGGAAAGGTTATCCATCTATCTAACCTCTCAAAGGGAATAACTTACAGCAGCAGTCAGGGTGATAGGAGTAGGTGTTCCTCCAACCAACAGCAGCTGAGGAGATCATATATAGATACACATCATCACCATCATTATATATCTATATCTCCCTTGTACCCTATATTTCTATAACATACCTCACCTCAATCAATGTTTCCCAGATTTTTTTAGAATTTAGGTATGGCTGTCAATCCACTGAGTCATCTAGCTGCCACTTTGAGTATTTTTTACTTGTTTAAGAATTACATGGGAGTTTGCAAAAGGTGAATATTATGTTATGCTTGTCAATCAACTAAAATACAAAATATGTGTATTTTTCCATGGTTACATGATTCATGATTTTCCCCTCCCTTCTTCCCCCCCCCAAGAGCTAACAAGCAATTCCACTGGGATTTACATGTATCATAATTCAAAACCTATTTCCATATTATTCATATTTGCAATAGAGTGATATTCTAACACCAAAAGCCTAACCATATCCCCATCGAACTATGTGATCAATCATATGTTTTTCTTTTGCGTTTCTGCTCCCATAGTTTTTTCTCTGGATGTGGATAGTGTTCTTTTTCATAAGTTCCTCTGGGTTGTCCTGGGTTGTCCTGGATCATTGCATTGCTGCTAGTCCATTACATTCAATTTTACCACAGTGTATCAGTCTCTGTGTACAATGTTCTTCTGGCTCTGCTCCTTTCACTCTTCATCAGTTCCTGGAGGTTGTTCCAGTTTACATGGAATTCCTCCAGTTCATTATTCCTTTTAGAACAGTAGTATTCCATCACCAACAGATACCACAATTTGTTCAGCCATTCTCCAATCAAAGGACACCTCTTCATTTTCCAATTTTTTGCTACCACAAGGATCATGGCTATGAATATTTTTGTACAGGTCTTTTTCTTTATTATCTCTTTGGGGGTACAAACATAACAGTGCTCTGGCTTGGTCAAAGGGCAGGCATTCTTTTAAAGCCCTTTGTGCATAATTCCAAATTGCCCTCCAGAATGGTTGGACCAATTCATAACTCCTCCAGTAGTGTATTAGTGTCCCAATTTTCAAAACCTCTCCAATATTTATCACTTTGCTGCCATATTGACCAGTCTGCTAGGTGTAAAGTGATACTTGTTTTAATTTGCATTTCTCTAATCGAGGAATTTAGAACACTTTTTATGTGCTTATTGATAGTTTTGATTTCATCAAGTGAAAACTGCCTATTTGTGTCCCCTGACCAATTGTTGACTGGGAAGTGGCTTCATTTTTTGTAAATCTGACTTAGTTCCTCATATATTTGGGGAATTAAACCTTTGTCAGAGAGTTTTGTTATAAAAATGTTCTCCCAGTTTGTTGCTTTCCTTCTAATTTTGGTTGCATTGGTTTTATTTGTACAAAACCTTTTTAATTTGATATAATCAAAGTCATTCATTTTTACATTTTGAAATGTTTTTCTATCTCTTGTTTGGATGTAAATTCCTTCTTTTCCCACAGATCTGACAGGTATACTATTCTATGTTCACCTAATTTATTTATGATTTCACTCTTTTTACCCATCTTAGTCATTCATTCATTTTGAATTTATCTTGGTATAGGGTGTAAGATGTTGATCTAAACCTAATTTTTCCCATACTGTTTTCCAATTTTCCCAGCAGTTTTTGTCAAGTAGTGATTTCTTGTCTCAAAAGCTGGGGTCTTTGAGTTTACTGAACACTAGCTTGCTGAGGTCATTTACCCCTAATCTATTGCATTGATCCACCCTTCTGTCTCTTAGCCAGTACCATATTGTTTTGATGATTACTGCTTTATAATACAGTTTAAGATCTGGTACTGCTAGGTCCCAATCCTTCACATTTGTTTTTTTTTTTTTTCATTAGTTCCCATGATATTATTGATCTCTTATTCTTCCAGATGAACTTGGTTATAATTTTTTCTAATTCTATAAAAAAGTTTTTTGGTAGTTTGATAAGTATGGGAATAAATAAGTAGATTAATTTGGGTAAGATTGTCATTTTTATTATATGTTAGCTCATCCTACCCATGAGTAATTAATGTTTTCCTGGTTATTTAGATCTAGTTTTAATTGTGAAAAGTATTTTGTAGTTGTGTTCATATAATTCTTGTGTTTGTCTTGGAAGATAAATTCCTAAATATTTTATATTGTCTTGAGTGATTTTAAATGGAGTTTCTCTTTCTAACTCCTGCTGCTGAATTTTGCTGAAAATATATAGAAATGTTTATGATTTATGTGGATTTATCTTATACTCTGCAACTTTGCTAAAGTTGTTAATTATTTCCACTAGTTTTTTAGTTAATTTTCTAGGATTCTTTAAGTAGACCATCATATCATCTGCAAAGAGTGATAGGTTAGTTTCCTCATTGCCTACTTTAATTTCTTCAATTTCTTTTTCTTCTCTAATTGCTACTGCTAGCATTTCTAGTACAATATTAAATAATAGAGGTGATAATGGTCATCTTTGTTTCACTCAAAATATCATTTAAAAAACACTGTTTATCTTTTTGTACAGAGAATATAGATGAAATTTCCTCAATGCTTTAGTCAATGCCTATTCAAAATACTAAGTCCCTAAATAATATCTTGAAATCCTTCCAATACAACCCTTGAATTTTCTCTCTTTTTCCTATCAGTAAAATAAAGTACTTCAATTTAATCTCTTAAAGATTATCTCATTCAGTTTATCTTTTGTATACTTTATTGTTATTGTAATTTTAATGCTTTGGTAACTCCAGTTGGACCTCACAGTCTGGCTAAAGATATATTATAAGACACTACACAATCAATGATTCATATTCACATAAGCAAAACTTTTTCAAGTGCTCAAAGTTATTTTATAGCACAAATCATTTATTTATTTATTTATTTTTGTTCTGGAAATTATTACTATTTTAAAATCGAATTAATTAATTAATTAATTAAATTTAGAATATTTTCCCATGGTACCATAATTCATATTCTTTCCCTCCCTTCCTCCTATCCTACTCCCATAGCCAACGAGCCATTCCATTGGGGTTTACATGTGTCATTGATCAAGACCTATTTCCATATTATTAATATTTGCACTAGGGCGATTGCTTAGAATCTACATCATCCCCAATCATATCCCCATTGAACCATGTGATCAAGAAGTTGTTTTTCTTCTGTGTTTCTGCTCTCACAGTTCTTCCTCTGAATGTGGCCAGTGTACTTTCTCATAAGTCCCTCAGAGTTGTCCTGGATCATTGCTTTGCTGCTAGTAGAGAAGTCCATTACATTTGATTGTGCCACAGTGCATCTGTCTCTGTGTATAATGTTCTCCTGGTTCTAGAGCATAAATTATAATTAAATAATGAAACAGCATGGGATTCCCAATCTTCTATATTCATTACTCAGTTAACAAGCACTTATTAGGAGTTTACTGCATATAATGCTACTGTACTAGCCTTGGATATACAATAAAAACTAAAAACAGCCTCTTCCCTTAAAAAAAGTTATATTCTACTAAGGGCTTATTGAGTGGAAAAGATCTATGTGTAAGAGTAGGGCCTATTCTTTAGGGGGAAAATTACTTTGAAAACTGAATGGATAATAAATCAAAATAGGGAGAGAAAAATTGAGGCAGAAAG
The DNA here is from genome assembly GCF_016433145.1 of Gracilinanus agilis. Classification (NCBI taxonomy): domain Eukaryota; kingdom Metazoa; phylum Chordata; class Mammalia; order Didelphimorphia; family Didelphidae; genus Gracilinanus; species Gracilinanus agilis. The sequence continues at coordinate 509,162,095 of NC_058130.1, forward strand.
TCTGGTTATTATTAATCCAGGTGAGAGGGGAATGAGAGACATAACTAGGGTGCCTTCTGTGTGAGTGAAGAAAAATGGATCTATACAAGAGATGTTGTAAGGGTAGAAGTGACAAGAGATTAGATGTGTGGAATGAGTGAGAATGAGGAGTGAGAATGATATCGAGACCAATTGGGAAGATATTGGTGCCCTTAACAGTAATAGGTAAATTCAGAGGAAGGGAGAGGTAGAATAGGAGAAGATAAGGAGTTCCGCTTTAGACATTTTGAGCTTCAGATGCCTTTGGTATATCCAAGTTGAGATGTCCAAAAGCGAGTTGGTAATGTGAAACTAGAATGCAGAAAAGTGACTAGGATTGAACATATAGCCCTGAGAAACTAATTGAATTTGTTGTAGCTGACAAGATCAGATGAAGACGTATAGAACAGAGATTCTTAACCAGATATCCACTGACTCCCAAGGAGTCTTTGGGTGGATTTCAGGGAGTCTATGAATTTGGATGGGAAAAAGTAATACATCTTTATTTTCACTCATCTCTGATTTGAAATTTAGAATTTCCCTCAATGATAAGAAATATTCTTCTTCATTTTTTTAAACCCTTACCTTCTATCTTGGAATCAATACTGCCTATTGGTTCCAAGGCAGAAGAGTGGTAAGAGTAGGCAAGTGACTTGCCCAGGGTCATACAGCTGGGAAGTGGCTGAGGCCGGGTTTGAACCTAGGACCTCCTGTCTCTAGGCCTGGTTCTCACTCCACTGAGATACCCAACTGTCCCCAAGAAATATTATTCTGAGAAGGAAAGAAATAGGCTTTACCAGTGTCAAAGGACTCCTTGACACCTAAAATGTTAAGAAACCCAATATATAGTAAGGAGAAAAGAGGCACCAGATTAGAACTTGGAGGGACATGCTTAGTTAGTGGATATAACCTTCATGAAGTGGCAGCAAAAAAGACTAGGAAAGAGTGGTCAAACAGGAAGAAAAAAAGACTAGATGAGAGTAGTTTCATAAAATCTCAAAGACAAAAGTGTCCAGGAGAAGAAGTTCCCCTATTATCCTCATAGGAATTTTCAAACATAAGATACATAAAATATTTTGGTCTCTCTTACTAGCTACAATTGAGTGAGTCTGTGACTGTTTTCTTTTTTATACTGTGGCTTACAGACCTATTTGTCAATAGGCCCAGAACTAGCCTTCTAGCCAATAAATGATCACTACTGCCAAGTTGATGAGAATATTATGTGTTGAGTTCTAACAATAATGAGAGTTGTTAGTTGATTAACATTTGTGGATCCCTTATTATATATAGGTTTGCTGTGCTAGGTTTTGTGTGGTAAAGGAGGAAGCATTGGTGAATAATCAAGGAATAGATAATATGGTCTCTATCCCTAAGGACCTTACAAATAGATGGTGAATAGGCGAATTTTGACTTTGAGATTTGTGTAAACCATATATAATCTATTGCTTTAGGAGAAAGTAATCTCTCATAGTATATTCATTAATATTAACACATAATAAGCAACTGGCATAGAAAACAAACAAGAAAAAATGTTTCACATATTGCAGTTATAATAGTATAATTTTGCAATCACATCTAATGACCAACATTAAGTACAGTGTATTAAATTATTCAAATTGCTCTCCTCTCCAAATGATGTCATTGATTAGATTTATGGAGGTAGCTATGAGATGTAAACCAAATATTGTGACACCCGCTAATTGAAATAAATGCTTGTATTTCAATTAATGGTAATTTTTTAGTTCATTAACTCTAGAAATTTGTTCTTATGGTCTATTCAAAATACTGCAGTCAGATTTACTGAGCTATAAACAGCACGATTTTATTAAGAAGAAATCAATGTCAGTTGAACCTGATAACTTTTTTTCTGATAGGATAACAATTTAGAAGGCAAATGAATTGTAGTAAGGGAATACAAAAATGGCATGTTCACAAATGGTCATAGAACTGGACAGGGGGAGGTAGTATTGCATAATGGATAGAATATGGGAAATGAATCAGGAAGAATTGAACTCAGACCTAGGACACATCCCAGATGGGTGAGGATGCTGGAAATGACACAACCTTAAGTCTTAGTTTTCTCACCTGTCATGTAGATAAGGGAATATGAGGGAGATTGAATTGTCCTTGAATTCAAAAAGATCTAAATTTAAATTTTACCTGTGACATGTACTGATCATGTGACCCTAGATAAGTCACTGAGTATAAGCTGCTGGGAAGTTTGTAAAAGACCAACATAGGTAGAGGGAGTTGTCTCATCTGGAAGTTCTTCATGCCGTTGAAGTCAGAGGTCCGTTCCACTTCTCCATCCCTAAAATAGGGATGATAATAATAATATTCAGAGTATTTGCCTCACAGTATTGTAGTGAATCCAAAAGAACTAATGGACATAAAAGGCACTAAAATAAAGTCAGATGTTATTACTATCATCACTGTATTCTCAGTTCTTAGCCTGATACCTAGCATATAGTAAGTGCTTAATAAATACTAGTGAGTCAAATTGAATTAGGAGCTTTCTGGTCCTAAATTGAGATCCAAAAAAAAAAAAGAAGTGATTTGTTCAGTTCTTATAACTAGTTAGCCATCTTATATATAATCTATGACTCTAAATTGGATACCCTTCTTCCCTGATATTACCAAATTGCCCATCTAATAATTGGAATGAATATGAGCCAAATGATGCAAAATCCATTTTTTAACAATTTATGTTGACCTTAGGTGTAATAGTTGAGAATTCTTAGGCTAAATGAGAGCATCGATGTATTCTTCTAGTGTTGGTTAGTGATAGGGTGGCTTGGTAGTAAATATGGCTCCCTGGATGGGTTAAGAAGGATGAGGAGGGAATGATAGGTTATGGTTATGACTGTCAAGTACTGAAGAGTGGAAGAAAGGGCTTCTGGGTGTTTACCCTCAGAACTGATTCATTGTAGGGTCAGGCTGTTTTAGGTTCTCTTAGAAAGAGATGTTAACAGACCCTGAGTTTTAGTAGCAATAGCCAGAAAGTGAGAGTGGATTTTTGGAGTCATTATGATCAACCTCTGTTGGATGTAAGTATCTCATTGACCAAGGTCTGTTGCCAGACCTCTCTGTGGGGAAAGAAAGTGCTTAGAGAGAAGTCCATGGAATGGAATAGAAGGCTGTCTATTTGAAATTAGAATTATAGAGTCCGAAGGGTGGAAAGCAGGGTGGTATATATGGGACTATGAATTAGGAAGATTGAGTTTGTTAAATGCTACCCCTGATACTTTCTACTTGTTGTCCATCGGTAATGTCAATGTAATTATTGGCAAGCAAAAAGTGTGTGTGTGTGTGTGTGTGTGTGTGTGTGTGTGTGTGTGTATGTGTGTGTGTGTGTGTGTGTGTGTGTTTATGGGTAGGAGTGTACATAATATTGGTAAAACCCCAGAATCTCAAGTTACTCAGATTTCTTGCTAGAAAGAGTTAAAGTAGCCAAATTAAACATTGGTGATATCAAAATTTAAAAAAAAAAGTAAAATGTAGCCAATTATTAGTGTCAAAGTAGTTGGTTGAACAGAAGTGCAGTGGCTTTGATCCAGTGCTTCAGAAAATGATACCCAAACTCATTTCAATTGGCTTTGAGTTGAGCAGAACTTTTACTGAATTTTTTACTCCTCTGTCTCAAAGTGCTATAGAAGTGATTATATACTCTAGAAGACTGTCAGTAAACTACAAGCTCTGCCAGCTGTGTCCATGCTGAAAAGATTTTAAGTACGTTCCTTAGCGAGATTCTGTGCATGTGTATATGTGTATGAGTACCAGATTTGTTGAATCAGGAGGAAATCATCACCAAGTAGAGATACAGATGTTGTTAAAAACTATCCACCAAATAACAGCAAGGTTGGAATTTGCATGAATGGAAGGAGCTCCCACCTCATCAAAATCACAGACCTTGAAGTTGTGAAGGACTGTAGTGTAAGGACCGAATAACGATGAAATACAGTGAATAAAAATAAGAAGCAGGTCTGCTTCCATGGAATGTTCAAAAGGTATAGCTTAATGGTTTCATTACTGATTTTTAAGAGGGAATAAAATTGATAACAGTTCTCAGTTAGTGAGTTTAATATACTACATGTTGTCAGTGATCTGAGTATAAGGATTATGAGATACTATCTTATACTTTTAAAGGAGGATATGAAATTTCATGAATTTGAAAAAAATTATTGATATATATTTTTTAAATCACAGTCATTTCCAGATATTCTTCTCTTTCACCTCTGCCACCCACTGAACTTTTCCTTATGAGAAAAAATTTAAAATTATAAGGAAAACTAGCACCAAAATAATATCTACCTGTGTATTCCATATTTGTGTATATTAAAAGGAGGAAGAAACATTTCATTATTTCTTCTAGGGTAGAGATTGGTCATTCCAATTACACAATGTTCAGGTACATTTTCATATTCTTTTCATTTGCAGAACTATAGTCATTTTACACATTCTTGCCTAGTTCAAATTACTTCACTATATCAGTTCATCTATTGTTTCTTTGAATTCATCATATTTGCAGTTTTTAAAATAGCATAATAATATTTGATTATAAAGTTATCACAATTTATTCAACCATTTCTCCATATATTGGGCATCAACTTTGTTTCGATTGTGTGTGTGTGTGTGTGTGTGTGTGTGTGTGTGTGTGTCTTCCACAAAAAACTGATGCTGTTGATATTTTGGTATGTGTAAGACCTTTATTTCTGCTTTTTATCTCCTTGAGATATATGCTCAGGATCTCCACAAGATGTTTTAAAAATAAAAGACAACTCAGCTGTTTTTCTGATATCAGAAAGAAGAATATCATCAAAAACTTATTATCTGGTCTAATGTATATTATAAATTGATATTCATGACTTCTAGATGTTTACATGTAAATTATGATTTGTGTAGTTTATCTGGGCCTATCTCAGTTCCCATTGTCTAGTACTTAGGCCATCTCCCATCATTTTTCCACGGTGTCCTTAAGATTATAAATATGTTTCATGTGCATATGTCACCTACCTGCCTATCCTATGCAAAAAGTACTGGGCTTGGTGCTGAGGTCATAAAGATAAAAATAAATATAATTCTTGTACCCAAAGAGGATACATTTTACTGGAGATAGAACACATGAAAAAGATAAACAGAACACAAATTGAAGAAAAAAAGAGTGTTTACAACCAGTGGAATTAGAGCAAAAAATTTGTATAGGAGAAAGTATCTAAAGTGAGCATTGAAGGAAGAAAATACAATTCTTTCCCACATAACCCTTCAAATCCATGAATATAGTACCATATTCTCCTCTTTTCTTTTCCCTAGGTTATATCTGTAATCATCTTAGGTTACATTCCTAGTTTATTCAACCAATTTTCATGTAAGATGAAATTCTTGTCATTTATAAATTATTGTGCCCCAATTAAGCATGATATTCTAGGTATCTAGTTATCTAGAACTGGGTCTGCCCCTACCTATGAGACTAGAGGGTATTTTTAGAATCAAATGTGAGTTCAGCTATAACCAAATTGATGTGTCGTTAACAGAACCAAGGGGCTCCTACTTTTATGGTTAACCAGGAGGAAAGAAAAGAGTGTCAAGAGAGATTATAGCAGTAATTCCCAGCCTCTGTTCCCTTGTTCAGATAGAAGAGGAGAAAAAGGAGGGTAAATTCAAGAAAGTAACCCCAGAACATCTGTGCTTTAGAGCCCTGCCTACTTCTTCTGACTCAAATAGAATTATGAGCTCTGATATCACCCTTATTTCTTACAACTTCTGATAGTGAAACAGTATTTCATCATCTACATTTCAATTTCTGCCTGCTCTAAAGATTAATTCATTTGATTTCTCTTTTCCAAGGAATGAATAAATTTTAGATTTAGGTGGTCTTTATGGTCTGGAATTTAAGAATATTTTTTAAAAAGAAGCAGATTTTTCATCAATTGATAAGTCTAATTCTTCGAGCTTTATTTAGAAAATCAAAAATCAAGCCCTCAGTCTGCCATATGACAGATTGAAGAAAATGATTTTGAATCAAGAACCTCCTTGTTTATGATAAGAAGCCATCTTCTCATTCTATGACCCACTGGTATCCGCTCTTTCTTGAGCCTGTTTTGCTGCTTTGGGCCTCTTAAGGGAATGTGATATATTCTATTTTTGCCTCATCTATTCCACATGACTAGAGGGTATTTTTAGGATCAAATGTGAGTTCAAATATGGTTGAACCAATCTGGATGGTAGTTTAGAACTATGTCCAAAGAGTACCAAAAGACTGCCTGCCCTTTGATCCGGCCATACCACTGCTGGGTTTATACCCCAAAGAGATCATAAGGAAAAAGACTTGTGCAAAAATATTTATAGTCATGCTCTTTGTGGTGGCAAAAAAAGTGGAAAACAAAGATATGCCCTTCAATTGGGGAATGGCTGAACAAATTGTGGTATATGCTGGTGATGGAATACTATTGTGCTGAAAGGAATAATGAACTGGAGGAATTCCATGTAAACTGGAACAACCTCCAGGAACTGATGCAGAGTGAAAGGAGCAGAGCCAGAAGAACATTGTACACAGAGACTGATACACTGTGGTACAATAGAATGTAATGGACCTCTGTACTAGCAGCAATGAAATGACCCAGAACAATTCTGAGGGACTTATGAGAAAGAACTCTATTCATATCCAGAGGAAGAACTGTGGGAGTAGAAACACAGAAGAAAATCAACTGCTTGATCACATGGGTGGATGGGGATATAATTAGGAATATTGACTCAAAATGAGCACCCCAGTACAAATATCAATAATATGGAAATAGGTCTTGATCAATGACACATGTAAAACACAATGGAATTGTGTGTGGGCTATGGGAGAGGGTGAGAGGAGGGGAGGGAACATGAATCCTATAACCATGGAGAAATGTTATAAATTAATAAATTAAAATTTAAAAATATATGGTTAAGTAAAAAGGCTTATAACAATCACTTGAATATGGATTGATTATTTTGAAGAGACGTGTATCCCCTTGGAGAAGCTGTTGGCAATTCAGGAGAAACGGTTTGTTCTTTGTCATTGCTAGATCAAATAATCCCACAAAAGCATCATAATTCTACTTCCTTCCCATCATTATGATTACTATATTTCTCTTTTATATTATGTTAAGCAATATTCTATATTGTTCTATTCTTTTGTTTCAGCCCATCCTGGAATATATGTTTTCCTATCCTAATGAATTAGCATATTTCCATATTTACCTTATTTTAAACTTTCTGAAGATTTTGAAAAATGGTGATTTTCACAAAGGGAAGAGAGGTAATGTTTAAGGTAAATTTAAGTGCATCGTCAAAATCCTTTATTATTTCAAAGCTATCAATAAGAATGTGAACAACTTTCTATTGCAGAAAACTATGAATAGTAGCTATTGAAACATTCCTACTCAGAACCAATAGATGTGTCTGTTATAGGCAAAGAATGCAAATAATGACAATTCGCCTCACTTCTTGACTCTCCTATTACATTTTCCCCCCAGTGGGATAAAACCCATCACAGTCAAGTGACCTATAAAATGTTGGCATTACCTTGACATTCACTAGATTGTTATACAGACCATCTTCTAAGCCCTACATTAATCAAAATCATCAAAGAAATCAGTACCATAAGTCAGCCTCATTAGGATTAATTCATTCTACGAGGCATAACAAGACACAATGAACGAGTAGCCTATTTGTGGAGGCAGGTTATTTCCAATAAAGTGGCAGAGACATTTGGTAAGTGCCAATTTAAAATGAATGCTGCTTCACACCTAATTCACAGTTTTTGATTTCTACATAAGCTTAATTAATTCATAATTGCCACCTTAGCCCTCCTATTCCCCATAATACTGTTGCTGTTGTTGGCAGATTCCTAGCTTTGACTCTGGGAATCTACCTAGGCTGTGAGCTCTGAGGAAAGCCTTGAAAACCCCAAGGAGCAGGAGAAGCAGGTGAAGGGACTGCCATTTCCCAGCACACATCCTCAAACTGTTATCATTAAGCAGATCTTGTGAAAATCCTGGTTTCCTTAAAAAAGAAAAAAGAGGGGGGGAAAAAAAAGGCATTCGTTAAAGGCTTGGCCTGCTTCAGTAGAAACATATCAATATCCCTTCCTAGAGACTTTATTTCACCAAAATCTCCTCTGATCTCAGGCCTCCCATATTTTCTTGAGACACATGAATGCTTCTAGGTCAGGCAGACTAGGCCGATGTCGGAGGGTGAAGTCACACTCGTGGTGTGACAGTGCCATCCGCTGTCCTGAGCTTTCATAGCAAAGTCACTTCCATAAAGGCCTGGGGAGGGGCCTTGTGTCTCTTCTCTTTCTGCCTGGGAGCATTCTTAGGGAAATGTCTGCCTCCGAGGGCCCCTAGGAGCTCAGCTGAAGGGAGGAGGGGGTCGTCTCCTGCAAGCACATCCCAGGTTCTCTGGAGCTCCAGCGAGGCCTGCTAGGCCTGATGTTGCAGACAGCGGCCACCAGAGGACGGCCTCGGCCCGCTTTTGGCAGAGCACTCCCGGGTCCCCCCCAACCTTTGAGTGTGTAAAGATGTGGAAAATCTCAGGGTGAACTACAGTAGAGCTTTATTTGTGACAAGAAGTCCGAGGCAGTTAGCCCAAGTGTTCCATGAGTCCACAAGGCCCAAACCTTTCTGAGGCCCCGTCGGCCTGAGGCCTTGGCCTACACGGTTAACAGAGGGGAAGGGCCTGGTGGGACGATTCCCCTTGCTGATCCTGGCTAGGGAAGCAGCCATTTTGGTTGCTGGGCTGTTGTTGCTGTGATTTTTGTGGTAAAACTAGCAAGTACAAGAAGGAGAAGGAAGAGGGAAGGGGAGTTCTAAATATCAAGATTTTACTGCTGTCTTCCCTGGCCTGGGGAAGAGGGGAAGGAAGAGTGGGGGGCCAGGGGGAGGGGGTGAGCTTCACATAATCTTAGGGAAAATGAGCTATAAAAATATAATGAAAAGACAAGTCCAAATACCTACCATAGATAAGAGATTTCTGGACTGATATCTTGGAGCAAGTCCTACTGCTACCAGAGCTGATGTCAGAGATGTCTTAATGGTCAAAAAACCTGTGTCGGCCTAAGTGGATATACATTTTAGCAGAAAAGCTACTTATTTTTCATCATTTCCCTTTTTGTATTAAATAGATTATAACCATTTTAACTCATTACTAGAGTGCTTGAGATTATGCAGCAGGGAATAAAATTTATGTGTATAATACACTATACTAATGTGTATAATACAATATCAAGGATCCATTTCTTACTCTCAAGGTGAATTTAGGTTTTCTTTTCCTGTTTTAAGTCAAACTGGAATGTATGTCCTAAGAGTTGATCTTTTCCAAGGTTAAATCAGTGAAATGGCCTAAATCTTGAAATAACACTCAAATAGGAAAGGTTTTCTGTGTTTTGAGAAGTAAGGTTAGCTATTTCTTCACATGGAGTCATGGCAACAAAGATGGATAGTTTGATAGAAATTGTCATAACCCCAACAATACAATTTCCAGAGTAAAAATGGCTAATTAGATGATTCAAAGGTTACAGATTCCAATCAACAGGCCTGAACATAAAGGTGGAGTAGATGGTCTCCTAACTAGTATGATTCAGTGGTGGCATGGAACAGTGGAGAAGATTATTGACTCTGGGATCATAAGACCTGGGTTCAAATCCTGTCTCTTGATTCTTTTTAGCTATACTGCTTTAAGCCAGTTACCTCCAAGTGCCTCATTTTCCTGAGGTGGGAGTACATGGTTTCTGAGGTCCTTTTGAGCTCTAGATTTATGCTCAATCAACAAGCATTTTTTAAAGCATTTACTATTTGTCTGAAACTCAAAAGAAAAAAAAAGGCAAACAGTTCCACCCTTCATTGTACTTGCATTCTAAAGGGATAAACAATCAGCATATCCAATATACACAAAACATTGCAGAAAGATAAGAGGACAAAGCACTAGTTACTGGAGGCCAGGAAAGGCCCTCTGTATTAGGTGATGCTTGACTTGAGTATTTTTTTTTTAACTCTTAACTTCCATTTTAGAATCAATACTGTATATTGGTTCTAAGGCAGAGAGTGGTAAGGGCTAGGCAATGGGGGTTAAGTGACTTGCCCAGGGTCACACAGTTGGGAAGTGTCTGCAGTCAGGTCTGAACCCAGGACCTCCTATCTCTAGGCCTGGCTCTCAATTTGCTGAGCCACCCAGTTGCCCTTTGACCTGAGTTTTAAAGGAATCCAGGGATGATAAGAGATAAAAAGGAAACCTAAAGATGATTGAGGCAATTTTTTTTCATTTTTTTCATTTCTGAGTCACTCTTTTAAATATCTGCTTTCTTGTCTGAAAAAACAAGGATAATGACACATCATCCTTGTTTTTCAGATAATTTTTCAGATTTCTATATAAATATTTTTATTTGTATTTCTATTTCTAGATTAAAATTCATATTTCTATATAAATATTTTATTTATATTTCTATATTAAAATTCAGATTTCTATATAAATATTTATATTTCTATATTAAAAACAGATTTCTATATAAATATAATTATTTAAAGAACTTATTTAGTTTATTTATAAAGACAATATTTTCTAGGAACTTTTATTAATGTTATTTTGATATTGGGCATATTATCCTTATTTTTCAGACAAAAAGGAATATTACTTGGTAAGTCTTATTTGGATGCCTCCTTGTAGCATGGCGGTGATTCCTGGCTCTTGAAGATGGTGCTAACAAATCTCATGCTGCCAGGGCCGGCCTATCAGGCTAGAAAGGTTTGGAATCTGGGCCTAGTGAGATAGTGTGTCTATCTTCAGTAGCCCAATGATTCTAGGTTTGGGGGATCCCTTTAATCAAGGTGGCTAATGGGTAAAATTTTAGGCCAGAAATAATCAAAGATTATCTTGAAGATCTAATCATTGATAAGTTGTGATCTCAGATAATGAGGGCAGTAACAATACCGCCGAATTCACAGGCCCTTAGAGTATTAAAGAAATATTATTATAGGTCCCCACTAAGGTAGACTCAAAATGGAGGGGTTTCTAAATGGGAGATAAGAATGCTGAAGACAAACTAAATGCTTATTCCTGAGACTAGGTCTGGGCCTAGTACAATAAAAAGGCTGTGGTACCAATATTTTCTTTTATTAAATAGTTTCTTTCCACAAGGTTTCATTTTAATAATATTTCCCTCCTTCCTTCCCCTCTCTCCCCACCCCTTTCTTTCAACAGAAAAATCTGGGCAAAAATCCCAGAACTTTTCACTATTTAGCTGATATGGATAAATGTTGCAGGTCTTTATCCTTAATTTAATCCATGAAAATATCATAGTCCTAGAAGTATCATTAATGATAACTAAGACTCAGCAGAACTATATATAACTAAAGGAATTGTTTTTCTCTGTGAATGGTTAGAATTTGAAACCTAAATTGGGCACAATTAAGAGAAGAATCTGGCCTATTGAGATGTGTTCTGGGAACAACATAAACTTAAAACATGATTCTGAATATAAACAAATACAAATATGGAGGCAAATTGGTATCTAGCAGATGGAAAGTGTCTTGACTGGTAAAGTAACTCTAGCTAGTTAGAAGTAATTGGTTCTGTGGGACAGTGATATCTAGCGTAGCACCTATATAAATAGGATTATATAAATAACTTATTTAGTTTATTTATAAAGACAATCTTTTCTAGGAACTTTTATTAATGTTGTTTTGATATTGGGCGTATGAAATTATAAGCCTATCTATATTGCAGATGTGATGTGCTGCTTTCTCAGTGTTCTTTCTCAGATGTCCCTTCTCAGTTCTTTCTCAGATACTTCTTTCCAAATGGAAGGAAAATTCCTGGACCTCAATCTGATCAACATGAGTTTTAATATGGACATATTATAATCTATTTTTATTTACTAATATCAATAAGCTATCGGTTCTGATGTTGACAAGATCAGCCTTAGGCAAAACTGAGAAATAGGGAAAAATGTGTCTTTGGAATACTTTTGGTGCTTTGTTACCACACTTTCTCAGCCCGTGGCTCCTGCTCCATTTATTAAGCACCGAGTGTCTTCATGGGACATTCAGGATTTTCACCGAATTGTACCACCTATTTTTGTACTTCAAATACAGCTTCCTCTCCTCTTACTTAATTTATTTTAATTTTTTACCAAAACAGTGATTATAGATGTCGTTCCATCAGAGCTCTATCCATACAAGGTGATAGCTAGCTTACTTGACAATAATAATAATTCAAATTTGTATATCTTTTCAATATATGGATGACTCTAAAAAAAACAATACTAAAAGGCAACTGAATGCAGATGAATCGCTATGGCCTGTCTCTATTGCATTATACTTGTTTACATAGTCTTTTCTTGGTAGAGAGTTGGGATCAATCAGTAAAGAATATTCTATATAATATCAGATTGATGTTGCTTAACTTTTCTTTGTTGTAAGAGAAGTTTCAGTGAGGGAGAGGTATATAAAGAAGAGATAAATAGGAGCTGTTCTCTGACATTTGTCTTAGAAATACTAATAAAAACTTTATTTTTTAAGTTAATGAATTTTCCTGTTAGTTGGAATATAACTTGCTAGAATAATTGAATAATAATAATTATATTATTATTTTATATAATAATGATCACGTAATAATATAACTTGTTAGAATACATAGACCACACAAAAATATTTCCACTGTAGATCATATTTCTTACTGGACAGAATCATTGTTATTGTTAACTTACATTAATATAGATCATTAAGACTTACAAAGCTCTTTCCTAAAAAACAGTCTTGTGAGATAGCAAGAACAGTACTTCCATTCTATAGATGAAGAAACAAACTTGGGTTAAACAACTTTTTTTGTGGTCACATGAGTAATAAGTGTTTGAATTTGACTTCAAACCTAGATCCCAACTGCTGATTCAGTACTCTTCCCTTTATGCCAGTTTCATGATTTAATAAAAATGTCATCTGGCCTGGTGGGAGGAATGAGGGTTTATAAATTTTGGTTAGAATGAATTAGATCTGTAGCCCCAGATAGCCTCTTTCTCTTTGCTCCCCGAGTAGATCTACTCTCAAAGAAAAGGCTAGTGATTTATACATGTCCATCACCATTGTTTATAAAAACTCAAGTTGGATATTTCACTTTTTTATTAAAAATTAAAAACCCTATCAAATCCTAGATTAGTTTAATTGCGTTTTGTCTTTTTTACCCTGTTTCACTGACTCTTGCACTAATGTCAATTACTAGATAAGAGATTTATACTCTGGGTTATCAGAGACGTTTCTGTAGCTTTCAGGTTTGGAATGTGCTAGATTATGTAGTTTTTTTGGTGGTTTTAAGTTTATTGCATTATTTTTTCTTCCCTTCCATCCTCCTTGAACCTCTCTCCATTGATTCTGCAGACTAGCATAAATTATTGAAAGAGGAAGTGAGGAAGGATGTGTTTGGGGAGTAAAGGAGTTAGTGAAGATAGGGTAAATTTAGGGAAGAATTTCCTTACAATAGTGGTTGTCCCTTTTAATTTTAATGCCTTCCTTCTTTTAAATTATTTCCTATTTATCTTGGTTATAGCTTGTTTGCATACATGTTTATTGTTTCCTCTATTATATTATGAGCTCTGTGAGGGCAGGTCCTACCTTATGCTTTTTTATGTCCCAAGCACTTAGCACAGTGCCTAGCACAGAATGAGTATTTAATAAATGTTTACTGATGGATTGATTAATTTTAAGAGGATGATAGATGATTATATCTAAAAGACATCTATCAGAAAGCCCACATTTCTATGTTGAATCCACAAGCATAGCATGAAAGACATCAAATGTTTTACCGAAATATAAATGTTCCATGTCTATAACACTCATCCGATTTACACATCTAAATACCCTATCCATAAAGGAAATGTATTTAGGTTGGATTGATCTGTTCTTGATAAACCATACTTTCTTTTAGTGATTGGTATTCCCATTTCTATGGGTTCACAAGCTATTCTTTTAAAAATGCATTCCATAATTTTCTAAGGAATCCAAGTCAAATTCACTGATTAATAGTTTGAAGAGTTCACCCTTTTCAGTCTTTGAAAATTGTGATATTAGCTAATAGCAACTTCCCTGCTTTTCATATTTTTTTAAAGTTTCTGGACTTTTTTCAATTCTTTCCATATTATATGATGTGTCTTATTACATGATCTCCCAATGAGTTGAACTCATTAAAGGAAACTGAGTACTCCCTTATCATCTCTTCACTTATCTTGGAATTTTACTCTCTGATAACAATTTGTCTTCTATTGTTCTCATATAAAGATTATTTTCCTTTAAGGAAAAAAATAGAAATAAAATTTTAATAGTTCATAATATAGACTTTTAATATCATCTGTCATTTTCTTTCTATTCATCCTGTGCAATGATCCTAAACATACAGATTATAATCCCTGAACTCTAGTCAGGGATCATTTTACTTCTGCTATCCCCTCAGTTTAGGATGCTGCTTGTGGAACGACTTGGGCCATATATGAGCTTTTGCCTTATCTTTACCAGAAAAAAGGCTTCCACAAAACTTCCTAAACATTATTTCCAAACCAGAGTATTGCATGAATCTAACTATCTACTTGATCTATCTCTTTTTTATGTATTGTCTCTTTCTATTAGGTTGTAAATTCCACAAGAGGAGGAGGGACTGCCTTGCTTTCTATTAATTGCATTCCTAATATTTAACAGTACCCAGCATATAGTAAATACATAATAAATCTTTGTCCACATTAATTTTAGCTAATATTTAGATAGTACTTACTACATGTCAGATACTGTGCTAAGCATGCTGTAATTATATTATTTGAACCTCACAAGAACCCTAGGAGTTAGGTGTTATTATTTTCCTCATTTTACAACTGAAGAAACTGAGGCCAACAGAGGTTAAATAACTTGCCCAGGGCCACAGAGCAATTGTGTCTGAGGCTGTATTTGACTTGAGGTTTTCTTGGCTCCAGACACAGCATCTAGTTGCCATGCTTGTCTATCTTTCTTCCTTTCTGGATCTCAAACTCTTTATTTGATCATTTTTCCTTTTTTTTTTTTTTTTTGTAGTATACCCTGTTCCTTCCTTCATTCCCATTAAAATACTCTTTCTCTGGTTTCTAAGCTTAGGTTCCTGAGTTTCTTTACCATAGCATAGATTTTTAATATTATTACCTATTTTGTTTACTTTGTTCCTTTTGAATCAGATAGACCCTTCAATAGTGAAGTTCTAATAACAAGGTTCATCCCAATATTTCTCAGTGTTGCCTATAACATCGAATTTATTTCCTGACACCAATATCTCTGCTTTACCCTTTTAAATACTTTTTACATTTGTATATGGATATCTGAAGTCATAAATGTTATTGTAGTCTTTTTTTTTTTCTGGTAATGGTGTCCTATGAATTATTGAACTTCTTGGCTATTTTTCCTCTTGTGTTGTACCCCAATATTCTCCATGGTAAAATGCTTATCAGGCAGTTCTTTTCACTTATCCTCTCTTTTCAGTTTATAATCCTCAGCATTTGATTAAAAAGACTTCAGATAAATATGTTCTTATTGGTCCTTAATGATTACATTCCATTCCTGGCCCAAACTCCATTGTTTCTATATCACTAAGCCATAGTCCAGAAATTTTTGTCCTGTTCTAGTAATTTTTAACAACCAATTATTCATCTTCAAAATTTGCCTTTTACTTCCATATCTCCTATCTTAATAGTAGTAACAAAAATGCCACCAATGCCCCAAATCTTGAGTTTATTTCATAAATTTATAATCCTTAGCAATGCCTAGTGAGTTCCTTCTAGTGATATTACCTCTTAATGTGAATCACTAGAAGTGTGTAGTGATTAGTTCTCTGGAAAGACAGCTATCCTTCACATTTATATAAGATTCTCAAAAAATTTCTTTGGTACCACACAGCCGGGAGAACCACGGTCACTACATTTGTTTGTCTTATGGGTATTGTATCTTTATGTTATGTGATTATACTTATAAAATCATATCGTTATCTCTTTGAAGTACTAGAAACAACTTACTCTGGAAAAGATCCAGTTCTTTCTCAACTAGAAAATACGTTTACCTCTTATTTAATTATAAATGCTGAGTTTTCTTTCCTTCCTATTCTATAACACATTCTTCCCTCTTGTAACTCTTATTATTGTCCTCATCATCTCTCATTCTTGGTAATATGGTAGACATGATGGTGGACTCTATCAAACCACCAAATGAGGTAGTATTATCAGGTGTTCCTAGTCTATTTTTTTGGTAATTTTTTAATTAATAACTTATACCTAATAGCTTTGCGCTCAGCTCCTCACCTTCATGGGGATGCCAGCTGGAATTTTCTGGTTATTTGAATGGAAATTATAGCAACTGATTAGAGATTGGGCCTCTTCCTCATTTGGGACCAGGCAGCACAGAATTGATGTTTAATGGGTCTAAGGATTAAAAAAGAGACTTTCTAAAATGGAAATGGGGAATCATAATGATTCAGTACTGTGAAACCCGAGGAGGGTATTGGAGCTTTGTTCATTTAATGGAGATTGTATTCTATCCCCTTTACCTCCCTTCCCCCTTAGGATTTGAGAAGAAAGACCATGCTCTCCATGAGCAGGCAGAACCTTTTGGGCTTAGGATAGATGTCAATTATTATCAAATGTATTCATTTTTATAGGATTTTTAGAAAAGAGTTGGGCAACACAGTGTATAACATGCTGGACGTAGGATCAGTACATATTAGCTGTGTGACCCTGGGCAAGTTACTTAACCTTGTTTGCTTTAGATTGCTCATCTATAAAACAAGTTTGAGAAGAAAATGACAAACCACTCTCATAACTTTGCCAAGAAAACCTGAAATGAAGAGTTGGACAAGACTGAAACGACTAAACAAATACTTCCCCTAATTTGTGGATTTTTGTTCAACTAATACTAAATTGTCATGTTTGTTGATGAAATGAAAATATAGTTCTATTCTAATGATCTGAACTGCCTTTTGCTGTAAAACAAAATTGTAGTTATTTTCTGAATTTTTCTTTGCTGATATACTAAAGTTAAGATTAAAGTATTTCAGCAATCTTGATTTCCCAAAGTATTGAGTGTACATCTCTCAATAGGTATTGGGAATTAGGCAGGGAAGTTATTTATGTGATGTGAGAGATGAGATAGAAGGGAGAAAAGTATGCTTTTAGCAAATTGCCTCAATTTTAATGAAATAAATATATAAGGCAAATCCCAACCTGAGATGGTTGCCTTTTGAAACATGAAGAAAGACAGAAAGGTTTGGAATAGCTTTTGTGAGGGAAAGAATAATAAATTTATTGGGGAGGAGTAGAATTATTTTCTTGTTGCAGTGAAGACGCAGCTAAGATTAGATTACATAACTTTGTTGTACCCATTCAGCAAGGTTTGGCAATTCCTCCTCTCAGGCCCCCAGTTCTCTTCAGCATCATGGGAATATTTGTGAAGAAGGAAAATTGTAGGAATAATGTAGGGTCAGGATTTAGCAAGCAAATGATGATATAAGTGCAAGAGATTATAAAGCATGGGGTTGTGTTAGTTCATCAATGAATGGAGATAGGGAACGGAGGAGAGTATAAGTGCAGGGAGATGGTTAGGGGAAGAACTAAGTGGTGGAAGAAGTAAATATCAGGGTCAGGGTAAAGAATATGGTTAGGATTCTTTCTGTAGGAAAAGATAGAATGACAAATTTGAAAGATTGATAAAGAAAAAGGGTTTAAGATGAATGAAATTTCTTTCTTATGGAGCAAGATTTCCAGAGGGCACTGTTCAGGTCTAGGGTTGGGGATAGAGAAGGCAAGTTAAGGTTGAGGTTAATGTAAGGAAGGGGACAGTCAGTAGGGATGGAGAAACCGATTTACATTTTGTAACTAGGGGGTTCAAAACCACCGGGATGGAGAGAGTACACGAGGAAAGAAGTTATTTTTTAAGCAATGAGTTTAGGCAGAATATCAGTTGTTTCAGAGAAATCTGTTGAGAAAGTCATGTGGTTAAATTTTTTTAGACTGCAAGGTCTAATCTCATATGATGGGATAAAGTTATGTCCATGGATATTCTGGAAGGTCCTGCTCACAACAGGTAGGAAGAGTTATGGAAACCTGGTGAAGAATAGAATGTACCTTGTCCTCACTGAAGACGGTTTGGGGGAATAAAAACTGGAAAATATCTTATTTTCAGGGAAAATTGTCAGCTCTGGACAACTGGAATAGAACTAGGAAATGAGTCTGTGCAACATGATTAGAGATGTAAATATGATTCACCTTGCTGGTAATCTTTAGTCACTTCCCTTTATTTCTCTCAAAATTCTCTTAGCTTTATTGAGGGAGTAGGGAACAAAGCTTAATTTATTTATGAAGCAGAAGCAGACAGGATATAAGGATACAGAAGAGGTTAACTTTTCTAAGATAATAGTTCTCAAACTTTTTGGTTTCTCAAGACCCTTTATACTCTTAAAATTATTGTAGACCCTAAAGATCCTTTACCTATAGGTATTATATCAATATTTATTATATTATTATATAACATAATCTATTATTATATTTTATAATCTATGTATAATCTAAATATATTAGTTGAACCTGATGGAAATTAAAATATTAATTCATTTGAAATGACAGTAATTCATTACATGTTAACATGAATATCATATTTTTATGAAAAATAATTGTTATCCAAAACCAAAATTTTATGTCAAAGAGTACAATAGTCTTACATACTTTTAGTAAATTCTTTAATGATTGACTTAATAGAAGATAGAGTTTTTTAATATGGTTCTTCAGTACATTGCAATATACTATTTTGGTTGAAATATATAAAGAAAATATGGTCTCAAACATATATGTTATTGAAAAAGGAAGGAGTATGCTAATTACAAATAATATCAATATTATTATCAAGACAATTTTGACCTCAAAAGGGTATTGGGAATCCCCAAGGGGTTTGTGGGTCATACTCTGAGATCAAGAGACTTCTAAACTTTACCACTGCTCTCTAAATATGATTCCCTTTTATTTCCTTGCATTCTTAGGGGCTCCATGAAGTAATAATGCCAATGTGCTAAAGGAAGAAGACAACAATCATTCTTCAAAAGGAAGAGTAGCACTCCTGTACAAAAATTGTCTAAATATAGAAGATAACATTGTAGGATTGGAAAAAATTCAGAAAGTCAACATATAGAGAATGGTGCTGTGTATACCTTCTTTGGGAAAAGTATTACTTCCCTAAGAAAATGTGTAACTAGTGTTGGTCTTGTAATCATACAATCACTTATTGAAAATTCTGAAGCTTACTAAGAGACATTTGGATTATCTGATGACCCTTTGCTGATCCCTAAGCCAAAGCTACTATCATCGCTATGTACAACTCCATTAAAATTATAAGCTTCTTAAGGGCAGAGTTCATTAAGGACATCTTTATATTTTTCACAGAACCCAGCATGGAGCCTTGCACAAACTAAGCAGAGTAGTATTGTGGAATTTTTTAGGGACTTAAGAGGATCGTGCCTCACCAATCTGGGCTCTTGAAGTCAGGGTGGCATACTAGCAGGAAGGAGTCAATTAAGAGTGAAGCAAGTAGCCATTTTCTAGCAGGCAGTGGCAGATTACAAAATGGACAGCAATCTGTACCAAGTGTGATGTGAGTCTCGTTATATACAGATTTTTAATGCAATACTCATAAGCTAAACATTATTCAGAGCAACATTGTGTGAAACAAAGAAAATAAAGGTAGTTATTTATGAAACAGAAGTGGTTATACAAAAAGACAAATGTGTTTGATGGAGAAAAATATATATTCTTAGCTATAGGAGATAGAGGAATTATATTCTGAGAAGGGTTGGTCTCACTTAAATCAAAGAAATCTATCCATGGGATGAGACAGGAAGGAGCACTTTTCCAGGACTCTGAAATCTTCCACCTTCAATAGCTAAGTATTTTGGTTCCATGAGAGGAAAGAATGAAATGTTGAAAGATGCTAACTGTTGCAGCTTTTTGTCTATTATGCCCACTGTGATCAATAAATATTTGTTTAATGAATGAATGTAGTCACAATCACCAACATGACAACTTATATGTATGTGAAGCTTTACATTTTATAAAATATTTTATGTATGTTACTCATCTTGTCCTTAAAATAGCCTTGTAAGTTAGGATGGCATAGTTTTATTGCCATTTTATAGATGAAGAGACATATCTAATGATTCATTCAAGATTGTTTGGGACCAAGACATTAATGGAACTTAAATGGATTGAATTAATCTCCATATTCCTACAACTGGTACTGTTATGAGCCAAGAAGTTGCAAAGTAACCTGAGACATTTTTAGTTAATTTTGCTTCCATAATTGATTGTGGGTCCTTTAGGAAAGGAACATAAAGATTCTGGTGAGGAGTTCCTGAGACCACAAGGAACTTCCTTATAGACTGATTTTATGTGCTTTTACCATTTTGTTAGATGCCTTATCTTAACCCACACTCCATGATGGTTTGTTGGAGCTGATAAAGGAGCATAACCAGAACAAAATTGAATAAAGCAAATCTAGATCTTTCAATTATAAAGTCCAATGCTTTCCCCCCTACATAAAAACAAAGAATAGTACTCACATATGAGGTGAAATACTCAGTGCAACTATGTTGAATCTCAGCAAGCATATTGTAGGAGATACAAATATGAAAATTATCATTTGATGATGTCAAAATGAAAGAGAATTATATGGAACCAAATTTGAAAGTATGGTGTTGCTGAAAATTCACTTATAGCACACTACTTCCATCTTTCTACTATTCCAAGAGAAAGGTATCACAAATACATTGATTACATCATTGTTTGACAACAAACTAAGAATGATAAAGTTATTTTATTGATATTCACAAATGCTAGACAGTCAGTTGACTCAATCCAAACACTGATTGGCAGTACCATTAGTGCTATGCTGAAGTTACTTAAATGGCTAAATATTAAACTGCTGGAGAAGGAAGATCTCTATCAGGAGTTAGGGAACATCTCAGGAGATAGAGCAAGACCCTTGAAACTACAACTGCCAACTGTAAAGAGACAAAAAAATTCATGATTTAACAATTTTGTGGACAAACTTTCAACTCCATGGACTTACTGGATGATGCTACCTAAGACCAATTCCACAAGAACAAAGTATTCACATGTGTCTTATAAATCACTAAGTTCTTATTGCTAACCCATGACTTATGATTATGTGTACACTGGGTAGAACTCCAATGCCTTTATCTACATGGTAGGTCTTGAGATAACTAAACCTCAGGGAAGAGGTTGGATGAAATCTGTCGTCTGCTAAGCTAAAGTTGTTTTCAATTTGGGACTTGACAACAGATGAGTTTGGGAAAATAAACATTTTTTTTTCCAAATGGTTTGTGTTCGATGGAGTCTCAAATGAATTTTGCTCCAAGCTCTTTTTTCCCCCCTTAATTTATTTTCTCCTGTATATTTCAAGGGAAATTTAATCTGCATGTTTCTGATTTATTTACACTTGACTCATCAAAATGTTGTCTTTAAAGTGCTCTTTGATCTCCAAGGAGCCTTATGAGCCTTTTTTAAGCCTTTGTAAAAACATTTAAAATCAGGAAATTGTATTTGGTCAGCATAAACTAGAACATGAATGAACCCAATTGAAGTGCTCTGATTCCATCCTGCAAGATTATTTTCTTGTATGTACACAGTAGTCCCTGTATAGGCTAGCTCACTTAGATAAAACTCTGGGTGGAGGAAATCAGAAGACCTACATTCTAATCTGGGCTCTCTCACTAAACAGAGGATCCAATGTTATTTATATTCTATTGCAGTGAAACCCAGAGAACTGTTTTACTTAAGAGAGAGAAGACTAGTCTTTCCAGGATCATACAACCAGAAGAGTGACTGCCTCCTTGGTTTAGAGAAGAAGAAACTAAAGGCTAGTTTCATTGTTTTTTTATTGAAAATAATTTGAAAGACCTAAGAATTTAAAACAGTGTCACATCTTCATTCTGTTGTTGAAAATAAGTATGTCTTTCCTGCATAGTTTTGTCATCTTAGGAGCACTACTTAACATTACTGGTCTTGTTTTTATTTAAAATGTTGATTGCATGCCTGGCTTTAACTTAACTGAAATATTGTAGGGAAAATTTCTATAACATGCATGATATTGTCCTTTGCACACAAAGATGAAGGACGATTCAAAATCATTAGGGCACACATTTTGAGTGGTGTTGATTAATTTATCCCATTCCATCCAAATTTTAACTATGCTTTCCCCATAATCAATGTTCGTCTTTATGAGAAGACTGTGGGTTTGGGTTATATATGTACAGTTATGTTAAGGATCCAAGATAATTGCTCTAAATAGGAATACAACCCAGGAACTTGGCTCTACTAATATTGTGTTTAAGTGAACTGAGCCTATTAGTCATTCTAAAAATTAAGAATGAGAAGTATGGAAATAGAAATTTGGAAAGGCAAGAAGTAAATGATATAGAGAAAGTTGATTTTAGAAGAAAGAAAATAACAACTCAAATGGACAACAATCAGAAATTTTACCATTCCAACTCCACATTAATTATTAGACAAAACTCTCATCTTTGCTTTTCTAAGCATAAGCAGATACCGTTTGGTTTAGTGAAAAGGAAACTGGGGAGAAACTGTATAATTAGAAATCACTGGAAAAATAAAGGACAGATATCCTTGAAGAAATTCTGGGTAACCTGTTGATTCTTCCTTGAAATTTGAGATTCTTCTGAAGTAGCCCAAAAGACTTCAATAACTTTGTGAAGCTACTGACAAGTCTTTAAATACTCTCTTAATGAAATCCTTTTGAATGTGTGTTAAACAAGCTAATTTCCTCATTGCATTTCACTTATATCTGTTTATATTCATTCTGTCTTCCCACTGTGAGAGATTTAGGTAGAATAACAAAGCAGAGGAAGCAAGGCTGGGTAAGATAACTATTTTCAAGTATTTGAAAGATCATCATATGGAAGAAGGTTTAGACTGGTTGTGCTTAGCTTCAGACTTTAAAAAAAAGTAGTAGAAATTTCTGAGAGGCAGATTTAGGCTTGATATAAGCAAAAATTGCCTTACAATTTGAGATATTCAAAAGTGCAGTGAAATACAGTGGGAGCTAGTGGGTTCTTCTTGACAGGAAATCTTCAAAGACTGAATTGTAAGGATCTTCAGAGGGGATTTAGATTTAGATAACCACTATGCTCTTTTTTACTCTGAATTCTGTGAGTTTATGATATTCAACCCAAAGGGAGAAATCAGCATTTTAACATGGAAGAAAAAACAATGTCACCCCCCAAATTGGCATTTAAAGGAAAAGAGCATCTGGTGTCTCAGAAAAGCCATCCGAATGGTTAAAAGACAAGAAGCACTTCTTTGCATGAATAAACCGTGAAATATATTTGACAATAAAAATTTCAATTAACGTGGGAATATTTACTCTGAATTTCATGGCTCTTGTGGGTTTAAATCTCAGCCAAATATTAAAAATCCTTTTTATTTCATTAAATGTAAATACATTTCAGTCTGTAGGACTCCTGAGAAGCCTAAAACTCTCATTTTGAGGGTCTTGAATAGGGTTCATCTAACTGAGTTGACAGAGTTGAAATACCTAAATGTGTAATGACTTTCAAAAAGGGGACTTTTCAGAAAGTGTCCATGTTAATGAAATGGAGAAGCTTTTTTTTTCTTATAAGAAGTTTTATATTCAGTTTGTGGCAAAATGGATAGGATGCTGAGTGTCTTGCTGTAAGGAAGAGACATGTATTCAGATGCTGTCTTTGAAACTTAATAAATAGCAACTTAGTTGTTTACTTCTCTGTTTCAGACAACTCTGTAAGATTTATCTACCAAATCATAGTTACTTTTCTATTTGTCTTGGTAGAGGCAGTTCTCCTTCTAAAAAATAACATATCCTTCTCTATCAAAACTTTCAGGTGACAGCTGTGTGACCCTGGGCAAGTCACTTGACCCCCATTGCCTAGCCCTTACTACTCTTCTGCCTTGGAGCCAATACACAGTATTGACTCCAAGACGGAAGGTAAGGGTTTAAAAAAAAAAAAAACTTCCAGGTGAATCTGACACCCATGTTCCTCTGAGCAGAATTTTTTCCCCATTCGGTGAAAGTTCTCCACTGAAAGTAGAAGAGATTGGATCCAAGACCAAAGGCCAAATCCTGGGTTTCAAATCTTGAATTATGTACACTGAAAATTGCACATTTAAAATTATGTAACTATTAATAAGAAAATCATATATCTTGACACAAGTTCATCTGCATACTGAACTAGTATCAGCCACCTTATTTTACTATTTCAAATATATTCATAGAGGAAGTCATAAACCCTCCATACCTTAGTAGACAGTTTAGCAAGTTGCTACAGTCAAACGTTATTAATTACTAAATAGTCCATTTTCTAGAAATGAATCTCTGCCAGTTTAGTAGGATGGTCCTCGGATAATGATATGGAGGTACTGTCTTCCCCTAGACACTCCAAAAACTCAGATTGTGTGCCAGGTCAGAGTGTAACTAAAAAACTCATTTTTCCTTGCATTCCAGCAGTACTAGGGAAGGTGACTGTGAGTCCTCTGACCTCTCCCCTCATTCTTTTTTTTTTTAATTTAAATTTTGAATATTTTCCCATAGTTACATGTTTCATATTCTTTCCCTCTCCCCCAAACCCTCTTAGCCCCTCTTCCACTGTCTCCCCTCATTCTTGATGTGCACAGATAGGCACACCCCAGTTTTCTTGTGATAAACATCTACTTTATATCCTGGATATCTGATTGTCCTCTAAATTGGACTTTTCATCTCCTTTTGACTTTAAGGCACAGGACATAACCACATGACCCATCTCAGGTTCCAGAGACCCAGTAAGATGCCATCATCATCCCATCTCTAGCCATGTAGGCCCTGTTGTCAAAAGGGCATAAAACCATCAAATCCCATCATCTCCTCGGGAGGCAGTGTTCCACCTGCACACCGTCTCCCAGCCTCTCAACAAGGCTTCCAAATGAATAAACTTCTCTTTTTATTTTTAAGATAAGTCTTGGAGTCTTGTATTCTTGCAAAGGGTCAAAGCTCTCTCACAACAATAATGCATGTTGTTATATAACTAGTCTTTAAGGTAAGCCTTCTCACAATGGCCTTCCCAGAATGACAGGATCTTCCAGAGGCTATGGTGGGCAGGAAGAATCACCAGGAGTTCAGTTGCTCCCTCTACACCATGAAGAAGAATCAAAGCAAGATGGGCCATCTTAATAATTATGACAATTGACAAACAATTGAGCTGAGCTCATCTTTGGTTTTAGTTTCTAATCACTTTAATGATTTTATCTAAATATTTTAAATTAAATTAAATTAAATTTTATCTAAATATTTTTAATCATCTAAAATTCCACATTTTAATATTTGAAAATATTTTCATATTTAAAATTTGTAATTAATTCCACTCAATTAAGACAAAATAAGATTAGGGATAATTTAGTCCAATTTACTAATTTTCGAAAACTTGGGAACTGAGACTCCAAACAACTGAGGTGTTTTCTTTAAGTGACATAGCTTCTGGCAATGCTGAGACTGTAACATAGTTCTTTTGTTTCTTAATTCTTAAAAAATAATAATTTTATGAAGCATTTGAATTGTTTTTAGGATTGGGATAGGGCCTAAAATTGTTATATATATATTTTTTTGGTATAGGAAACTTTTCGATGAGGAAACTTTCTACAGAAATGTAGATTGGCATCTTCTCTGAAACTCTGCCAAGAACACTGAGAGATGAAGTGACCTAGTCATTGTCATATAACTAGGATCTGTAAGGAGTGGGACTTGAATACAAGTTTTCCTTACTTTGAAATCAATCCTCTATTTCTTCTGCAAAATGCCTCTCATAACATTGCATTGAAAACTCAAGGATTAACTTAGACCAAGACAATTGGCAGCAATCTACACACAAATTAATGTTCATTTTTAAGAGGATTACTACAGAGAATTTGAATGTTGAGTTAGTTTTCCCTGCAACAATACAGTAGTCTTTAAAATAATTATAGGTGGTTTTATTTCCTTCTTGCTAGAATTCTTTCATTGTCATTAAAACTATCTTTTTTCTGCTTACAATCTTTTACAACAACTTTTATATAAAGTATTATGATTTCATACATATGCATATATATTAAGGTATCATTTTCTTTTTTATGTATTCATTCTTTTCATATATCTTGCCATATTATTTCATTACTTCAAGGCCCAACCTGTAAAGTATGCTATTTGTTTATATCATGTCCTAAGTTCCAAAGGAAATTGGTAGAATTTTTGCAAAGGAGTTTTGGCAAAATAATAAACTGTCTAGAATACTGAAGTTATACTTGATCTGTATATTCATATTAATAGGAGTATGTCTTTCCTTTTCATTCTTGATATCTATAAAAGGTTTTTAAGTTTTAATCATTTCTGGAAAGTGGTACCAATATCTGCGTGTTATTCCTGGATATGAACTATTTAAGTTCCTTCAGCTCCTGTGATCTTCTCTCTCTGGGATGTCCCTCACTCTTCCATTGGCCCCCCCTTCTCTCATTGATGAAATCTTCTCAGAGCCTCCATTCTGTGGGAGAAAACCAGCCATCCCTCAAATCTGCTTCTGACTCTAGACTTCCTCTTCCTCCTCATTCTCCACCTTTTCAGCTCATTTTTATATATTGTCTTTCCCTGGCTATTTTTTTTCCATATGTAAATAAAGTGCTAATTTGGAGTCAGGAAGACTTGAATTTAAATCTGGCCTCAGACTTTCCTAGCTGTATGATGTTGGGTTAGTAATTTAATATCTGCCTGCCTCAATTTCCTCAACTATAAAATGGGAATGTTAAAAGTTCTTAACTTACATAAAGATCAGAGGAGATATTTGTAAAAGGTTAGCACAGTGCCCTGGCATTTAGTTGGTGTTGAATAAACACTTATTCTCTTCCCTTCTCCTTTCTCATTAAAATGTAAGCCACTTGAGGTCAAGGACTATCTATCTTTCTTTTTGCTTGTATTTGCATCTTTAGTAGAATGTCTTCCATATAGAAGGCACTTAATAAATGAGTTGTTGACTTGACATCCTAGATTAATTTAGGAGCTGTTGAAAAGTCAGTTCCTATTTGAAAATTTTAATGATTATGACCAATGCACCTGTGTAGTTATTCTATGGAAAAGAGCTGTATTTGCAACTATACAGCAATTTTTTTTTCTCAGCAACTTTTTTTCAGGGATGAAATTGTTGTGATCTTAGAATGATCTCTTTAAAACATTTATTTGGTAAGGACTGCAAGTTTCAGGGCCCAAACATAATGGCTAAATAATTGCCAAGTCACTGTAAAGGCATTGCTCTAGTTAATGTGTGCAATCGTACGTTCAGTCAAACTGATGCTACAAGCCGAGCAGAACTAATCAAAATATTGAAGGTAGGTGCTCGCTGCCAGCACTTCTCCGACATTTACCAGTCAAGCTGTTTACAAGACCAAAAATATTACTTTCTATATTGTGAGTGAATTGGATTTTTGTAATAAGCCATAGCTGAAATCAAGCAATAATTCCTTCTAAAGAGACCTATTAGATCGTGATGTTTTTAGCTATTAAGGTCTTGCTGCACCTGCAACCAGTCCATCAAGGATGGCATTAGTCATGGGCCTAAGGAGCCCAACAATTGTGTAACCTCTGTTTAATATGAACACTCCCTTTCCACAAAAAAGGATGCAGAACAGATTCTAGAGACTTTAGGACAGAAAACTCCCATCTGCACACCACAACCTTGTATCAGCCCTCATCTCCCAGGGTCAACCTGATGCAAAATTTTGGTGTAGCAAATTTGTCTACTGTGCTGCCAGATCCCTTTTGTAATAGCCTGAGAATAGCATGAGGCACTCGTGAGAACTAGGTATAAAAGGAGATTTGTCAGGTTTTCTAATACTCCCACTGCTATTTCTAGTCCTACTTGAGTTTGTTGTCACTGTGCTACAGTACCACATTTGTACTGTGTAGTACCACATTTTGAATTTTTCTTTCTTTCCCTTTTAGCAAAACTGATTTAACTTGTGTTCTAATCTCTCAGGACCCTGATCCTTGCAAGGAGGGGATTAATTTGTTAATTAATCTGAGAAAAGATTCATCACGGTAGAGTAAGCAGTAAGAATAAGGAAGTTTGAAGTTCAAATTTTATGTCTGACACATGTTGTGGTGTGTTTTAGCTCCCCAGTGTTATAGGAAACTCCCTAAAATTGTTATGGGCAAGTGCCAGATTTACATCAATGGAGAATCTCCGTATTTCATACTAGAACTTTCTTTCATTGATGAAAGAATAGGTCTGGAATAAGCAGCAATAGCAACACCAAAAGCAGCTTGACTAATGTGTTTATAGATCTAATTTAGAGCTGAAAAGTATTCTAGTCCAATTTCCTAATTTTACAAATGATACAATTGAGTCACAGAATAATTTAAATGATTTGCCCAAGGTCAAAAGGCCACAAAATAGACAATATTCAAACCCAAGGCCAGGGACTCTACAGTCATCATTATTTCCACCAAACCCTGCTTCTTCTTTGTTATTTGGTATTGATAATTTAACTTTTCTTAGGAAAGACATTTGCATTTTTATAATTCTTCTCTTCAATGTTTTCATCCCAAAAATGTTACTTAAAAAACAATACCAACAATTATAATGAAAGATAACTTATAGGTAATACTTATTATGTGCCAGCCAGGGATCGTGATAATTGCTTTATAATTATTAACTCATTTGATCTTCACCATAACCCTGGGAGATGTTGATATCCTCATTTGACAGATGAGGAAACAAGCAAGTAGAGGTTAAGTGACTTACCCAAGGTCATGCACTAATAAGCATCTGAAGCTAGATTTGAATTGAGATCTTGGTCTTACTCTAGTTACTGTGCCACCTAGCTGGAGGGAAAGTCTCATATCCTCATAGACCAGTGATGGGTAAACTATGGACTGCGGGTCAGATGCAGCCTCCTGAAATGTTCTATCTGGATGCAAGACATTATTCCTAATCTGACGAATACAATGAGTAGGATATAATACAATGAAACTTCAAAAGAATTGCCTTAGAAACAGACTGACAGATGAGCATTTCCTTTCCTTTGGCCCCTCTTTAAAAAGTTTGCCCATCACTGTACTAGACTAATGGAGGGAAAAGTTTGGGGAAGTACTATTTTTGGCACATAGAGTCTTATAAGTCTCTTCAACTAAAAAGAAACCTAGGGGCTGCCCTACTTCCACTAGTAGTGGTACTTTATAAATTATTGGTCTTAAAAAGTGAGGGGACCAATAACTGAGGCAGAATCCACTAAGTAGGGCAAGGATTCACTGTGGTAGAACTACCATTGGTCATAGACATCCAAGCCTCTTGAGCTAAAGGAATGATGGCTATTGGATATAGTGACTGAGACTTTTTGGGAAGTAAGGATTTCTGGGCAAAGCCAATAAAGAAGACTAGTTCAAAAGTGAGGATTTAAACCTGCACAGAAATTTTCAGGAAAGAACAAAGATTCAGGAGGTAGGGTGGAAAGAATTTCACCTTTACCAGTAATTCCCCTTCCCCACTAGAGAAGTTTAGGGTCTATTCTCTTGAATCTGGGCTTCAGTTGTGGCTTCAGATACATTACTATAAATTATCCTTCTGTTAAGAACTATTGAATCAAAGAGTAAATAGAAACAATGGATAGTTTATCTGAAGATAATGATAACAGTGAGACAACATACCAAAATATTTGGGATGTAATCAAATCTGACCTGATGGGGAAATTTATATCTCTTAATATTTTCATCAACATCAAAAAGACTACATCAATTAAGTGCGTATGAAAAAATGATATATCCTAGAAAATGAAAATATTCTAATTAAAATCATGATATAACTTTTTAAAATAGGAGAATAGATTCTTAAAATGGAAGATAAAATAATTCTCATTAAATTAATAAACAAAAGTAAGAACTTTTTTTTAAAACCCTTACCTTCCACCTTAGAATCAATGGTTCTAAGACAAAAGAGTGGTAAGGGCTAGGCAATGGGGGTTAAGTGATTTGCCCAGGATCATATAGCTAGGAAGTGTCTCAGGCCACATTGAACCTAGGACTTCCTTTCTCTAGGCCTAGCTCTCAATCCACTGAGCCACCCTGCTGCCCCCAGAGTGGATTTTTAGAGAAAAATAAAATAAGCTATTATCTGGTCTAATTTTTAAAAAAGATAAAATACAAATAAAAAATTAAAAAGGAGAATTCACAATAAATGAAGAAATACAGGAAATGATTAGAAACTATCCTCCCCAACTCTATACCAACAAAATTAATAATTTAATTAAAATGAAGAAATTTTATAAAAATATAAAATTCCTCAACTATCAGAACAAAAATTGATAATTTAAATAACTCAGTCTCAGGAAAATAGGTCAATCAAAAAATGAACTTCCAAATGACAGTATGAGAACCCTGCACATAGATTTATTTATGAACAAATCCTACCAATTATTTAAATAGTAATTAATTTCAATAATAAACCATTTTTAAAAATAGAAAAATGATATGGAATTATTTTAATGACACAAATCTGATCTTTGTACTTAAAAACAGTGAGATTTATTGCAAATTAGAAGTAAAAAAGGGCTAAATGAAAATAGGGAGGCTGAGCAATTGATGGTAGAATGAAAGGAGACAGAAACACAATAAATTCACAATCGTCATAGGCAATTTAATGTAAGAGAATATAGCTCTACCCATGTCTTTAGGCACTAAAGGCATCAATGTATTGCAGCAAAGTATAATAAATGACATTTGTAATGATGTCTTCAATTTGTAAAGAAAATATATTTTTCATTCAGTATTTTCTTTTCAAGAAGCAAAAATTTTTGAATGATTTTATGAAAAATTAAAAAAATAAGAGAAATTAAGTTTGTTATTCCAGAATATTCACTTATATGGAGCACTTCATTTCATGATCATGTTATGTAAATAGTCCCACTGTACTTGTATAGGAATATGTGAATTGCTTTGAACTTTTCGATTTATGAATTCCTCAAACAATATTTTATCTAGGATTCAAAGAAGAGAGAAGCAAGGAGATGTCCTAATTAGATCAGTTTGTTATTTCATCAATATGGGTAGCACAGATTATAATCCTTTCAAACCTACTCATGCTGTTCGGTTCTTGTTCTTACCCTCCCATAAATTCTTCACAAGAAGTCCACCCAGCAAAGATGGAGGCTTTCCTCTTGATTTCTTGACATTGCATGCAGGCCATACTGTCCATAGGTTGTCTTTTGTCTTGCTATATGGTTGGTTCCCATGCTTTTTCCTATCAAACATCCTTCTAATATCTCATTGCCTTCTTTTGTGGAATTCTTCATTGATAGGTCATTCATTGCCTAGTCCCACACACCATCCACCTTTCCAAAGACCTTTAGGTGACCCACAGCTTTAGTTCCTCAGAGCCTATGGCATTCTGTGACTCACAGTGATAGGGGATTATAGAGGAATGAGATAGCTCTGGGCTTGTGATTTTACTCCAGTGGGGAATCTATCAATGGGATAACTCCCTCCATCAATGTAGATCACTACCTTCTTGGCAATCTATAAAGAGTTGGCTAGCGTAGTGGTGCCAAATTCAAAGAGATGTTGGGGACTACTAATCTCTACATAAAGATCCTGAAAGGCCAAAAATTGTCTTAGTTTTAAATGTAATGAAGGAGAGTCACAAAGGAGCTGCTTTTGTGCAACTGGATATTTTTGAATGGTCAAAAAAGAATAAGTACAATGGACTTTCATATTCTCTAAAGATCTGCATCAATTGTGTAACAAAGTCTACGTGCTTTTTTTTACTGATTTTGTTAATTATTTCCAATTTTTTTTTACTGAGTTTGTTAAATATTTCCAAATTATATGTTAACTGGTTCTGCTCATGTATTTGGCAGTTCTGGCACAGAACACCAAGAGTTTAAATAGCTTTCTGACTGGTTACAAAGCCAGTCCAGAGATCAGAGGCAGAATTTGAATTCAAATCTTTCTGACTTTGGGGTCAATTTTCTATTCCCTACATCACATTACCTTTCACTGGAGGCATATTGATATTTAAAACATGGACCTTTGTTTCAGGAAGACACATGGGATGAAATAAAGCATGGATAAGTGAATTTCGGGCCTTTTTCATTCTGCTATTGAATTCTCAGTTCCGTTCATTTTATATTTACATTGTCTACTTGAGAAATTAGTGGGCTACCTCCACGAAATA
The DNA here is from genome assembly GCF_016433145.1 of Gracilinanus agilis. NCBI lineage: Eukaryota > Metazoa > Chordata > Mammalia > Didelphimorphia > Didelphidae > Gracilinanus > Gracilinanus agilis. Next base: position 509,194,411 of record NC_058130.1, read on the forward strand.
TGCATTTTTTAAATCTGCTTGATTCTTTTCTCAAGCAGATGGGTAGACAGAGCTTCTAAATGAATCTGAGTCTCATTTACAAGGCTCTGCAGTATTCTAGTGCTTGTTATAATCAGCACAATATTATCTAAAAATAGATTCAAGAGAAAGAACTTCACCATTTTCTTGTTGTTGAGTTGTTTTAGTTGTGTTTGACTCTTTGTATCTCCATTTTTTTTAGCAAAGATACTGAAGTGGTTTGCCATTTCCTTTTCCAACCCATTTTATGAAAGAGGAAACTGAAGCAAACAGGTCTAAATAACTTACTCAGGCAACAACAACAAAAAAAAAAAAACAACTAGTAACTGCCTAAAGTCAGATTGGAACTCAGAAAAATTAGTCTTACTGACTTTGCCTATTGCTTTATCCACTGTGCCACCTAGCTGCCTATTTTAAGAATCCTTTTTACATTTTGACTCTTTGATGAGCCTTGTCTATGTCAGCGTTAAATTATTGTTGAGCATGCGTCTGATCTGTACCTTATGTGACAATCATCATCAGAATAGTTATCCGAGGTTGTCCCTGTTTCCTCTGTTATATATATTAAAGGATTTTATGTGCTATTAATGTATACATGGGGAATGCCTTGCTGGAGGAGAGTCACAAAGGGGCCATTTGGGACAATTAAACCAAATATTGAATGGTCAAAAAAGAATAAGTACAGTGGGTGGACTTTTGTATTCTCTACAGATTGGCATCCACTGTGTAACAGAGTTTTCTCTAGGATGTCATTCATGAAAGCCTTCCTGTTTCCTTCATAAATCTTTATTAAGAATGGGTAAAATAAAAGGAGTGACTGAGTTAAAAATCAGTAACAATGAATAGGATGATCACAAAAAGCCTGGAAAAACATATGAAAGTGAGCAGAACCAGGAGAACTTTGAACATAGAAAAAGCAATAATGTATGATGATCAACTGCAAATGACTTAGCCATTTTCAGTGATGCTAAAATGCAAGCGAACTTTAAAGGATTCATGATGAAAAAGGATATCCAGCACCTTAGAATGAACTGAATGCAGACTGAAGCATATCATTTTCCCCTTTATTTCCTTTGTGAATTTTTCTCTAGTGAAAATGACATGTGTCTTCTTTCACATGATGAAAATAAAAACATGTATTGCATGATAATACATGTACATCCTATATTATATTATCTGAAATCTTAAGGAGGGAAGGTTGAGGGAGGGAGACATAGGACATGGATTGTAAAATATAAGAAAACAATTATTAAATTATAACTTCGTATGTAATCTGGAAAAAGTTTATAAAAGAAAACATCAGTAACTATCTACTCATCTGCTTACTTTCCCATTTCTCTTAAAACTTACATAGAAATGGGGAGGTTTATGTGTCAATAGTTACACACACTTCATCAGCCCCTTTTTAAAAGTGATAATCATATTTAAGTTTTTCTCCAAACATTTGACATCTTATCTTCCTATAAAGAAATGGAAACTTAATCCTGCAACACTCTCTCAATTGTGTTGTTTCTAGTATCCATGGCTGGATACTTTTTTTCTGGTCCAAATTCTCAGCTATACTTTCTTTCGTGTTAATTCTCCTTTCTCAAGCAGTGCACTGGGGACTATGGTGTGAGAGTCCAAATGTAGTAGCTACCCTATAAATGACAGAAGAAAAGTTTTTGTTATAGAAATCTTGACAAAACTTTTCGATTTTTCATCTGTTTGTGGTCTCCTTGCCAGTTACTTCCGTAAATATCTTAGCATAATCTGACTTAGGTTGCTCTCCTTTTACTCTCTCTATAAACTTATTTTTATTTCTGATTTCTTTTTTCTGTCTTGTAAACTAGCATCACTACTAACTGAATTATGATAGTAGAGAGAGTAAGCATCCTCTTCTATCAAGGTCTTTGAGTCAATGGTGGTATACCATTCTCAGATCTCTTATAAAAGGCAGCTCACTGGCATAGTGCAAAGAGTCTTAAAATTAGTTAGGAAGACTTCATTTGAATCCTGCCTCATATAGCTACTAGTTATATGACCCTGAGTCAGTCACCCACCTTTTTTAAGCCTCTGTTTCTTCATTTGTAAAATGGAACTGATAATAGTACCTACCTCTCAGGATTGTTGTGAGATCAAATGAGATAACTCATAAACACTATATAAATGCTAATTATTAAAGCATTATTATTATTATTATTTACCTATATGTTGCACTAGATGACCCCTTCCAATTTTGTGATAAATATTTCTACTGCCATTTCCAGAAGAAATATTATTTTCCTTTTTCATTCTTCAGAATTTTCTTCCACTTCTCAATATTCTTGAGATTGACCCAAATATCTTTATTTTTTAACTATTTACTCCTTGCTTTATTAAGTCTAAAATCAACAAAACAAAACAAACTTCAACTTGAAGCATTTCCTAATTTATGGGATACAAATTCTGGCATTTAGAATGGACTAAACATCAATACATGGGGCACAAAAATGGCCTTTTTTATCTTACAAAATGAAGAGGTTGGTTTGAAAAAGAAAGAAAAAGAAAACCAGGAAATAGAAGAGATGAAAAAATACAAGTCACCTGAGAAGCTTGAGTTAGACCACTTGGGGCAGCCCAGGTTTTCACAAACTTGGAAAATACAAACTGACGCTTAATCCTTAAAATCTACCTGAGCCTCCAATCTATATTGCCACCTGTTTTTGCTGTTGGGACCAGCACACTCCCCTCTTCCCTACCCTATTTCCACATGCAAGCCAACTGGTGGTTTGTTTTGCCTGTATGGGCCCAGATGTGTCAGTAGAAAAGGAGCTATTACTGCAAGTAATGATGGCTCCATTCCACTGAAAAAATGTGGGTTGGCGCAAGCAGAACTATCAGCCAGCTGGCCTAGGGATGGGGTGGGTGTGGGTGTGCTAAGCAGCCACAGTGGCAAAAGCAGGTGGCAGCAGCATTTGAATTCAGGGATGGGATTATGGAAGCAGAGAAAGAAAATGGTGCTTTCATCATGTATATTATAGAGATGTATATGTGTTCACTTACATGAATTGTGTATTTATTATATACATACATCTTTAGATCTTTCTATCTCTTTATCAATCAAATTTTTCTCTCTAAAGGAGAAAATGTCATTTATACTATTAACAAAGTATAGATTAAAGTTGACTTAGAGTGTGCATCACGGTTAAGAAAACTTATGGTGAGATTAATATCATTTTTTAAAGCCACTAGGCTCAGGCAAACACTTTTAATTACAAACTATTCAGAAAGTCATTATAATAATTTTAAACAAGAAAATCATTATCCTGAAAATTATTGTATGTATCTTTTCTCAAAGTTCAACTTGATCTGAAATAACTTAGTCACACGGGTGTAGTGCTATTTTTATGCCTTTTTTATTGTGAGATATCCAGAGAAAGAAATTATAGGTTTTAAAAGGGCCCCCAAATTTCAGTTTTCCCATTTGAACCGTTCGATTTACCCCCTGAGAGTGTAAGACCTACTGTGTCTCCTAGGTTTGATCTGTAAATTTGTGTGTTTATAAATTTAGTCTTGCACTACCAGATAAACTGAATGGACACCACTGTTTATTAGTAGGAATTAGTAATTAGTCAGAATGACTTAGTATGGGGAATGTATTAGATTCTTCTCTCTGAAGAACTAGTCTCACTAAATTCTGGTAATTATCTTATTTTCAATATATTTCCCTCATTACTTTCCACCAAAAGTCATGTTGTTGGTTGCATTTTCTTTTGTTTTCAAATTTTCTTGTGACTAAAATGTTAAAACAAAAGCAAGAGAGGAGTACTATTCTTCTTCTTTTTTTTTTTTTTTTAAATTTTAAACCCTTAACTTCTGTGTATTGACTTATAGGTGGAAGATTGGTAAGGGTAGGCAATGGGGGTCAAGTGACTTGCCCAGGGTCACACAGCTGGGAAGTGTCTGAGGCCGGATTTGAACCTGGGACCTCCTGTCTCTAGGCCTGGCTCTCAATCCACTGAGCTACCCAGCTGCCCCTATTCTTTTTTTTTTTTTTTTAATATGTAAAGGTAATTTTTTATTACAATGTAGTAACAGAGCTGGGATCCAGATAATGCCTAGTATCATTATATTCTATGTTAGGTTTCTTTTTTTTAATTTTTAAAATTTTTTTATTGTTGTGCAAACACACTTCCATATTGGTCATTGTTGTAAGAGCACATTCATACATAATCAAAACCCCCAAATAAGACCAAAGATATACTGATGTGAAAGACAATTCTAGCAATTCTTTCACTGGAGGTGGATGCCGTTCCCCACCATAAATCTTTCAGGATTTTCCCAGATCAGTACATTGGTGAGAGCAGCCAAATTTTCAGGTGTTTTACTCTTTATATTTTATTCAGTCATTTAAAGCTCTTTACAACAGAAATTCAACCAACCTTTCTAGACTTCTGATACATTACTCCTACATATACACTCTACAGTCCAGTCAAACTGACCTTCTTATTGCTCACAGATAAGACTATCTCATCTCTACGTCTTTGTATTTGGCTTTCCTGACTTCCTCCTATTTTCCACTTCCAATCAAAGTTTAGTTGAAATGTCAATTTCTACATGAAGCATTTCTTGATCCCATGAGATGCTCCCCAAACGCCTTATATTTTTAATGTTCTTTATCTATATATGTCTCCTCTGACAGAATATAAGCTCAATGAGGGCAAGGTACCATTTTTTTGTATTTGTTTCCCTAGTATCTAATGCTAATAATTAATTCAGTGCCTAACACAGAGTAGATACTTAATAAATGTTTATTGATTCAGTAATTTTTCTGATTACTTTCTACATAGAAACCACTATGTTTTGAACTTCTCAAGTGAACAAATATTGTATTTTATCTTAAAAAATATCAGCATCCACATGAAAAATCATGATTGCAATTTCCAATGAGTGCTAGGAAGTTTTTATCCCCATTGGTAGGTTACATGCATAGCTTTTCTTTAGGTCCGACATTCCCAGTTGGCCTTGTCAGTGTCATCCATCTTCCACACACATCAATCTCAAATGATATGAGCTGCAGATGATTTGATAAGCATGAATAATGGTATTCTAGGTGATTTTATCTTGCCATTTGATGTTGGATATGGGGTGTAAGTGACATTGGTGAAATTGCTCAAGAATCTGGATCTATTTTTAATAGTGACTTTCAGCCCCAGGATAGACTAGAGGTTTCTAGCACTTGGTAAAACATCGTCTCAGCTTTGAATTTTGTGGGGGTGCCAGGCTATGAGTTAGGCTCTTAAAGAGCAATAGCTGATCTTTCTATAATGCTTTATATTTTATAAGGTTTTTGGAACCTATTAACTCATTATTTTCTCACAATAACTTTGTAAGATAGTCATTTCAATCCCAATTTTATAAATGAAGGAACTGAGGGAGAAAAGACTAAATAAGTTGCCCATGATCACATATCTAATGTCAGAGGCTAGATTAAAATCTAAGTTTCTCCTGACCACAAGTCCAAAGCTCTTTCCACTGTACCAAGCTATCCCCAAAACATGTTCTATTCATCTGTGTAACATTTTCTATCCTTTTTTTTTTTTGAGGAAGGAGCTGTTTTTGTTATTTGATATCTGTAAGATAAAAATAAACAATTACAAATCTATCTAATTCATTGACACTATTGTCTCAGACTTAGTAAGTATAAACCTGAACCAATCATCTTTCCCAATGAACTGATTTCTTTTTGAAGGATCCAGTCTTATTCCTGGCATAATCATTATTTCCAATTCTCAGACTAGAATCTGTAGAGTAATGTTATGTTTCTTATTTTTTCCTTTATATTGAATCTGTCATGAAGTATTATTTCCCCCTTTTTCTAGGCTGTGCACTACCTGCATATCATTTCTACCCTTCTTTCTCCCCTCCTACCAGAACCCTGTACTCTGCCCCAGCACTTAGCAGAGAACCTGGCACATAGAGGCTGCTTAATAAATGTTTCTTGAGTGATTTCACCTTATCTTGCTGACAGCCTTATCTCACATCACTTCCCAGTCATTTCCAAATCATGCCAGGCATGAGTCTCCCATCTTTTTTTTAGCTCTCCTTTACACAATGTCTTCTTCCATTAAAATGTAAATACTTGTTAAGGGCAGAGACTCTCTTGCTTGCTTGTGTTTGTATTCCCGGCACTAGCACAATGCCTGGCACATGATAGGCACCTAAAATGCTTTGTTCTTTATTTGTTCATCACTCAATAATGTCTCTGGGATTTTAACCTTCATATACTATTTAGGAACTGAAAAATAACTTAGACATTATCTACTTTAACATTTTCATTTTATAGATGAGAAATCAAGACCCAAATGATTTGCCTAAGGTCACAGAACTAGTTAGCAGCACACCTGGGACTGAAGCTCAGATCTTCTTATTCTCATTTCAATTCTATCATCATAATACCACATTGCCTCCCTTTTCTTCCCATTGCCATTGCTACCACTAACACCCCAGATTTATCATATCATATTTGGATTGCTGTGATGGCTTCCTATTTTGTCCTTTCACTTCTAGGCATTCATTCTTCCATGTCCATCTAGTATATTTTTAACAGATTGATATTCCTAAAAGATTATTTTCATTATTTCATTATGACCAATAATCTACATTGGCATTATTTAATTCATCACATTAATTCCATGTGTTTTTGCCTGCCTTTAAAGATCCGCTCTAATCTTATTCTACTTTAACTATATAAATCTCCTTTCCCCATTTCATTCCAACATATATACTCTATTACTGTCAAGTTGGTCTTCTCACTATCTCCCACATATAGTATTTATCTTTCTGCCTCAATGCTTTTATGATGTCCCTTCTGTCTTCCTTCTTGGGTATGTCTATATATTATTCACCTTTCAAGGTCCAGCTATAGACTCATCTTCTTTTTTTTAATTTAAGTCCCCCAATTACAAATAAAAATTTCTAAAATTAAAAAAAAATTTTGTCTTGAATTCTTGCCCTCCTTCCCCCTTCCTCTCCCTTCTCTTCTCTACCAAGATGGTAAGCAATCACATATTGATTTTTTATGTGTAATCAATTAAAACATTTTCTCATATTAATTGTTTTATGGGAAAGAAACTCAAAAAATTAAGAAAGAAAGTAAAAAAATTTGCTTTGGTCTGGATTCAGATTCCATTGGTCCTTTCTTTGGAAGCATGCAGCAATATATATATATATATATATATATATATATATGTATATATATATATATATATATATATAATGCCAAAGTACTAACATATATTAGTACTTTGGCATTGTTTTAGATTATTGTATTGTTGAGAAAGGCTAAGTTATTCTGAGTTGTTCATTGTATACTATTCCTGTCACTTTGTACAATGTTCTCCAGGTTCTGCTTATTTCATTCTGCTTCAGTTCAGGTAAGCATTTCCAGGTTGTTACTGTATTTTTTAAGCTCCTCCAGCTCTTCATTATGTACAGCATAACAGTATTCTATTACAATCATATAGTATAACTTAGTCATATCCTAATTGATAGGCATCTCCTTGCTGTTTAATTCTCTGCCCCCACAAAAAGAGCTGCTTTACATATTTTTGTACATATAGGTCCTTCCCCTTTTTGTTTTTTATCTCTTCGGGACATAAACCTAGTGATGGTATTACTGAGTCAAAAGTAGGTATTGTTTTAAAGTCCTTTGTATACAGGTCCACATTGCTCTACAGAATAGTTGATTCAGTTCATAACTCTCCCAATTAAAACAAAACATTAGTGTCTCATTTTTCCCAGATCTCCTACAAGTTTTGTCATTTTCCTTTTCTTTCATAATAGTCAATCTGAAAGCTATAAGATGGTACTTCAGAGTTATTTTAATTTGCATTTCTCTAATTAATAGTGATGTAGAGTATTTTTTTCTTTTGCATGACTATAGAGAGTTTTAATTACTTTGAGAAGTGCTTGTTCATATCCTTTGGCCACTTGTCAGTTGGGGAATGACTTGTATTCTTATACATTTCACTCATTTCTCTATATATTTGAAAAATGAGGCTTTTATTAGAGAGATATACATTTTTGCACCATTATGATTACTGTATATTAATCTCCATCTTATTTCCCCCTGTTTAGTTTTTGACCACCACCTCCTCTGATTCTTTTCTATCAGCCCCAACTTCCTTCTCTTGTTCTCTTTCCCTCCCACTTTCCTAAATAGTAAGAAATATTTCTGTACTCGATTGTATTTGTTTTTTCTTCATTGAAGCAATTACAATAAGTGTAAATTTAATTTTCTCTTCTCTCCACCCACCTTATTTTTCCTTCCACTGTAAAAGTTCTTTCATGCCTCTTTTATGTGCAAAAATTTACCTCATTCAATGTTTCCCTTCCCCTTCTTCCCAATGCATTCCTCTTTCATGAAATAATTTAATTTTTTATATCATCCCATCATATTCAGCTCACATCCTTGCCCTCTATCTATGTATAGTCCTTCTAACTGCCCTAATAATTTCAAAGTTTTTTAAAGTTACAAGAATCATCTACCCATTTAGGAATGTACACAGTTTAACCTTATTGAATGCCTTTTGATTTCACCTATCTTTTACCCTTTTATGATTCTTTTCAATCTTGTATTTGAAAGTCAAATGTTCTACTCAGCTCTTTTCCTTTCATTAGGACTATTTGAAAAATCCTCTTATTTCATTAAATATTTTCTAGACCTCCTAATCCCTTAATGCAGAAGCTGCTAAATCTTGTGTTATCCTGATTATGATTCCATGATATTTGAATTGTTTCATTTTGGCTGCTTACAATATTTTCTCCTTGACCTAACAGTTCTGGAATTTTACTATAATATTCCTGGGAATTGTCCTTTTGGGATCTCCTTCAGGAGGTAATCAATGGATTCTTTAAATTTCTATTTTGTCCTCTGGTTTTAGAACATCAGGGCAGTTTTCCTTGATCATTTCTGGAAAGATGATATCTAAGTTCCTTTTCTAATCATGGCTTTCAGGTAGTCCAATAATTCTTATATGATCTCTCCTGGATTTATTTTTCATTTCAGTTGTTTTCCCCATGATATAGTTCATATTTTGTTCCTATTTTTTCATTATTTTGACTTTGATGGTTTTTAATATCTCATGGAGTCATTAGTTTTCACTCGGCCAATTATAATTTTTAAGATATGATTTTCTCAGGTCAGCTTTTGTACCTCCTTTTTCATTTGATCAGTTCTACTTTTTAAAGAATTCTCTTCCTCAGTGAATTTTTGTAGT
>NC_058130.1:509206627-509207032 GCF_016433145.1 Gracilinanus agilis
TTGCCTATTTTGATACCTTCAATTTCTTTTTCTTCTCTAATTGCTATTGCTAGTGTTTCTAGAACTATGTTGAATAATAGAGGTGATAATGGGCATCCTTGTTTCACTCCTGATCTTATTGGGAAGGCTTCTAATTTATCCCCATTGCATATGATGTTTGTTGATGGTTTTAGGTATATACTGTTTATTATTTTTAGGAAAGGTCCTTCTATTCCTATACTTTTCAGTGTTTTCAATAGGAATGGATGCTGTATTTTGTCAAAGGCTTTTTCAGCATCTATTGAGATAATCATGTGATTTTTGTTTGTTAGACTGTTGATATGGTCAATTATGTGGATGGTTTTCCTAATGTTGAACCATCCTTGCATTCCTGGTATAAATCCCACCTGGTCATGGTGGATGACC
>NC_058130.1:509207125-509228841 GCF_016433145.1 Gracilinanus agilis
TCTCCCTGGCTTTGGAATCAGTACCATATTTGTGTCATAAAAGGAATTTGGTAGGACTCCTTCTTTGCTTATCATATCAAATAATTTGTATAGTATTGGGATTAGTTGCTCTTTGAATGTCTGATAGAATTCACTTGTGAATCCATCAGGCCCTGGCGATTTTTTCTTAGGGAGTTCTTGGATGGCTTGTTCAATTTCTTTTTCTGATATGGGATTATTTAGGTATTCTATTTCTTCTGCTGTTAATCTAGGCAGTTTATATTTTTGTAAATATTCGTCCATATCTCCTAAATTGTTATATTTATTGCCATATAATTGGGCAAAATAGTTTTTAATGATTGCCTTAATTTCCCCTTCATTAGAGGTGAGGTCTCCCTTTTATCTTTGATACTATCAATTTGGTTTTCTTCTTTCCTTTTTTTTTATTAGATTGACCAGTACTTTGTCTCTTTTATCTGTTTTTTCAAAGTACCAGCTTCTAGTCTTATTTATTAATTCAATAGTTCTTTTACTTTCTATTTTATTAATTTCTCCCTTGGTTTTTAGTATTTCTAATTTAGTTTTCATCTGGGGATTTTTAATTTGCTCACTTTCTAATTTTTTGAGTTGCATGCCCAATTCATTAATCTCTGCCCTCCTTAATTTGTTAATATATGCACTCAAGGATATAAATTTCCCCCTGAGTACTGCCTTGGCCGCATCCCACAGAGTTTGGTAGGATGTCTCATCATTGTCATTTTCTTCAATGAAATTGTTCATTGTTTCTATGATTCCTTCTTTGACAAATTGGTTTTGAAGGATCATATTATTTAATTTCCAATTAGTTTTTGATTTTCCTATCCAGGTGCCCTTACTAATTATTTTTTTATTGCATTATGATCTGAGAAGGTTACATTTATTTTTTCTGCTCTTTTGCATTTGTTTGCAATGTTTCTATGTCCTATAACATGGTCAATCTTTGTGAATGTGCCATGTGCAGCTGAAAAGAAGGTGTATTCCTTTTTGTCCCTATTTATTTTTCTCCACATATCAATTAAATCTAATTTTTCTAGGACTTCATTCACCTCTCTTACCTCTTTCTTATTTATTTTTCAGTTTGATTTATCTAGATCTGACAGAGGAATATTTAGATCTCCCACTAGTATGGTTTTACTATCTATTTCCTTCTTGAGCTCTGCCAGTTTCTCCTTTATGAATTTGGGTGCTATGCCACTTGGTGCATACATATTGAGCAGTGTTATTTCCTTATTGTTTATACTGCCTTTAATCAGGATGTAATGACCTTCCCTGTCTTTTTAATCATATCTATTTTTACTTTGGCTTTGTCAGAAATCATAATAGCCACTCCTGCCTTCTTTTTCTAATTTGACGCCCAAAAGATTTTGCTCAAGCCCTGAACCTTAAACTTGTGTATGTCTACCCGCCTCATATGTGTTTCTTGTAGACAACATATGGTGGGATTTTGGTTTCTAATCCACTCTGCTATTTGCTTCCGTTTTATGAGCGAGTTCATCCCATTCACATTCAGAGTTATAATCATCAGTTGTGCATTTGCTGACATTTTCGAATCCTCCCCTCTTCCTACCCCCTTTTTCCTTATACTTTTTCCTTTTAAATCAGTGGTTTGCTATTGAGCCACTTTCCCTTATCTCCTCCCTTGATTAACTTCCGTTTCTACCCCCTCCCTTATTTTTCCCCCTCTTTTTGTTTTTAATGGCCTTATAAATTCCCTCCCTCTTCTCCCCTCCCTTTTTTTGACCTCTCCACTCCCCTGCTCCCTTTGGTTTATCCCTTCTAACTTTCTCAGAAGGGTTAGGTAAGAGTTTTACGTCCCAATGGATACTATAGCTACTCTTCCCTCTCTGGGTTGATTACACTAAGAGTAAGGTTTGATTATTACCTCTTAATGCTCTCTTCCTCTCCTTCTTATAATAGTATTTGTCCCCTCTCCCTCCCATGGCCTCTTTTTGTGTAATAGAATATCCTATTTTCTTATTCACTCAAGTTTCTGTTGGTGTCCCCTGCTATTCACCCCCTCTTTCCTATCCCCCATGTCATCTTAGATTATTTAGTGTTCCACCCTCACCCTGTGAATTATTCTTCTGATTACTATAATAGTGAATAGAGTTCACTACAGACAATTATACATAACATTTCTCTAGATAGGAATACAGATAATTAGATCTCACTGAGGCCCTTAAAAAGGCAAATTTAAAAATTATAAGTTTTCTTTCTTTCCCCTCTGTATCTTATTTACCTTTTCATGGTTCTTTCGATTTTTGTGGTTGGATATCAAACTTTCCATTTAGCCCTGGTCTTTTCTGTGCAAATACCTGGAATTCTTCAATTTTGTTGAATGCCCATACTTTCCCCTGGAAATATATAGTCAATTTTGATGGGTAGTTGATCCGTGGTTGCAGGCCCAGCTATCTTGCCTTTCTGAATATCGTATTCCAAGCCTTGCGATCTTTTAGCGTGTTGGCTGCCAGATCCTGTGTGATCCTGATTGGTACTCCTTGATATTTGAATTATTTCTTTCTGCTTCTTGTAAGATTTTTTCTTTTGCTTGGAAACTCTTGAATTTGGCAATTATATTTCTGGGTATTTTCTTTTCTGGATCGAATGTCGCAGGTGTTCTATGAATCCTTTCAATGTCTATATTGCCCTCTTGTTGTAGGACTTCAGGGCAATTTTGCTGAATTATTTCTGTCAGTATGGAGTCCAGGTTTCTTTTAATTTCTGGTTTTTCTGGAAGACCAATTATTCTCAAATTGTCTCTTCTAGACTGGTTTTCTTGGTCTGTCACTCTCTCATTGAGATATTTCATGTTTCCTTCTATTTTTTCAGTCTTTTGACTTTGTTTTATTTGTTCTTGTTGTCTTGAGAGATCATTAGCTTCTACTTGCTCAATTCTAGCCTCTAGGGATTGATTTCCAGCTATAATCTTTCTGTTTTCGGCTATGATCTTTTGATTTTCGGCCATAATCTTCTGGTTTTCGGCCATAATCTTCTGGTATTCCTTTTCAATCTGGTCATTTCTGGTGTTCAATTTGCTTATCAGTTCATTTGGTCTCTGAGCCTCACTTTCCAATTGCAAGATTCTACCTTTTAAACAGTTATTTTCTTGCCAGATCTCTTCCATTTTCCTCAAAATCTCAGTTTTGAACTCTTCCATAGCTTGTGAGGAGTTTTCCTTATTTGAGGAGGGTCCGGATGCTTGTTTGTTCTCCTCCTCTGTTTGCTAGGTTGTCTGGATTTTCTCTGTGTAAAAGTTGTCGAGTGTTAAAGACTTCTTTTTCTTGTTGTTAATCTTTCTCTTCTGAACTTCCTGAGACTGGGTAGCCATTGTTAGCCCAGCAGCTTCTCAGGTTTATCCTTGCGCTCAGGGTCTGTCTGTGGTCAAACCCCCTGGTGGACCCCCTTGCTTGATCGTCTGCCGGAGGTTCCTTTACAAGTCTCAGGGCGCTGCTTCCACAGTCGTATACCCGTCTGCACTGGTTCCCCACTCAGGGTTTCAGAGCTTTAGCTCCTGCCCGTGCCTGCCCTATGAGCCAGCGCTCTGCGCCCTGCGTTCGCTCTCAGCGCCCTGCTTCCGTGCTCAGATTTTGTGTGCGTTCGTTAGCTTTTTGGGGTCCCAAATCTTGCTGCTCTCAGGAACAGGCCCCGGAGCTGCCAATGACTCGATGGGTGCCCCAAACTTGCTCTATTTCTTTTTAGCTGGCTTCGGCGCTATAGGTGTTGTGTGTGGAGGGGTTGGGGGTGGGGTGGTTGCTCAGCCCGAGATTTAGTGAGATCTGTTTCACCCCTTTATAGCATGGAAATGCCTCGATTCCACGTACTTTCCACGCTGTGCCCTGTTGTGGGGTTCCTCCGTTAGTCTGGACTTGTTTTTATGTCCCCTTGAGGAGTTTTGTGTGTTTCGGTCAGGAGAGTTTAAGAGCTGCTTCTTACTCTGCCGCCATCTTAACCCAGAACCCAGACCCATCTTCTTAATGAAGCCTTCTCTGACCACTGCAGCCTGTTTTGATCTCTTTATCATAATTTCTATCATACCTGTAGTCAAGGACACAAAGTTCTTAATCATATTCTAAATGTATCAAGTTTTTTAGTAATTTTTTCCCTATGTAGAGTTTAAACTTTCTGAGAATTTAAATTCCCGTTTTATCCCTGAGACAGCCAGGTGATATGAGGCATCACCTTTAAGTTCAGGAGAAGTGAATTCAAATCTGCTTCAAATACTTGGTAGCCATGTGATAATGAACAAAGGAGTATAAGGTTTCTGAGTCTTAGTTTCTTCATTGATTAGAGGGTGAAAAAAACACTAACTAAATTCATAGGATTTTTCTGAGGAAAATATTTTGCAAACCCTAAAGTGGCATAAAAATAAGAGGTATTAATATGAGTGATTTATCACATAACCTGGACCTTGTGAACATCATGTTCTCATTTTATGAGCTACCCAATTAAGAACAACAAAAAATGCTAATTCAGAATTTAAATATATGATAAATCTACGAGCTGTGATGATGAACAAAATCCATTTTAGGGGCTAATTTGGCCGAGACATGTTAAGTTCCACTATACAAACATTTAAAGTATGCCCCCCTGCAACTTTAAAAAAGAAAATTTTGAAGATATTTTATGTTGTACAACCCACATTTTCTTCATGTCAAATACACTGAATAGATTAAGACAGCTGCATTTTTAACATTTTTTTCAGCAACAGTAATTCCAGTCCAAAAAATGTTGATTTCTATTTCTTCTACTCTGTCTTTTAGAGATGTTTCCCATAGAGAAGACTACATTTTATCCTACAGGATTGCATACAATTCATCTTGACATTCTTATTTAGCTCTAGTCTCTGTCTTCTCACCCTTTTCTGTTAAAAGTATATATATGTTATAATATCTTAGTCCCCAGTTGGCTCCTTGTCAACAACAGTAGCTCTTTTGGACTAGTCAGAATTGCTGAGAATATGAAACAGATGGTCTCTGATTTAAGGATAACATATTTCAGGTAATTATTGGTGAGTTTTACATATCATATAAAATAGACAATGGTAATATGATCAAGACGTGTAGTTAGATGTGGGACTCTATGTGCATAATTATTCATATAATATACTCGGAATTACTTGATCTCATGTACCGTATCCCAATATTAGATTCCTGAAAAATACAATACCAAGGGCACTCTAGCTACATATATAATTCTAATTTCTGAATGGACTATTTGCCTTGATGACTATACTAATCTGGTAACCAAGACTGAATTTCCCAGGTCACTTTTCCTCTTTTTATTTGAGCCCAGGGCAACTCGCAGGCAGCTAGTTTCCTGTTTCTCCTGTCTTGGACATGTCCTTCTCTCTCAATTTCTTTAGAATCAAAGAATCCAGGTATTCAAAAATCTTTTTTTTTTTCTAAGGGTCCAAGGTTTCATCCTCTCCACTATTCTCTCCCTCAGTTTTTTGATTTAATTAATCTTTCATTCTTTACAAAACTTAACCCCATATTTTTGTGAATTATGAATATGTATGTTTTATATATTTTCTCCCCTAGCATTATTACATATAAAATACATACATACCTATATACATACTTATGTGCACATATATGTAAATCACAAGGTTAGAAGTTAGTGTATATATATTTATAAATAACCCTTTTATCTTTCTCTATCTCTGTCACAACAGAGAGAAAAGGAGAATGGCTATGTATGCATGTATGTATGTGTGTGTGTACAACATTTTTATTTATCCCTATAACTCTGAAAATGTGGGCCACATTCTCTATGAAATTGTGGAATATAAACTCATTCTGCCCAATAAGATCCCACTGGGGCAGAGGTACATATTATTCTGAACTTAGAGTCTTAGAAAGCAATAGATTTCTCAGGGATATGCATTGTAAGTCACTAATTATAGGAATAATTGGAATATATTAATTGCATGACTTTTATCTAAGCAAAGAGTCATCATCAAGTTTCAATTATTTGGGAGAAGCTTCTTAATTTGCAGGTTAACCAGGGCTTGTATTTCTCCTCCTCCTTCTCCTCCCTCTGTCTACCTCCATTTTCAACATGTCATTGCTCATTAGCAACTCTGTCAGATGATGGACAGGGCAAATAAAAGAAGCTGAAAATCAGATGTGGTAATTTTGTTTCTTGTCAGCAGGTTTGGTAGGGAAGAGCATTGTAATTATTATATAGTCCTATCCACCCTGTGGGTGTTCAATAAGCCGGTTGACTGAATATCGGCTAAAATGATATATGGGGGTTGTCTATAGATTTCAATTATTTATGCTATCACTGGGCATTAATTTTTTTAGCTAAATGAGAGTTGTCTATATTAAGAAAAAGCTTTTAGATTTTAAACTAAGTAGTCTTGGGTTGGGGAGTGGTTTATATATAAAACCCTCCAATGCTTCTAGGTAAAATATTAGACTACTAACTACCTCTTTCCTGTGTTTCTTGAGTTTTGCTTATGGTGATTTCTTGTCCATGCTATATCGCTGGCTTTCTCTAGAAACCCATATCTGTCACAAGTTTAGAACTGGAAGGGATCTTTTAGTTTATTTAGTGTAATACCCCCATTTTAAAGTTGAGGAAACTCAGGTTCAGAGACTGAGTGACTTGTCCAAGGTCAGATTAATGATAATTATCAGTCAGGATTCAACCCAAGTCCTTTAATTCCAGATGCAAGACTCTTTGCAGTGTACCATGAATTCTCTCATTTCATTCAGCCCTCAACTCAAGGTTTAAGAAACAGCATCATACAGTAGATAGAGAATTAGATTTGGACTTAAAAGGACCTTCAGATAAATCCTGGCTCTACACTTACTAGCAGCTGTGTGACCATAGACAAGTCATTGAGTCTTTGGATCTCAGTGTCCTGGACTAGATTATCTCTAAGTCTCTTCTGTCTTTTATATTGTGACTTACCTCATCAGCAGTTTTTTTCTTATGGCAGCTCCAAGCCCATTATTTCTTGGAGTTTTCTTAGACATTTTTACAGTTTGAATGACATTCCCTTTTGTTCTCTGATATCTCTCAGTAAGTATGGTTTTGACTAGATTTTAAGTTCCTCAATGACAATTCCTACGTCTCCCTCTTTATTTATCCATCAGAGGACCTAGTAATATATTCTGAACACACAAAAATGCAAGACGTCCCAGAATAGCTCAAACTTGTGATTCATTCCTACCAGTATAATTTTTTCTGATGCTGGATGCAAAGGAAATATTATGGAAGTGCAAAATAATCAATAATAATACTAACAGCACCACCACTAACAGTAACAGCTGCTCTTATAGACTTTGAAATTGCTCTACAAATATTATCTTAATTTGATCCTTTATAGCAAGCCTTCCCTGGGAGGTAGGTGCTCTTATCCCCCACATTTTGCAGATGAGGAAACTGAGGCAAATAGTGTTTAGTGACATGCCCAGGATAACAGAGTCAGTTAGCATGTGAGGTTATATTTCAACTCATCTTCCTTTCTCGAGATCCAAAGCTCTATCTACTGTGCCCACTAACTGTCTCAAACCTCATGACATCACTTCAGAAGGTAAGCAATATCTCCTTACCATCTGTGGGTCCTTCTAATTATGGATATATTTCTAAATCATAAACTTGTTCAAACCATGCTTGAACACATTTTTCTTTTCTGCCAGCACTACTTCTGAGGAGTAACTTAAAATCAGTCTTGTGTAAAGTACAGCTTCCTTTATCTTTTTCCCCTCAAAATCACCTCCTTCTTCTCTGAACCCCCTGAAGCTCCTGTGGAAGAGTGATGTTTTTGGACCTCATCAGTGTAAGTCCTCATTTCAATAGCACAGAATGAAACTTTTCCAAGTCTCAGTCTTGGGAGATTTTTGTCTCTATTCCCTTCTGTCCCATAGGTCCTCCATAGCAGATTCACATAAAATGATGCCCCTCTTCCATTTCCACTATTTTGGTAGGTGTTGATATTGTGTGGGTACCACTGGAGTCTACGAGTTGCCCACCAATTACCCACTATTTTTTGTGACTCATCCATCATTGTTTCTAGGTCATACATGCCTCTGATGGCATCCTAAAACATAAATTTTCTTTATTTTGGGCAATTTTATTTAATTTTATTTACTTGTACCTACCATTTGACTTTCAATTGACCTTGTGTGATTTTCAACTTTAATTATTAGACAACTGCGTCATTCATTTACTTGCCACCATATAACAGCACTAAAATAATGAATAAATGAATGAAGTTTTATTAAATATTATCATTGTTTTAAAATGAATCATTGCTTCAGGAAGAAGCCTGGGATTATTAAAAGCACTATGAATCTTCGAAAGGTCAGTTTTCCTTTCCCTATTTACTGCTAGACATAAGTCACTGTCCATCTATGAATGACCACACAGCATATATTTTCTAATATATTAGCCCAATGCATTGCCCATATAATTGCATATGGTAATCTGCACAAAAGGCATTGTTCATCTAATTGGATTTTACCAGGAAGGTAGTTAACAAAGAATTCTTTATAATAATAACTCTCACTTAGGAGGCTCGGTAATTTTTTGGATTTTGAGGCAACATCATTAGCAAAGAAAAGTATCTGGAAGACCACTATTCTATAAAGAATTCCTTTTTTATTTGGAGTTTTTCCAGGACATCTTCTACGACAATGGCAAACAGCTTTGATGTATTCCTTGGTACTGATAATCAAAGGTGTAATGCCCCCTGCCTGCAAATCCTTTCTCTAAAGTTCCTAGCATGTGCCTTAAAGACAACCTTCCACTTCTCTTAAATCTTATCCTTATCTTTATCCTTTTCCCATTACAAAGGGAAATCAAAATTTCTTCTGTTCTTGTATCTCTCAGGGAATCTCATATAATCTTGACATATGCACCTAATTGGAGAAGAGTATATAATGTGGCATTTTGCTATACCAAATCAAATTATTTTTGTCAAAATACAAGATTAATAGGATCCTGTGTATATGTATATTTATCTATCTAATCATCTATCTATGTAACTGAAAAAATAGTCTGTTATTTAACATTATTTTTGAATGTCTTCCTATTTTTCCAACTTTCATCAATAATAATCTCTATGTATATACATATTACTCTCATAGCATCTTGCATAGATGAGGATGTAGGATTATAATTCAATACTTATAGATATGCTTTGCTACCTTATTCTGGTAATAGAAATATTTTTTCTAATACCATTATATATTTCCTTCTTTCAGATACCTTGGGAGTTAATATCTATAGGATATGACCTTCTTTCAAATATCTTGGTAACTGATCTCTTAGGAGTCTTAAAATCATATCACCTTCAATGCATACTTTCTTTGTGCTTACTTGATTTATTTTTGCTGCTCTTGCCATCTTTTTTTCCCTTAAATAGCCACTTCAACTTACTTAAGTAAGCCATTTGGAATTGTTATGCTAGTTTCCAAAAGTTGTGTCTTCTCTGTCATTGATGGTGATATGTATTTATTAAAATTTTTTACAGATCGTTTCCATATTTTTGTTCATTTGATGGTCTGAGTTTTATTCATAAATAATTTGGAGATGACTTTGCTTGGTCAAGTTTCTTTCTAAGCTTTCTGTCAACATGGATTTCTATTCCCTGCTTCTTAGTACTTTATGAGGTGATACTGTTCATGATCTTCCACCAGCCTCCACTATACAGTTTTACAAATGAGTTTATTTGCTAAATCTGGGCGGTATTTGGCTTCTATATTGATTCACTTGGCAAGAAAATAATGTTTTTGCTGGCTGAAGTGCTTTCTAGGCTTTTTTGGTTTCCTTATTATGGTGATTTAGTTACATTAGTTAATAGAGTGAATAAATCTACAGTTGTCCTATGTATACTTTTCATTTTTTATAAATTTGACTATAATTTTGATATAAAGAACAATGTACTACAGCAGCCAAAACGGCTATTAAAATCTTGAGTTGCTTTAAAGAAAGCACAGTATTAATTGCAATATACTCTATCCTGCCCTTACCACATTTAGGACATTCAGTTCAGTCCTTAGGAACTGTGTTTTTAAAAGGATATGAATTAGTTGAAAAATATTCAGGAGAGGATTACAAAGATGGTGAATAGCCTTGTTCTTCTTGGAGCTAATAGAAGAATTAGGAACAATGGGTTGAAATTTCAAAGAGACAAATGTAGGCTTGATATAAGGAAAATTTTCCTATTAATTAGAAGTAGAATAAATTCCTTGGTAAATAGTGAGTTCTCTTTCACGGAAGGTCTTCAAGCAAAGTTTGGATGGACACATGGATTTTAATTGAGATGTAAGCTCACAAAGATGAGCTCTGAGGTCTTTCAATCCTGACTCTGCGATTCTGAGTTTTCTTATATCCTTTCAACCTTTCTCTTTCCAAATTAAAAAACCCTAATTTGTTTACTTCGTCCTAATGGAGATGTCCTAATGGAGATGTCTCTCTTTCCTCAGCATCATTCAATTGCCCTTCTATGGAAGCAGTATAGCTTTATTATGCAGCAGATATTAGATCTCCCAGTATCCTAGGTTACAACAAGTGTGTTGGGGTGATTCACTTTTCACTTCTTTCCAAAAGATGTCTAGTAGGTTTTTGGCCCATTTGCTTTCACCGGAACATTGGGACAGTAATACTAATGGTAAGAATATTTTGCATAACTCTTAAAGAATTTTTAAAGTATGGATGAACTTTTATCACAATAATCTAGTGAAGTAGATAGTGCACATTATTAGTTACTCAGATATACGAGGAAACTGAGGTTCACAGGAGTTAATTGATTTGCCGGTGATTACAGAGTTAGTATTAGAGCTGAGGATACCTTCTGATATTTGATTACAATGTTTTTTCCTTTTTGTAACATAGAGTCCATTTTATAAATATAAAAATGTACTTTCCTCCACCTAATATTTTCCCTTACTTGGTATCCACATCTAAATTGATCTCTAATTTCCCACTCAAATAGACTTAAGAAGTTTTGTTTTTTTTTGTAGTTCATTCTTCTCAACTTGATATTTTACTATCTGGAGGAATTTAATGCTAAGTTGCAAAACTTGAGAAATGACTGTATAAGATCTCAGTGTTAAACAAACTCAGTCCTTTTGTATATATTTCTTCAACTGCAGAAGTGCTTGTCCATCCAAAAACTTTGTATCCTATTTCTAAGCTGCACTTCCCCCAGGACAAAACATTTCCTCTTTCCTGTGCTAACTGGTTTTAAAAAAATATAATTTGGTAAAGCAATTTTTCAAAGACTGCTTGAAAGTCTAAATAAATTATGATCATAAATTATTCTTTGCCCGCATTTAATAATCAGACATAATTTACTTTTTTAGAAACCATGTTGCTTTTCCCCCAATAGGTTATGATTGCATCATTATCATTATAGTCCTTCATACTTTTCAAAGTACTTTCACATATATTATCTCAGCAAGCATCCAGTATTGCTAAACCTTCTCTTAGTTTCTATTCCATTGCCATGTAAGGTATGGGTGCTCAATAAATGTTGTTGTTGAATGAATGAATGAATGATCATCTTCATAATATTATTATGATTATCATAGGATCATTGGGTTTCAAGTTGGCCCTATTGAACTGTGTATGATATCCCTAAGACAAGCATATGTATGAAGCTTTCCTGTTTTCTAGAACTGTTTCTAACCCACCAGATTATAGCTTATTATTTGTGTATGGAAATCACATTGAAAATCAATTATGTTTTTGCATAACATTTGTTTATTTTGGAATTTTGCATATGATGCTATTTGTGAATAGATGGGGAATAAACGAAAATGAAGCAAAATGGGAAAAAATCCCATTAAGCTCACAACAATTTTCATTCAAATTTCAGCATTTCAGTAACCATCTTGTCTCAATACAATTTACTTTGTTCTTGCTAACTCTATGGTTCTCAGAGTCTCCATTAATTCAGAGGATGTAACCCTCAATTGCTTTTCCCCAAAGTTATCAAGTTTACTTCCCACTCTAAGTCATAACTGGCCATAGTATGGATTCTTTCCTAATCTGTTTCTGTCTCAGTTGACTGAATTGACTGCACTCTGAATTAACTTTTCATTTGAAATGACTATTGCTCCAGGATCCCTTTAGCAAGAGGACATGACACATCATTCCTTGCCCTTGGGGCTTCTAGCCTCCTGCTGTGTGGATGTTCATCCACAGAACCAGAGAGCTCAGACCACAGTCCAGACCACAGTTGTTCTTCCTCTGAACTATACAACCCATCAACTGCTCCTTGGGCCTTTGCTTTCTCATTCAGCTCCTGGCAGGCTATTCCAGAAGCAGAAAACAGCAACAATGGTCCATTTAGCTAATGAACCTTAACCCTAGTAGCTGCAAATGAGAACAAGTAATTGAAATGCTTTTTCACTTGGTATTTTCTGATTGGACTCCTACATAGCTATAGTTGTGCAGATTGCATTGTTTAGGTCTATAAATACTTGACTCCAATAGTTATCAGACTGAGGCATAGTTCTTAATGATTGTCACATTTGCTTTTCAGATCCCTTATATTTGACATTTTGCTTCTATAACGTTTCTTCTCATTCTTCCATACTCACCTTAACTGAAGAATGACAGAAAAACAGAAAGATTTAAAAAAACCCTTGAATTTAAATAAATTTATATTTCTTTTATCTTAGGGAAAAACAGGCTATGCCATGCATGCGTGTTCAAGTGATTGTCTGTCTAAGAAAATAAGTTCACTGAGGGTAATTCCTCTATATAGAAATTTTATCAATGCTTCTTGCACAGCTTCCCCTTTTCTTATTGTGCATCTGTATATTGTTCATGTACATGGAGCTAGGGAGAGATTAGCATGTCATGGAGAAACTGACCCTCTGATAACCAAGCAGGAGACTTTTGCCTATAAAAATCCCATCAAAAGGGAAGAAATGGACATTTCAAAAAGAGACCAAGCCTGTTATAGGAGGGCACTAAGAAAACACCTGGGCTAAGAGCTAGGAGATCTAGGTTCCCGTGATCTCGCTGTCTTTCCTTCCCCATGGGTTCTTGGACAAGTCATTTTGATTCTAGAGTCTTCTTTGAGGTACTTCATTCAGAGCTTGTTTATAAAATAGTAGAGAAAGAACTTAGACAATACGCCATATAATATGCCATCTAGTTCTGTAAATCAGTCATGTGTCCTTTTATCTAAGATGGCAAAAAAGAAGGATAAAAGGAGTGTTGTCTAGGTAAGACACAAGAACGGGCATTTAGATGGTCCTGCCCCAAATGACCAGTGTTGAAGATGCTTAGTAAATGCAGCATCAATTGGCCATATTGATACTTCAATGAACATGAGATCTTGTCAATGTCAGTCGTTCCTCCTCCTATGATGCAGAGCATGGTCTGTCCACGTTTTCCCAGCATGTGTGATTCTTATGAATTATCACATGGGAGGATCATGTAACTCTATCAGTCGAAATCCAGTGTAGAAGTTCTATTAACAGTGCTAGAGACCTTCCTTTTAGCCCCTTGATATTTTTCAGGTTCCAGTGCAACATGTGGATTGTCAAGACTTAATTAGCCCCTCTCCTTCTCAGATCATACATATCCTTGATGATATGTCTTTTACTCTACTCCTTGCATGCAAACCACTTGGTGAATATGTCCCATCCTACTTAACTACTCCCTGCACATCTTATCGCCCATAATTTTGATCCTTTCGAGACAATGGCATTCTGTGATTCATATTCATTTAATATTACCTAGACAATATTAAAAATTTTTTTGAGTCAGAAAGCAGCCTTGAATCACTTAAAGTAATTCACAATGACCCAAATACAATCTAGGATGATCCCTTCTTTCTAGTCAATTGGGGGGTACCATTCATTGTACATCATCAGCAGGATTTGTCCAAGGTATTTCTATGGATAGACTTATTCATCAAAATACACATTATAGGTAGAATTTGGGCAATGGGAAATGAGCAATAGGCACTCTAACTAGGTGTTTTATCCTTGATGAATTATATAGAATGAGTTGTATAAAGCTATCACTACTTTAGCTTTTCTTCCTTTCTCTTTTACTTAATGCTACAGAAAATCTAGGAAAAATGGAGAGACTCTTTTCTTAATTGTTGGATTCAATTTTATAACCCTGTAAATTTTTTTTCTGAAGCTTGTTCTCCTCCTCTATGGGTTTCCTTATTGCAGGTATTTACTTCTCACATTTCTGTTCTCTTCCTCAATTATTCTTGATGTACATTTAGTTTGCTAGGAAATAATCTTATGCTTGTCCTCTTTATTTTCTCATGTGTGTAATTTAGAAAGCATTTCCAGAAGATTTCACTTCTGCCATCCATATTGGTTACCATTTCACTTTATACAGATATAATTTTCAGAATGAATCCTTTATCTTCAATTGCCAAGATAATAGTCTTGGCACATCTGTGAATTCACACATATATTCTTGCACCTGTTTTTAATAAGCAAATGTATGCACCTGTTTTTAATAAGCAAAGGTTTGCCAAAGCACAGGAAATTTTAGATAGCCCTTACCTTTGCTCAGTTAAGGATCTTAAGATTCATGTACTACCAGAAAAATTACATTTTAATTCTTAAGATTCTACTTGCTAGAATTGATCCTCAGAAGATTTTGCATTTGAAGCAAATGCGTTATAACACTTTCTCAAAGGATATCTAGGACATTCAAGAATGTTTGGAGAGAAGGTTAAGGTTTTGATTTGACCATTATTGTCTTTTCAGCCAATAGATAATGAGGAATTTAATATTTGGATCACTTCTAAATAGGCATGAAGAAATAGAATATTTGTAAAAGTACCCCAGATATATAGCACCTTCTAAATATTAATGAAGCAATTCTCAAAAATTGCCATCTTTTAGATGACCATAAAACACTGCCATTATCAGATTAACCTAATAACAACAACCAAAATTGTCTTCACAAATTTGCTTGGGTGAACAGGCCTGGCACTATTCTTCAGTGCCTGGCCATATTGTGTCCTGGCCCTATAGAGGCCCAGTCATACTCAGACTAGCTAATTAATATCTCAAGGGTGACTATGTGAGCATGTTTCAGTAAATGAGGGCAATATTCCCTGATTTTATAAAGCATAAAGAGGATACTCCATGCTTTTTGATGATGACTACTAATCTAACATAGCTATCTGGAAAGATTGTCTTCTACTCCTCTGAATATGGGGTTAGGAATCAATAGGACTGAGTTGATTCTAATTTTGATTCTGTTTCTGTTTTGATTCTGTTCTTGGAAAACATACTCTCCTTAGACTTTTCTTTCCCCATATGTAAAATAAAGATAATGGAACTTTTCCTGTTATACCTAAAGTAAGTAGGAAAGCATTATTAGATGATAAAAAAGTCTATGTAAATTAGGATCCACCTTTCAGTTTTATTTTTCTATTTTAGATATTTCTGATACACATTTATTAAAAGAAAAATGTAATATAGCAGAAAAAACCCCACTGAGTTTAAGAGTTAGAATCCCAAGTCTCTTAGGCAAGGCACTTAACTACTATGACTCACTTTCCTAATTTGTATAATTCAGGGATTACAATAATTGATCTTCAAAGTTCTAATTCTAGTTCTTATGATTATATGAGTTCTTAGGCAATAAAGTAGCTTTTAAAAATGAATCTAATAAGGAAGAATTTAAAGCAAAAAATTGAGAGTTAAGTAAGAAACTATTCCTACATGGATGCCAAGCCAGACACCACAGAATAACATGTAGAAAATTACAGAGATAGTACAAAAAAAGTCAATATTAAGTCCAACGCCTCAGATGTCTACACACAAAGGTATACTGGTATGAATCAAACATGACAATAAACAGGGCAAACTGTAAATCTTGAATCTAAGAGAAAAATTCATCCTCCCTGGCATCACTAAGAGTTGGAATGAAATTCATGATAAGAATACAGATATGGAAGAATATATTTATTCCAAAGACATAGAAAAGAATAAAGGGGTTGGTCAAATAGCCTTAAATATTAAGAAAATATATTTCCATGAAGAAATTCAGTAACTAGAGACTGGGAAAGAGCCTAGTGGAGAGCATTTGAGTGGAGTCAGTGGAAGGAGAAGCAGAAATGAGAGTCAACTAAAAACAGGTTGGAAGGAAAATATAAATTAAAGAGAACAGGATGCACCCAAAACCCAGTATGGAATAATGACTTAGTAATTCTGGCAGACTGCAACTTACTATTAGAGCTCTTTTTCTGCCAAAATAAGAGTAGATGATAAATTATTGCATTTGACTTAATGATTGTTCCATTTCTTCAAAAGTAAAGGAAGTAATAAAATGAATTGCTACTCTGGACATGAGTCTACCCCAGAGGAAATGGTTATGGTTAGTGGCAAGGAAAGAGTGCTAGATTTAGATTCAAAGATACTAACCAATGGAACATTCCCAGCATCACCATTTATGATGTACATGACCTTGGAATAGTCACTTTAACCTTTCTAGGCTTTGGTTTTCCTATAACGTGAGAATATAAGGCCATAAGGACTTCTAAGTTCTGGTCATTGATTCTATCTCATTCAGCCACTTTATCTAATTCATGCCCCTGTTTTGTGAGTGTTTTTCAGTAGATGGCACTGGAATTACCTCTCTTCATTTATACTGTATTTCTTGGTAATTTCATCTACTCTTATGGATTTTATTATCATTTCTATGTAGATGATTCTCAATTCATTTAGTCCAGCACGAGTTTTTCTCTTAATGTTTTTATCACATATCATTAATTACCTCTTAAAAATCACAAATTGGATGTCACAGGAACATCTTAAATTCATTATGTCAGTTAGCTATTTTATATCTTATAATGTTCTCTATGTCTTGTTTGAACCCTGAATGATATGTGGATTAGGAAATTAGGAGTGAAAAATTTTCTTAGCATAGGTTTATTCTAGTGAAGTGAAGATATGGTAAGAAAGTACCTAGCTATTCTCAGCGAGTTCAAGTACCAGGCACAGATCAATGACATTCCAGGATTCTGAAAGAAGTAGTGGATGTGATTGTTGAGCCACAGCCAGAGATCTCTGAAGAATTCTAAAGAATGAGACAGATGCAATTAGGTCTGGGATAGGGCAAATGTTCTGAATTTCAAAATATAAAGGAAAGTGGAATCTATAAACTATAAACAAGTAAACCTGTTTATAATTCCTAGCAAAATTCTAGAATGTTTTATTAAAATGATGTTTTTTGGCCATGTAGAATGAAAACCAGCAATTGTTAAGCAATCCCAGCTTCATCAAGAACAAGTCATGCCAGACTAATTTGATTTGGTTCTTGTTTTGACTGTTACTAGACTTGTAGGTAAAAGAAATATAGTTGTTGTGGTTTACTTTAGATTTCAGAAAATCATTTGATAATATTTGTTAACAGAGTAGAGAGATGTAGCCTCAATAATTGTAGCTCTGAATCACAGAATTCAGAATTATAATGGACCTCAAAGGCCATCTATTCCAACACATCCCTGGGAAAGCATCTCTTCTATAATATATTCCATAAATGATCCTCCATTTTTTGCTGGAAGACCTCAAATGTAGGAGAAATGTATTTCATTTTTGGATAATTCTAATTGTTTAACATGTTTTTCCTTATATATAAAAGCCTAAACTTGTCATTTTTGCAATTTCCATTCATCAGTTTTCCCTCATTTATCTGAGGACCCTTCAAACATTTGAAGACAATTTTAATATCCCACTTCCATCATCTATTTTATTTTTTCTAGACTAAATATATTGAGTTCTTCATTTTATTCTCATATCACATAAACTCAAGGCCTTTGGTTATTCTGGATGTACTTCTCTGGACATAGTAGATTATCAATATCTGTTCTACAGTATAGTTCCCAGTACTGAATGCTCTGGATGGGATCTCTTCAGGGCAGAATAATAATAATGCATCCAGGTACTGGATTCCATCTCTCCTAATGCAATGTAAAATTGTGTAAATTTTCTTGATTGCCATATAATATAGTTAATTCATACTGAGCTAATAGTCTACTAAAACTCTTATATATAAATTTTTTTCAGATGAATGGCTTTTGTCTAATTATGTGATTGTTATCTTGAACTCGAGAAGATGATTTTTTTAAAAATCAAGGGTAAAACTTTACGCCAATCTCTATTCATTTTCGTCTTTTACTATTTGGTTCAATGCTCTATCCTAACCTTTCAAGAACTTTTTAGATATTGATTCTAATGTCCTGTGTGTTAACTATCTTTCTCATATTTATGTCACCAAGAACTTTCATAGTTATATCATCTATGCTTACATATGTTATTGGTGTTTAGCAATTTTCTT
Organism: Gracilinanus agilis; assembly: GCF_016433145.1. NCBI lineage: Eukaryota > Metazoa > Chordata > Mammalia > Didelphimorphia > Didelphidae > Gracilinanus > Gracilinanus agilis. The sequence goes on from NC_058130.1 coordinate 509,225,438, forward strand.
AATGATAGAGGTTGAACATGGTTAACACTTTAAAAAAATTAATTTTACAGATGACAAATGGTTGGGAAGGATAGCTATTTCACTGAATTTAGAAACAGGCCCAGAATAATGTTGACAGGTATAATGGGTCCAGTCCAGAGAAAGATAACTATGATCAATTGGTATAAGAAGTTCCTGATTGAAGAAATTCACTCTACCAATTCTGGTTACCAACTTCTTTCCAACTTTTAGACTGAATTGCCTAGAAAACTAAGAAATTAAGTGCTTTTTTCTCAGGAACACACTATGCTGTGATACCTCTCACATGATTTAATAATTATAAATGCAATATTCTACATGGGTTGAAAAAAATTAATGTCTTAACTACAGAATGAGTGAAGGATAAATTGACAATAGCTTATGTGAAAGAGATCTGGTGCGTTATAATTAACTACATGTTCTTCTTAAGTCAGTATGATTATGATGATCAAAAAACTTAATTATATCTTAGCAGGTCAATGAGAGGTAGAGGTTTCAGAATGAGTTAGATAATAGTCCATCTGTACTTAGCCCTTGTCGGAATACATGTGAAATATTATCTTCATCTCCAGGTATTTATCAATATCACAGTTTGGGAAGGCCATTGACAAGTTGGAGAATCTCCAGAGAAATATTAGCAAAGATGGTGAAAAGAATGGGGAACACAGCATATAAGACTTAGCTAAAAGATGGGGGAATATTTAGTCTGGAGAAAGGAGAAGGGGAGTAAACAAACACCTATTATGTACCTACTACCTGTCAGGTGGCATGCTAAGCACTTTATAAATATTATATTATTTGAAAATATAACCTCTGCCCCTATGCCTTTACCTTTAATTGCTTTAATCCCCATCAAACACACTTTGATCCAGTAACATTGTATTCTTTTCTGCAACAAGATATTCTAACTCACAATTATAAACAATTTTATTGCCTGGGACGCTTTCTCTCTTCATCTCTGCCTATTGGCTTCACTGGCTTCCTTTAAGTCCCACCTAAAATCTCACCTTTCACAAGAAGCCTATAGAAGGAAAGAAGGTAGGAGAGAAGGAAAGAAGCCTTTGCTCTCCATATGATTTCCTATTTATCTTGTATGAACTTGTGTCTTTACATTTCTTTGCTTGTTGTCTCCCTAATTAGATTGCAAATTCCCTGAAAGACAAGGACCATCTTTGGCCTTTCTTTGTATCTATAACTTTTAATATAGTGCCTGGCACATAGTAGGCATTTAATAATTGCTTACTGGTTAAATGACTGACTGAGAGAAGAGTTAAGGTATCTGTCTTCAAGTATATGAGGGCCTTCACTAGGAAGAAAGACTAGAATGTCATTTTGATCTGAAGAGTAAAGATTTAGGAGAAATGAGAAGAAGTTTCAGAGAAAGAAATTTTAGATTTGATGAAAACATAATAATGGTAGCATTTTAATAATGTTTTACATTTTGTCATCTCAATTGACTGGCACAATAACCCTTTGAGGTTGATGTTATTATTTTTCCCATTGTACAGATAAGAAAACTCAGATTATGAGGAGTTGTGTTTTGCTCAAGATCACACAGCTATTAAGTATCTGATGCAAGGTTTGAACTCATGTTTTCCTCATTCTACTTCCAATACTCTGTCTACTCTTAAAACAAATTAAACAACCCTTCTAAATGATTATTGCTTTGAAACAGTGAAGAAGGCTACGAATGAGATATTTAAATAGGGACCAATAAGGGATATTCCAGAAATAATTTTTTTCAGACATAGATGGGTCTGGGATTAATTTCTTCTTAGTTTCCTTGAAATTGTATCTCAAAATGTCATCTTCTACATGCAGTCTTTTCTGATCATTTTTGGTCTTTCCATTTGCTAGTGTTTCTCCCTTCAAATTACTTTATATTTATTTTGCACATATATGATATATATGTGTATATCTGTACATGTATATATGTGTGGGTATGTGTGTGTATATATTTATCTACCTCTATGTATATTGTTTCCCTTAATGAAATATAAACTACCACTATTATTGCTTCCTATATGCTAGACTTTGGAGATAGAAATATAAGCGAGGAGCTTACCATCTAACATGGAAGACAATTCACAAAGTGGAGCTGAAAAGCAGTGGCAGATTGGGAGAGAGGTTGAAGATGAAGTCCAGAAAGTCAGAAACACAGATAAGAGGTGAATGAAATTTAGCTGTTATCCCCTACATAAAATAGGGTTCCAAAAGGAGCTCACCAATGGGAAAAGGGAGTCTGCCTACAGAGGGCTGGACCAGGGTGAGAAGACCCAAGAAATGACTGATGCTTCTTGGTGAAACTGCAGATAGAGGAGTGTGGGTGGTGGAGTGGGTGTTGTTGAAGTCTAGAAAGTCAAAAGCACAGGAAGAAGTGAGATGAAGTTTGGCTGGCCAAGACCCAGGGATGCGCTTGAGTCATTTTAAACTGGCTTCAGAGAGGCAATTATTAAGATTTTTATGTGAATATTAAACCCCAAAATTGATAAATAATAAAAATCAAAGTTTGATTTATTGTTTTATTGGTTGTTTTGACTTAAGAATGTCATGAAGGAAATATTAATCATGAAGATCAAATGTAAGAGTGTGCTGTGAGTTCATTTTTTGGGGGATAGGGTTGGTCAGAGAGCCAATTATTAAACAATTACCAGCACACTGTTGCCAGGACATCTCCCACAAAATGGAGACTCTGGAAGGAACTGACTAATTGGGAGAAGAGAGCCTATTTAGAAAAGGAATGTTCCAGAGTACAAGTGCTACAGAAGGTATTAGATATTACAGGGTGAACCTGCAGATAAGCATGCTGGTAAAGTCTAGAAAACAAAACATTTCTAGCATGGCTGACACAAACTAGTCTTGAATTTATTTTGATGACTTCAAGACTGGCATTTTGTTCACTATATGACACTTCCTCTTATTACCTATGTATCACCATGTGAGAAACTTGGTAGAATTTTTTTTCATAGTTTGTAATTTTACTTTTTAAGTAATTTTGTTTTTCTTCCTCCCTTCCTCCCTCCTTCCTTCCATTCCTTCCTTCCTTCCTACTACCTACCTTCCTTCCTCCCTCCCTCCATACCTCCCTTCATTCCTTCCTCCCTCCACACCTCCCTCTCCTCCCTTCCTCCTTCCCTCCTTCCTTTCCTTCCCTTCCTTCCTACCTTTCTTCCTTCCTAATTTCTTTTCTTCCTTTCTCCCTCCACACCTCCCTTCCTTTGTTCCTTCCTCCTTCCACCCCTCCCTTTCTCCCTCCTTTCTTCCCTCACTCCTTTCCTTTCTTCTTTCTTTCCCTCCTACTTTCTTTTCTTCCTTTCTCCCTCCACACCTTCCTTCCTTTTCTTCCTTCTTTTTTTCCTTCCTTCCTTCCTTCCTTCCTTCCTTCC
>NC_058130.1:509243607-509378716 GCF_016433145.1 Gracilinanus agilis
ATTCTTTCCTTCCTTCCTTCCTTCCTTCCTTCCTTCCTTCCTTCCTTCCTTCCTTCCTTCCTTCCTTCCTTCCTTCCTTCCTTCCTTCCTTCTTTCCTTCCTTCTTTCCTTTCTCCCTTCCTTACTTTTTTCCCTTTGTATGAAAAATGTCTGCCACATCTAGGCATTTACTAATCCTATTAGATAGAAATGAATATATATAGTACTTTAAAGTTGGCAAAGCACTTTTACACATACAATCTCATTTAGATATCACAATAGTGATGTAGAATTACTCTATTTTCAAGGTAGAGAGAGTCTTAGAGGGTCAGAGACTGAGAGAACTAACTTGCCCATGATCACCTAGCTAGTATTTATAAGAGATGTTAGTTGAACTTAGGTTTTTCTGACTCTGAGTACACTACTATAATATCTAATATACCAATCTGCAAATGCATTGGTTGGACTAGACAAACTTAAAGTATTTTTTGATCCTGAATGACTGTGAATCTTTGGACTTCCTAAAATGAAATCCAATTCAGTCCTTAATTTAGTAACTTAACTAAACTGCCACTGAATTCTACTAGTTCATGTACTTTTCTCTCATCTATAAAACAATGAGCCCTATTGTCAGATTGGTCAATTGTCTCATAAGAATTTTCAAAGCCAAGAGTATATTAAGAATGAAGTACCTATAATTCGGTTGAATAGAATGAATTTCCCAGCTATAAAAATATTTTATGATGACTTTTGGTCATTCTGGCAATTACATTCATCAGATATATTTGTGACAAATTGTAGGTATCTATATACTTGAAATCCCAGGCAGTTCAGTTGACAATATAAATACAGTTAATAGTAGTGTCTCTGAAACATTGCACAGAAACCTCAGCATAGATGTAATTTTTACATTTTCAAGGTAAATATAAGAATGAGATTTTGTTGAAATGGGCTGATAAAGATGAAAATTGAAATAAATAAGATTAAAGATCATGACAGGTCTGAGATTCATATTTCACTAGGCTAGATAATAATGATCTGCCTCAGTTTAAATTGGACTCCTAAAAAACATATTTTATCATAGTTGTCTAGACAAAGCTCATCTGTATTCAGGGAATTTTATTTGTTTTCTGTTTTGTATTTTCACAGATGTACTAATTGGAAGGAGATAAAATTCAACATTTTATATATGTAGATATGCTCTTGCTTTATAAAATGGGTTGAATGTTCTTTTTTCTTGTTTTAAGTTAGGCTGTGTGAATATGAGGCTACTTTCTAGAGTTTGACCATTCCTTCAGTCAAAGGGTCAAATTCTTAATTTATTTGGCTAGTGTCATTGGTGTTTTGATTGGACTGTCAATCAAAATCAGAAGAGTTGACCTATCTGTCAATAATGCTTTAGATTCAGTTCCTTCAAAGAACATTATAAACTCTTAGAGTTGATGTTTTGCTATCCAGTCTGAGTATTGTAATGCCAAAAGTTGCAGTGACTGTGCAAATGATGAAGGGTAGAGAATGAAGAGAGACTAATGGAAAAACAAGGAAAAGTGGCAATAGTCATGTAGATTTTTCCTGCTGCCTGGCTCTTAGCCACATTGGCAATGGAAGCCCTTGAGCACTCAGTTTTCCCTACAAAGGTAGAACTTTTGGGATAGTTATGTGGTTGAGCCAGGAATTTTCAAGATGATGGTGAAAGAAGTATACAGAGCAGAAGTGATTTCATTGCTACAAGCTGATCTTCCCTGTAGTCATCAGTAAATATCCTCTTCTGTGATCCTTGAGTGAGAATCACCAAATCAAGGGACCTGAACAGATTCCACAAGCAATGAAAGGCTTCTTCTGGATTTTAAATTGCTTTATTTTTTGTGAGTTAGTCTTAGGGGTTAGACCTGGGATTTAATAGAATCATGCTTTTAATTCAATTAAACTGCTTACTAATGTAATTATCCTTTGTGCAGAAGCTAATGATTGACAGCTCGAAGAAAAAAGGAAATGATTGGTGAAAGGGCAGAGCATAAACAGCTATTTTGTTAGTCTCTACAAATATTTCCAAAAGTTTAAGCAGCAGTTCCATTTTGTTTGTGACAGTTGGCTGCCCTTAAGGTTTTCAACCAAAGAAATAGGCAGCTTAGATACTAACCATAGTGTCCCTTTGTAGTGGCAAAACTGAGGATAGAGCACTCATCCACAAGCCTACAAATAATTCAAGTCATAGGTCATGAATATTTTCATGACAACATCAAAGGGCAAAAATGAGGAGAGATTCCACCCTCCCTCCCCATCAGATATAATACTTTTGAGCCCTGGTTTTTTCCATTTTATTTTCTTTGCCAGTGGCATTCTGGCATGCTACTCTGTCTACTATAGTCTAGGAGATATGATTTGTTTTACAACACAAACAAACTTTCCTACAATGTAATCTATCCTCCATTTCACAGTAGAAATGAAATACGATCATGGTAAAACACAAGTACAGTTTGACACATCCTAGGATAGCTTGACATAATTTTAACCATTAAATGGTTTCTTTCAGAAACTTCCCATTGTAATGCTTCCTCTTTAACTAGCAAACCTCTTCTTTTGAGCTATAGGTGTATATAAATCTTTGGGTTTACATTTCCTTCCATCTCCTTGTGCAAGGCTTCAAAACTTCCAGGATTCCTGGAGTGAACAAAGACTTTCTTTGTTTGAGTCCTATGTTCAGCTCTTCTGGTTTTAGGTCAAAAATGATGTCCATACATTTTCTTTCCTCGTCATCTTGTTTATGCCTCTAAGAAACCTGTATTTTCCTCTCTCCTTTCTCTCTGATCATTACTCAGCACTCAATATTCTCAGTGAGTGCATCATAGCTTCTTCAATTACTGCTTCACCAACCAGCATTTTTTAAGAGGTTACTTTGTGCCAGATAAGTTGCTAAATACTTGAAATACAAAGTAGGAAAAAAGGAAATACCCTGCTCAAGAAGTCTACATTCTAATGAGAGAAGATAACACATAAAAAGAAGCTGAAGACCAGAGTGCAGAAGGAGGAAAGGTATCAGGCTAGGGAGCCTCTTGGGGAAAGTGGAGTGCAGCTGGGAGAGGGAGACATAGCCTGGGTCATTCCTTAAATGGAGGTGCCTGGAGAATCCATGAGAATCCATACAATCAGAGAGAGAAGCCTCACAACTAAAGGGTACTTGCAATGTATGAATTCCAGGGCTAAAGTGAGCTTCAAGGATGAAGAGGTGTCTGGGGGCTTGATAGAGTAGTCTGGAGCCCAGCAATGAATATCTCCCAAGTGATAGGATAAAGGATGCTTGCTGACTTAATCACAACCCCGTGTGGGGTGGAGATTCTACTTATTACCTCTTCTTCATCATCTTTCAACATAATTTGTCTTTCAGATGGAAATGACTCCCTTTTTATCCAGATCTGTGCAGGATCTCAATGAGTAAATTGTAGCTTAACTCTTGGTAGAACTAGTAATCCAATATTCTCTTCATCCTTTGCCATCTATGGCCACAAGAAGTGCTCTTTTTGATTTTTAATTCCATCATCTTTATATGGGGGTCAGTGTCTGGGCAGCAGAAGCTTCCCTAGGTGCAGAAAAATGACTAAAACACAATCTTCAAAAAGGTTCTGTCAGTAATTGACAACTCTGCTTGCCTGGGATCCATTAGCTTGCTGGAAGACATCCCTCGTAGTCTACCCTTGCAGCATGGGCCAACAGGCTTTTGTCTGAGGTCCTCTCTCAATTCACAATAACTTTTTGATAATGAGGGCATTTTTCCAGAACAATAAATGTAAGAATTATTTTACAGAACAGCTTATGAACGAATATAAAATAGGGTAGTGACTTTATAAAATCCTGGACCAACAAAGCAGAAGAGTGAATCATCTGGAGGAGTTGAACATTAACCCTTTACTTAGCTGAAGGTTTCTTAACCTGCAGTTCATGAATGCAATTTTAGTATATTCTGATGACTGCATTTCAGTACAGTTGGCTTCTTTTGTAACTTTATATATTTTATTTTAAGCATTTTAAAATTTAATTATTTTTTTTAATTTTTTTTAAATTTAATTACATTTTTTCTGAGAAATGGTCCACAGACATCATCAGCCTGCCAAAAGGGGTCCATGGCACAAAAAGATTAAGAACTTCTGATTTAGCTGAAATAATGAAATTGTATTCTATGTAATTTCCTACTTGGGTGACTTTATGGATGAGACCCTAAAATCCTATGACCTAGAACTTTAATAAAAAAAGACACCACCTTTGGCTGAGTGGTGGCTGAAAAGCATTTTTTTTTACATCTACCTGACAACTCAAAGCCAAGTTCATTTTTCCCAGGCATAAGCTTAATTTTCACCGTAGAATGGTAAAATCTTGTATTTAAATCTTTGATACATAGTGATGTTGGTGATATATTGGTCCTGTCTGCCTTTTATTCAGGTGAAACTAATAGCTGAATCTGAAGCTAGACAGATCCTAGAGCAAAAACTTAATCTGCAAAATAAGTTGACAGCATTGAAAACCAACTTGGAACTGTCCTTTTACATTTTTTACATGAGTTCTTTTAAATTGCATCCTCTTTGCCTTTTTCAGCTGTAGTGTTGAATACTGAATCTCTAGCAACACAACAAACAGATTTAGAAATGTGTCTGAAATAGCATTATTCTGCAGTGATACAGATACTCCTGCCAATGAGCAAAAGGAAGTATGTGTATATATACATGTGTATGCATGTGTGTATACCCTCACACACTTTCCTACAAGGCTGTAAAGAGACATATCACCATGCAACTTGGCTTTACTAAAATTTAAATCCCACCCCATCTGTGGCTAGTTCCTTGTAGAATACCTTCTCATATTATTAAACCAAGTTGATGGGTATCCTTTTTCAGCAAATTCACAGAGATGATTTTGTGTCACAAAAATAACCCCAACTGGTTTTGGTTTGGTTTTGCACAGGATTTTCACAGGCACTTATGCTGGCCACTTATGAAAACAATTTTTATCTGAGGCCTGCCACAGCGTCTGGTGAAGCATACCACAGACATCACTGTTCATCTCAAGATAGACATATTGCCCATCTTTGACATCAACAGATGTAGCATTTTCATACTGTACAGAAAGTAATGGTGCCTGACGTTTCTAGGTTGAAAGCTCTTTTGTGCAGTGTGATTTTTTTTGCAGTAATAGAAACAGACTTTGTGGTCTCCTTTTAAGCTTGAAGATTGTATGTAAATGTTCCTGTAAAAATAGTGAGTTGCTTTTTCAAGGAAGCTGGGAAATAGGAAGAGAGGAGTGAAATGGCAAGGCTTCCTGAAAGAAGATTGCAAAAAATAGTTTAAATTCTAAGTATGAACTCGAATTGAGATCCAAGTAGTGATATTTATTTTCTATGGATGGCAAGTTTGCATGATATCTCCATACATTATCAAAGGACAGAATATTTCTAAGTAAAGATAGAAGCTCAAACAGCTGCATGAGAGTTATCCTCTAGGACAATTTTCTGCTTTAGGAAGTTTTTCAGATGTCCATGAACAGATGAAATCCCAGTTATTTTGCAAGTGAAATCCAGAATTCTTAAGAAAAAAGTCCACATCATGTCAATGGAGCTGGGTTGGTACCTAGAGTCCACTCCAGTCAACTTCAATTTAAATATTATCCATTTGTCAATGAAGGTCCAGAAATATAGAAAACACTCAAAGACAGGGTGGATACAAAAGTGATCTGCAATTTCTGTTACCTGAATTTTGACAAGAAGAGGAAAAATTTCTTTGCAAAATAATGAATATGATAAGGCTATAAAAGTAACATTAGGCAAGAATCAAGTAGGAGAGGTAAAAGGCATTTTCAATTTTTGAAATGTCATTGCTGGTAATATGCTTGAAGATAAATAATTATAATGATTATGAAATACATGTTTCAAGGAATCAATTATTTTTTAGAATGATCTTTGCTAATTAATTTCTCTGGATATAGACTGAGATGAAATAATCAAGAGAGATATTCAAGAAGTTGTTTACTTGGTTCTATTCTCATGGAGGCAATAGTTGAAGCAAGGAAGAACATGTGGATGGAAGAAAAGAAAACCAAAGATTGAACCTTAGTAAATAGAAGAAGAATGAGTAGCCACTGAAGGAGACAGGTGAGAAAATGACAGAAGATCATATAACCATAGATTTGGATGGGAAGGGGCGACTCTAAAGCCTTCTATTCTATTCCTTCCCCCTGATTTTATAGTTGAGGAAACTTGGGGCATAAAGGGGTTAGGTGACTTGCTCAAGACCAAACATAGGTCATCATACCACAGAGAAAAGGGACCTTCCAGGTCATCTAGTCCAATCTCCTTACTTTACAAATGAAGAAAATGAGGCATAGAGATTAAGTGATTTTCTAGAAGTAAATTTTCTTAAAATCTAGAAGTAGGTTTTCTAGTAGTAAATGATAGAGCTGGGATTAGAAACCAGGTCTTCTAACTCCAAATCTATTGTTCCTCCCACTATGTCACATTTTAACTTCTGGCACCAGGAAAGACCATATCCATTTTAAAACATAAAGGAAAGTGGTCCCAAATTTCAATAGTAGCAACAATATAGATGAAAATTTCCAAAGAGTTTTTATTTATATTACTGTAATGTCCTAGGCCTAAGCTGGCAATCATGTTCTTAAAGGAAGAGGTAAAGAATTTCAGACTAAATATGATGTATCTTCTAGAGAGTCAAAGAGGAAATTTAAGATACAGACTCATCATAGACTTTCCTATGGTATAACATTGGCTAGACAGGACCAACCAATAAACATACCATCTCTCTCTGGAGCTAGGAGGAGAAGGAAGAGATAGGAAGAGAACACACAAATATTAACAAAATGAAAATAATGTGAAATTTGGACCAGATTGGCTTTTCTTTTTTACTTTACAGAAAAGAGAAACTGCCTTTGTCTTTTTTTCTTTTCTTGACCATAAGTGCTTCACCAACATTAGGATTCCATGGGTGAATTCAATATATCAGCAAATATTTATAATACTTTCTATCTAGAAATCTTTATCTGAGAAGAAATTCATTGTTGGCAGGAATGTTGTTTCACTCGTCTAATCGAACAGCCCATTTCTTTTCATTAATCTCAAAGGCTTAGTTCTCCTTTTCCCTTCAAGATGTGGTAACAAGAGAGGCTGGGTCTTTTATAACCAGCATAGAAAGTTGCCTTCCAATGGCCACTGTAACACTGCTTCTAGATGGTGGGAGAGTCTGCCTTGCAATAAAACTGGGTCAGGCATGGGATATGGCCCTTGGATAGGCCACAGAACTCCTAACATGAGTCTGTTTCTTAGAGATTGTCCAAGGACATAATAGATCCAATTTAACTTTAATTTTCATCTGGGTCTAAATGTAAACTTCTCCCAAATATTGATTTCTTCTCTAAAATTAGACATGTTTTGAGTGGAAAACAAATTTACATACATATCCAAACAACAAGCATCCACTATGTGCCAGACATGAGGTACTAGGACAAAAACAAATTAAGAAATCCTTGATAGTGAGGAACTTTCAATCTAATAGGCTGACAACATGAACACAAATAATAATGTACAGATTAAATACAAAATAAATGCAGTATGTGAGAGAAATAGCAATAGTAGTTGAGGCAATAAGGATAGTCTTAGAATAAATACTAGTCTCTGAGTTATATCTTGAAGGATGGTACTTTCTATTTCTTACACATAGCATTCCATTTTCTATCCTTCATGTCCTATCTCCAATCTCCATGCATTTCAACTGGGCATCTTCAGAGCCCAGTCTTCAGAGACTCTTTCTCCTCATAATTGAATGATGCTGAATAAGTCCTTCAATCTCTCTGGGACTCACTTTCCCCATCTGTAAAATAAAAAATTTAGACCTTATAATCTTTAAGGTTCTTTCTAATCTCCAAATCTATAATCCTTTAGGATTTTTTTTGACATTTTCCTAATGAGTTAAAACAAACAACTTAGCATTGATTAGGGATTGTTAGCCTAAAGAAACAAATTTTCAAAGATTATACTTAAAACTTTTTATTCAAATAATTTTTTCTTTAGAAACAGAAGCCCTTACAATTTTGTAAAAGTTCAATCTTGAATCTTCAAAACTTAAAAAATTAATAGTATTTATGTTATTTTGAAAAAGAAATTCACTTCCTTTCTACCTATTGTCTCCTTTGCTGGCTACAAATATTCCCATAATTCCCCAGTTCTCAAAAATGAAAACCCTTTTACTTGATCCACAGATGCACTCTAATTTTTGTCTGATATCTCTCTTCCTCTTTCTCAAGTAGACACCTTGGACACAGTCATATATACAAAGTGCTTCCCCTGAATCTGCTATCACTTCTAAATCCTCTGAAATAAGTCTTTTGACCTTATCATTTAGTTGAAATTTCTTTTCCAAAATTAACAATAATTTCTTACTTGACAAATCCAATTACCTTTTTTGTTCATCTTCATTTTTCCTAATATCTCTTTATATTTTTGACACTATTGATATCTCTTTCTTCTTGGAATCTGCCTTTTCTTTTGTTTTGGTGACATTCTTCCTTTTTTCTACTACTTACATTATTGCTCATTCTTTTTCTACTTTGCTGGATCTTTATCCATATCACACCCACTAAGCATAGGTGTCTCCCAAAGCTCTTTCCAAGGCCCTCTTCTAGTCTCTCTCTTTATTATTTCACTCAGTGCTATCCATATTTCTCATAGATTAAATTATAACTATGCAATTATCACTATGCACAGACACAGATATAGACATGGACACAGAGGCATAGAAAGACAGAGACAGAGACAGAAAGAGAGATAGAGGCAGAAATAGAGAGCAGGAGATAAGGAAAGCATAGTAGAAGATGAGTTAGAACCTTAGGAGGAAAATCTCTGATGCCAAAGGAGATTTCATTAGAAGAATTTCCCAGTGACCAAAGTGGTATAGGGGTCAAGTAGTATGCAAAGAGAGAATGTGATGATCTTTAATCTTTTCCTATTTTGTCAGAAGGAAAAGGGGAAAGACTGAAGGAAGTTATTGAGTATATGAGGAAGAGGAAGAGGATAACAGTGAGGAATGGAAAAAAGAGAAAAAAGGAAGTTAAGAATTCAAAAGGCAGACATTGAAAACTTTCCAGTTCTATGTTTAGTTGACTTTGTCTTCAACTGGTCCTGGTAAATAGAAACAATACATTGAAATATTTTTTTTGGTCATACTTGACTAGGAATATATGCAACTCTGCTTTACATGGGATTAAAATGGTTTTTTTTATCTCAGATTTCATAATTCAAGTTCTCATAGGATTTGTTAATCAAGGTATCACTTCAATTCATTTAGTTATCTATATATTTTATCTTTGCTAAAATGCACTTATTAAGTGCTTAATGGTCCATGACTGGAAGATGAGGAATTGCAAAATAACTATAAAAATAATTGCTCTGATAGACTTTTTAAGATTTTGTATTCTAGATGTGGCTAAGGGTAGAGGGCCTAAAGGAGAGGAACACAAGATGATTCAGGAGTTAGAAGTTAGACTCTTGGAAGAATTGCTATAGGACTGGATTATTTTGCTGGAAGAAGAAAATGCCCAAAGGGCATTCATTACTGGCATTAGTTGTTTGAAATGGTGATGGAAAACAGCTGGTTCTTCTTTCCTTCTCCATGTTAGAACAAAGGGCATTGGATTTGGACAGCAACAGGTTGTTGTAAAGACAAAAGAAGATAAGGGATAGAATATCCTTTGAAAACTTTAATAATTATATAAGTGCAATATTTTATTTTTTATTTTTATTTCTTAGTATATCTGACAAATCTTATTGCAGCAGCCCCAGGATTATTCAAGTAGATTACAATGATCAGCAATGGGAAGAGGGATATACCACAAAAATGTCAAATATTATTCATAATTTTCAATCATGATTTTGTAACTCTAGAGGGTCTGTAACCATTTTAAGAGGCTACTATAACATTAGCAAAGCAAAATTAACTTCAATTTAGTTTATTTTTTTAAATGAGAGTTCACTATATACAAACTTGAAGAAAGGGAGATTGAGTCAACCTTATATCATGAATAATAGTTTCATCAGTGCATAAACCTTGAGAATCAGGATTCTAGAAAGTCCTTCTTTCTGATTTTCTGCAATAACAATAGTTTTCTACTTCCATGAAATATTTAACAATATATGAATGAACTGAACTACTTGATATTTCCTCTTTTACATCTCCTACGTTGATTATAAGGCTATCTCCCAGACTTAGAGTGCTTTCTCTTCTCATTTCCACCTCATGGAATCTCTGGTCTTCTTCAAAGCTTAGTTCAGATGTCACATTCTCCACTGAGTCTTTCCTGAGACCTTTGATTAATGGTTTTCTCACTACTCAACCAATACCTTTGCATTTTGTGTGCATATTTGTATTTAACTATTTCTGTATGTATTGTGTACTCCTTTTCTCATTGTGGGAATGTAAGATCCTTGAAGGCAGAGACTATTTAGTTTTTGGCTGTGTATGTCTAATATCAAGCGCATCACTTTGCACATTCAGTAGAAATTATTTTTATTGGATTGCTTTAGTACTTTATTTTAGTTAAATATTCTAATAAGCTCTTTGTTGTCTCCTGAAATTAGAAATTGGTGTCTGACCTCAGAGCTCCACCATTAGTTATAGCTTTTGAAAATGGGATAATTGTCAAGACAATGATCTGTATCAGAGATGGCTTTCTACTTTTAAGAATAACATGGAAAGTCATTTTGGTGTTACGATTCTATGATCTAGACCCCTCAGGTGGTACTTTTTAAAAAATAGATTTTTATTTTTTTAAACCCTTACCTTCTGTTTTAAAATCAATACTGAGTACTGGTTCCAAGGCAGAAGAGCCATAAGGGCTAGGCAATGGGGCTGAATTGATTTGTCCAGGGTCATACAGCTAAGGAAGTGTCTAAGGTCAGATTTGAACCTTGGACCTCCCAATCTCTAGGCCTGGCTCTCAATCCACTGAGAAACTCAGCTGCCCCCACCCTGAAATGGTACTTTACAGGGACTTAGTCTTTGGCTGGTATGTAGAACATGGGAGACCCATAGATTGGAAAAAGTTACTTTTTGCACTGCATAGCACTGAGAAACCAGCAGCCTGGCCCTTAGATTCCTTATCTGTGACTTGGTCATTTCAAACCAAAATATCTTTCAATAAAGATAGCTCCAGACATATGTTTTGTGCCTGGGTCTCTTTTTCATTTCCTTGTATGGCTACTTGGTTTCATGAAATCATTCATTTAGAAAGCACTTACTGCTAAGTAGTAGGGAAGTGAATGTGAGAGGCTGATTACCCTCTCCTGCACCAAAAAGACTCAGTGAGGTCCCAATCTAAGTTGTATGCCTAAATTCATCTCTATAAAAGTTTTATGAAAACAATATGAATATATGTCAAGGCAAACCGTATTAAAAATATACACACTTCAAGAGAAGGGGTGGTTGCATTGCTTTCACCTTTATATAGCCACAGTAAAGATAGCACCAAACACAGATTCTAAATAAATTTTTTTAGCATTGAATAATTGATTTTGATTTATTCTTTTATATTCCACCCTTCCATCCATTTACTTGTACAGATTTTCTTATCTATTATTAGTCTTTGATCACACCTTTTCTTATGTATGGAATGCACTACCAACAGGGAAAATTTTCCTTTAAAACCCAACTCATATGACATCTTCCCTATGCAAACTCCTAGTCACTCTAGTTAAACTCTTCTTTACTCCACAGATCTTACATAGCATTTTATTCTTTTTTTTTTAGATGCATTTATCCTACATTGTAGTTGTTAGAATATATTGTTAGTGAATGCTATCCCTTCAGCATTTTGAGAGACAGTATTCCCAGTTTTTTTCCCCAATAGTAGCCAAGGGAGTCCTTGGCTCCCTAAATTCCTCTAAATGGATATATAGTTTTGTTTAAGAGGGAGTCTACCAAGGACATAAATGATCAGGAGATTCGTAGCTTAATACAAAGCTACAAACACATTGAAATTACTCTTGCATGACTTGTTAGAACTGTTAATGATAATCCTGAAAATATGAAGCATAGGAATTACTTCTGTAAGAAAGATGAGAGGATTCAATTCCCAAGGTTCACTTGGGCTTACCTAGACCCAAGGCTACAAAGAATTTTTATATCTAGCAGAGAGGGAGAAGAGAAGGGAAAGTACTGGATTTGAAATCTGGAAGAACTGAGTTGAAATTTGGTCTCAGAAGCTTAGAAGCTGTGTAACCCTGGGCAAATCATTTAGCCTTTATTTGTCTCAGTTTCTTCATTTGGAAAAATGGAGATAATAACATCACTGACCTTCCAGGTCATTGTGAGCATAAAATAGGAAAGCATTTGTAATGAATTTTCAAACTCTAAGATATTCTAGCTAGCTCATCATCATCATTAGTTTACCTGAAAGTTGTCTTCTATCCACTCCTGCCAAGTAAAAGGGTCCAGAGCCAAAATGTTCCATCTTCTAAGAGAGCAGAGAGGTAAGATAGAAACATCAGAATAAAAGAGCTTCTGCTTTTCTTTCTTTTAGGTGTAAAACAGAGCTAAAATGTCCAGTGGGAAGCTTTATAGCTTGTGACAAGAAGGGGAAAGTTAGGTCTTCCAGCCTGTGCAATGTACCATGTTAGCTAACTAGCCAGGTACTGAGAGGTATACAGACATGAAAGAGATACAGTTCCTGATTTCAAGAGCTTACAATTTAATAGGAGAGATAAAAAGGGATAGAAGTCCAAAATGTTATGGGCCTTCTCTTTTTGTATTTTCTCTGCCATGGGTATTTTTCTTTTATAGGTGGTAATGACTGTATTATTGATCTTGGACTGTTTCTACATGGTAGTTCAAAAATAAAATAAATGGTGGACAAAGAGATTTTATACTCATGACCGATTTCATTTTAGGTCTTAAGTCTCTATCCCAGGCTTCTAAGATCCCAGACTTGCTATCTTATAGGATAATTGTCGAAAATGATTGAAAACCCAGATCTTTTCAAGGTAATTGATGGCTAGGTAAGCATGCTGATTAACCTCTGACAAATCTAAATTTACAGGTTGGTCTGTGGGGATTCACAAGTTAGAATGGAGCTCAGGAAAGCCTTACCATTGAATGAAGCATTGCCATGACCTTAAAATCTATTTTTTTTGTCACTGTAGAGACAGAAGGCAAAAAAGGCATTTGGTTGATAAAAATGTTAATTAGTAGCTCCATGCAGACATATTGTATACTTGGTCAGATTTAAATACTTCTGCCTTTATGTGAAGGAAATCTGAGATGTCATTAGAAACCACAAATGATTTTAAATTTGTGAAGTATTTTCCTGAACTTTATTTTAGTTCCTCATTGCTATTGAGTTATTATTTACCAACCTTGCTCCAAACTGCTTAAAAAGTCTTCCTTTCATACATAATAACCCCTTAATTTTAGAGGCATGGCAAAGGAAATACAGACCTTATTCCTGTCCAACTAAGAAAATAGTGAGCTGACAGTGACTGGCATTTTCTGCCAGTCTATTCTATATTTCTACAGTATTTAGATTTCATTATTTTGCTGTAACTATCTTTTCTATTTACATTGTTTTAGTTATACATATATATTTTATGTAGGTACACAATAATGTGTGTAACTATGTATATAATGATGTATATATGCTTATATATGTAAATAAAATAATTTGTGTATGTATATAAATATAATTTTCCTGGTTCTACTTACTTCACTTTGCATCACTTTTGGTAAGTCTTCTAGTGCTTCTCTATATTCATCATATCCATTACTACACACACACACACACACACACATACACACATATTTCTCTATATTCAAGCTAGGGTGATTTTTGATGTCAAACAGATTTTAAAAGAGTTTATCCCAGAAATAAGGAGGCATTGGAGTTTATTGCATTGAGGGTGGCTATAAGACCTTTATCAGAAAAAACTTGCTATAAAATTTTTCTTATTTCTTGTTCCCTTCTAATTTCAACTACATTTGTTTTGTTTGTATGTATGTAAATTTATGTGTATGTGTGTAAATGTGTTTTAATTGTATATAATCAAAAGTGTACCTTTTATTTTTTGTGATCCTCTCTACCCTTTGTTTGGCCAATGACTTTTCCGTTATCCCTAATTGTGATGGGTATTGGGGAGGTACAGAGAAGGAACATAAATCCTCAAGAATTACAAGTTAGGCAGTTTTTATTCACTAACATAAGTATGGAACTCCCTAGAACTTCAGGCTCTTGGGCAATAATACTGGAATGGCTACCCTGTTTGAAAACTCAGAATTCCTCTTCCCCCCTTATTTTTGCTGTCAGTGGACAGATTACAATAACCAAGTGCATAGGGAATCCTGGGGCATTTATGTGTTCTCATCTGCTTGCTAAGGAACCACAAAGGCATTATGATTTAAATACTTTTCCTAAACATTAAGATTAGGTGACCTGTGTAGATTTTGTCCAACAGAAGCTGGCTTAAACCAGTTATTGGCTATATGGGAATTTCTGAATCCATTGTGCGATGGGACAAATATCTTCTCTCTGAGTTCGTGTGGTAGATAACTGTTGACAAATATATATTTACCACAAATCAGAAATTATGACACTTCCTAGCTGTGTGACTATGGCAAGTCACTTAACTCTATTGCCTAACCCTTACCACTCTTCTGCCTTAGAAACAATATATAGTCCTGTTTCTAAAATGGAAGAAAAGGGTATTTTTTTAAAAGAAAGAATCTTAATCTCATATGTCACTTAGGAAAACAAACTTCCCAGAAAAATTCTGGTAAACGCAGTCAGGCTATACGTTAAATAGCACTTAGAAGGTCACAAGTAGACATCTAGGAATCAGGGATGGTTCAGAGTTTTTGTCTGGCTTATGTCCTTATCTAAGGAATGTTTAAAGTTGGAAATAAATTTTAACATTCCATGGGACAGGTTTTGGTCAAAAGACGCTAATATTAATAGAAGACAAACTCAGTTAACCAAAAATTGAAGGAGGAACAAAAGGAAATTCAAAATTCTTACTATAAAAGAAAACAGGGTGTCACTCCTGTCAGTGAAGGGCAGGCAACACACCAAGGCTCACACGTCATTTCTTCCTTATTCCTCTGATTGTGTGTGATGTACCCTTTATTTATCTTTTCTTGATAGACAGTATCAAATTCTGGTTTATTCCTTGTTTTTGCCAGATTTCACTCTGCCAGCAGTTTCTGTTATATAAGGATTATTTTTCAGGTCACCCAGTCATTGAGATTATTGAATATTAGACTGCTAGATTTCCTTGCTTTTATATGTTGAGTACCTAATCTGTTCCGCTGAACTATTTTTTAATCAGACCTGAATCATTTTGGTAATTACTGTTGTATAATATAGTTTGAGATCTGGCATTGCTAGTTTCCCTTTCTTCCCATTTTTTTCATTTTTTCCCTTGAAGCTTTTGAACCTTAGTTTTTCCAGCTGAATTTATTATTTTTATGAAAAAACAATTACAAAAAATTTATATAATACTTATTTTGTGACAGACATAGTACTAAGCATTTTGTAATTATCTCATTTGATTCTCACAATATCTTACTTTTACAGATGAGATAACAGAGGCAAAAAAGAGGTAAAGTGACCAGTGTGTGTGTGGTTGGATTTGAACTTGGATCTTTCTGATTCCAGCTTCAGTGTTGTATCTTCTGTGATACTTAGCTGATTTGCTATAAAATAATCCTTTGGTACTTGCTATAACAATGAATGAGTAAATTTATTTTAGTAGCATTTTTGTTATATTGGCACGGTCTACCAAGAAGCAATTAATATTTCTCCTTTTAATTTCTCATGATCTTCATAAAGGTGTTTTGTAATTGTGTTTATGGAGTTCTTGAGCAAATGTAGTAGAGAGACTTCTGAAGTATTTTATATCTTCTACAGTCATTTTCATTTTAGAGTTTTGTTGCTAACATACAAAAATGCTGATAATTATAAATGAATTTATTTATAGACAGCAAATGTACTGAAGGTATTATTTCACTTAGGATTTATAGTTACCCCTTTAGTGTTTTATAAATAATATGATCCGCAAAACATTATTGTTTTGTTTCCTATCTATGCATATGATTATACTTTGTTTCCTTTTCTTTCTATATGATAATAGCCAGTACTGCCAGCACTAAGTTAAAGAATAGTGATGACAACACATATCCATGTTTTACTTCAGTCTTATTAGGTAGGTCTCTGATTTATTCCCTTCATTTATAGCTGGTTTTTAGTTTCAAAAGATCCCATTTATCACATTCAGGAAAAGTCCCTTATTTTTATGTTTTCTAGGGGGTTTATTTCATAACAAAAATATCTGTTGTATTTTTAAGCAAGATTTTTCTATATCTATTGATGCAATTATATGATTTTGTTGTTCTTTTAATTTATATGACTTGTTATGTTTATAGTTTTCCTTTTACTCAACAAAGTCTGAATTTCTGGTATAAATTCAATATTGGTATGATATATAATCTTTTGTTATGGTTTTGTGGTCTACTTACTGATATTTTGTTTAATTACTTTTTGCATCAATGTTTATCGGGAATATTAGTCTGAATTTTTTCTCTCTTTCCTTTTCTCCCTTAGCTTTCTGAGGCTTAGGGGCTAAAATCATATTTGTGTCATAAAAATAAATTGGAAGAATTCCTCTTCCCCCCTTATTTTTAAGAAATGTTTCTATAATATTGAATGTAACTTATCTTAAAATATTTAATAGAATTCATTTGCAATTCAGTCTAATCCTGTAGTTTGTTCTTTCAGAATTCATTATGGCTTATTCAACTTCATTTTTAGATTATAGGTAACTATAATCTATTTCTTCTCCAGTTAGACTTTTGACCTTTTTTCCCTTAAGTATTCATCTATTTAATCTGTTAATCCATTTTGTTGTTATAAAATTGTGTGAAATCATTCTGATAGTCTTATTTATTTACTCTATAAATTTGATAAATTTTATTTTATTTTTTTTTGTTTGGAATATTTGGCTTCCTCTCAACTTTAAAAAATTGAAGGAGCTATTTTTCTTTTTATCTGTTTTTTTTAAGTTCTAAATTTTAATTAGCAAGTTAATGTTTTTCTTCCAGTTTTTAAATATTCTTTAATTTTCAAAATTTCTACTTTGGTGCTTAGTTTTTAAAATTTTTCCTTTATATTTTTATTTTAGTTATATTCCATTTTAATTGATTTATCCTTTCTCTTTATTGTTTGTGAAGCTCTTTAAAGATATAAATTTTGGGGGCAGCTGGATAGCTTAGTGGATTGAGAGCCAGCCCTAGAAACAGAAGGCTCTATGTTCATATTTGGCCTCAGACATTTCCTAGCTGTGAGACCCTGGGCAAGTCACTTAACCCCCATTGCCTAGCCCTTAGCACTCTTCTGAAGCCTTGGAATCAATACACAGTATTGATCATAAAATGGAAGGTAAGGGTTTTATAAAAAATAAAAAATAAAAAAATAAAGATTTAAATTTTGCTTCAAGAGTTGCTTTAGTTGTATCTCATAAATTTGGTGTAAATTTGTCTGATTGTTGTCATTTCTTTTGATGAAATATTCTATTACTTCTATGATTTGTTTTTTGACCCTCCAATCCTTTATGGTAAGTTATTTCATCTCTAATTAATTTTTAATCCTTTCCCCAAAAGATCTTTATTGGCTAGAATTTTTATCATGACATATACAATGAAGGTTTTGGGTAGTCTTTCATAATTTCTGTGTTTATTTTAGATATTTTTATATTTTAACACAAAGGATATTGACCATTTTCCAAAAGGCAAATCTATCTACTTTCCTGATTTTTTTCATTTCTTTTTCTAGCTCTATTTTCATTTGCAGTTCGTCCAAGATACTATTTTGTGTATAACTGTATTGCTAATGGATGAAGTTTATATATGCTGTCTCTCTACCTTCATTTCATTGTCTGGATAACAAGCATTCTAGATCACTTTTGGGAAAATATATCCAAAGAAGAGGAAAATGTTATATATTACATGTATATATACATATATATATATGTATAATATGTATGCCTGCATATATACATCTCTCTACATGCCCATACTCATATAGAAACAATAACTATCTTTATTACTCATATAATTTATAATGCAAAAAAGCAGTTCATATGCATTCTTAAGAATGGGCAAATTTTAGTTTCAAACAGAAAAGTTAAATGACTACATCCTAACAATTACATTTCAGACAATTTCTACATTTATGAAGCAGTTAGAATTTACATAATGTATAACATCTTCAGAGTACAAAACACTTGAGAAAAGTGGGATAGAAACAATAATGTTTTCTAGAAGGTTAGTGACATGAAACTGAGTAATGATTTGATGACTATTGAGAGTTTCACTCAAAGAGATTTGTAAACTCAAGTATTTGAGAGAAATCTCCACTGATGCAGTTTTCTACCTATCTCCGTCTTGTTCCATTCTCTTCCATATCCAGCTGAAAGTTGCTTAGAAGAACTCAACTCAATGTTTAGGAGACCTTCTTCTCTTTAAACATTATAATGGTTCCAGTGGCATACTCTCATCACACTCTCACCCCTGAGTCTTTACAAATATCCAGGCCATCTTCCCTTTCATACAATTCAACATGATGAATTGGGTAAATTACTAACCTTTGAATCAGGAAGATTTGGATTCAAATATTACTTAAGACATTTGCTAGAGGTGAGCAAATTATGTCTATGCCTCAGCTTCCTTGACCATAAAATAAGAAGATAGACCTTGAGGTCTTCCAAGTTCCCTTTTAGCTTTAAATCCATTATTTTTTGATTCCTGACAATATCCTAGATTACCATTTTTTCTTCAGAGTTCCTTGTTGATTATCTGTTGAAGTCTAATTATATTCACCATGAACTTTTCCATTGCTTTCATTGTGCTACTCAACACAGTGGTGTTCTAGGTATCATTGTTACACGCCAGAGATACTGAACACAGGCTAACAGGTTGCATTGCTGCCAAATTAATATGTAATTGGAAAAACAATAATAAAGTAAGTGAAATTATAATTGAACATAAATAATGTTTATGTTTTCTTTCTCTTTTAACATTTTTCTCTTCTATTACAATGAATTTAATAAGCATTAACAAACATGAACATTTCCACATTCAAAGAATAGCTTTTTAAAACATACATATTTCAAATTTAACATGGTAATTCCAATACTGCTTTGCTTGTCTGTGTCCTATTCTGCATTTTCTTTTGTACTCTTATTTGTATCTTTAAGTGATTCATCAACTTTCTTTTCTTCCTTTCTTTTTTGATGTGATTATTATTAATCCTATTTCTTTTCAAAATCCTACTATTCAAGAAGAAACTAATAGACTTTGAAACTTCC
This sequence comes from Gracilinanus agilis, assembly GCF_016433145.1. Classification (NCBI taxonomy): domain Eukaryota; kingdom Metazoa; phylum Chordata; class Mammalia; order Didelphimorphia; family Didelphidae; genus Gracilinanus; species Gracilinanus agilis. The sequence continues at coordinate 509,262,983 of NC_058130.1, forward strand.
TCCTTAACTCCCATCTCTCCCCTTCTCCTCAAGAAGGCAAGCTTGTACATATATTGTACAAATATTATCATAGAATACATATTTCCCTTTTTGTCATATTGTAAAACATGGCACATATTATTTATGCTAGAGAAAAGTTCATGGTGGAAAAAAGACAAACAATGGTATATTTCAATCTGCATTTGGACTCTTTTATGATGTGGATATCCTTTTTAGGCATGAATCATTTGGAGTTGTCCTGGATGCATGCCTCATTGATAAAAGTAAAGTCATTCACAATTGATCATCATATATTATTGTTATTACTATTTACAATATTCTCCTGGTTCTTCTCACTTCACTTTGCATCACTTTGTATAAGCCTTTCCAGGTCTTTTTTGTGATCATGTTATTGTTGTGGCACAATAATATACTATCTTGATCATATGTATTTTCTAAAGCAATAAATGATAAGCAGAGTTCCTTATGCCCCTGTGAAAGGGAATTTTTTATTCTCTTTGTCTATTTTGAGTTAACACTTTGTTAGCCATCAAGTGACTTGTGAATTCTCTTGTTAACTCAAAATAGACAAAGAGAATAAAGAATTCCCTTTCACATCCCCCAGTTCAATCTGAGTTTGACATCACTCCTCTACATGAACACCAGTAAAATGTTTTTATTGAAAAGTTGGACCTTTCCAATTATGAGAAACTTAAGGTCAATAAAGATACTTTCTAAATTCCAAAACCAATCCTGCTTACTATCCTCCTCTTTGTCAAATCTTGGCCTAGTCCTTAGTCCATATGAATAGTCTGATATTATATATATATTCCCATTGGCAATCCCTATGGAATATCCATCCGGAAGCATCTTGAAATCTGAATAAGAGATCTTTTTCCTTCATTTGATCTTTCCAAATGGAGGAAACTAGTTTGAGTACTAAAATGCAAAACAATTTTGAGTAATTATAAATATCTTCCAAGAATTTCTGCAATACCTTGAACCTTGAAGATAGCATATGACATGTTCTACAAACAGTGGCATCTGGAAATCTTCAACATCTTCATGGTTTCCTTTCTTGAACTTGACTCTGCTTCATTGCTATCATTCCAATAGTGAATACTTCTGGCAGTCCTTCATCACCAAGCTTTATATCTCACCTGATGTTTATTTTCAGAAAGTTATTGAACACTGTTGCCATGTCTTTGTGGAAATTCTAAACAAATCTGATTTTTGGGTGAAAGATATCTTGTGATAATACAGTAAGGCAGCCTTTTTCCCTTAAAGCTAGCCTTTTTTTTATAGTAGGCCCAATGCTTTTTAAAAAAATTAATCAACTGATAAGCACAATAAGATGCTACAATTTCTTTGTATTTCAGTTGATTTAAAAATAGTAAGATATAGTACATTGTTGATTATGATCCATGAACAGAGAACCCCATAAATTGAGTACATAAAGAGGAGGCTTATCAATCTTGTGTTGATATCTTCAAATCAAGATTCTATAGAACTTCCTTGAAGACATCTGTCATCACTCAAGGTAGTCTGGAATGTCCATCCACACCTAAGTAGAGAAGTTAATGATTTTGGTGGGGGATATTAATAATGTATGAGTTTTTCCAATGTATTTTGTATCTTTCTCTTTTTAAAATATTTATATATTTGTTCCTTGACATTCTCATAATTATATTGATTCCTCAATGTCCTTGATGGTAAACACTTTATTAAAAGTTTTTTTCAATATTTTTCTATTTTCTTCAGTCCCTAGACCTCTTCACACTTTTATTCTTGAAAACTTTTGGAGTGATTTTCCTTAGTTGGATATATTGCCAAACTTTATTTAGACTAGTTTTATCCTCCACTGCTTTCTGCTTTGTAAGATGATATTTAAAACTGTCCATCATCCTTTTTTGTAAGATTTCTTACATATGAGTTTACATTCTAACTCAGTGTTGCTTTTGGCAGCCCTTTTTCTTTGCTTGGCAAGAAAGTCAAAGATTTGTTGACTAAAGCATTTTCTGGGATCTTTTGGTTTCCTTTATTTAACAATTCATTTACATTAGTATAACTTTAGGATTAAATTATGATAGGCAATATCAATGTCATTTTGGCAGTTTATTTCCATTTTTAAATTTCTAGTATATTTTAAATGTAACTGATAGTTAAATCTCTCTAATTATATGACATCTTTTCCTCATTTGTATTCTTGTTTATTATAGATTCTGATACTAACTTTGAGAATCAATATCTAGCTGTCAACAATCTTAAGGACAAATCAGTTTCATAATAAATCTCTGTTTGCTAAAATGTAGTCAGTTTCATTCTTTGAAATATTATTTTTGTTCAACATGGCCAGTGCCTACCAGATTTTAAAAAGATATTTAGGTATTGAGCATATATGCTTCTGTATACTATAAGGTTTTGACTTCTCTAATTTATTTCTCCTAAACCATACTTTCCTATATTTCTCTTAATCTTCAACTTTTCCCACCTTTGTATTGAAACCTTAAAGTATCAGAATACATGTAGATTTGATTCAGATAGTTATCATAAAGTTTTTAATGAATTTTCTCTACCTCACTGTCCTCAGCAATTGACAATGATCTATGAACTTCAAATTATTTTGAAGATGAAATCATGAAATTGAAAATACTTAGCATTAGCATTACAAAATCTGATGACCATATCTCCTTTGTAGCTTTGGAGTACATGTTCACATTCACTCTTCTAAATCCTTTCTTTTCTCTCTGTGATCTCTTAGTTGCATTACCTGCAACTTCCTTTTCCTTGTTTTGTTTATAGAAAGAATGTTAAGATTGATGCCAAAATAATAGTAATAATAGTTTGCATTTTTAAAGTTCTTTAAGAGTTGCAAAGCACTTTACAAAATACCTAGCTGCCTCAGTTGCTTACTATTTGCTTAGCATCAAATATAACCCCATATTTTGGTATTTAGAACAACCCTCTGTACTCATTTTGCTTTTTTAAATTGCCTTTTAAAAATTAGAGAGACTAATAGACTTTTTTTTTAAGTTTATTTATTTATTTAATTTCTAATATTTTCCCATGGTTACATGATTCATGTTCTTTCCCTCCTCTTCTCCCACCTGCTTCCCATAGCCAATGAGCAATTCCACTGGGTTTTACATGTATCATTGATCAAGACCTATTTTCATATTAATATTTGCACTAGAGTGATTGATTAGTCTACATCCCCAATCATATCCCCATCGACCCATGTGATCAAGCAGTTGTTTTTCTTCTGTGTTTCTGTTCCCACAGTTCTTTCTCTGGATGTGGATAGGGTTCTTTCCTATAAGTTCCTCAGAATTGTCCTGATCACTGCATTGCTGCTAGAAGAGAAGTCCATTACCTTTGATTGTGTCACAGTGTATCTGTCTCTGCGTATAATGTACTTCTGGCTCTGCTCCTTTCACTCTGCATCAATTCCTGGAGGTCATTCCAGTTCACATGGAATTCCTCCAGTTTATTATTCCTTTGAGCTCAATAATATTCCATCACCAACAGATATCACAATTTGTTCAGCCATTCCCCAATTGAAGGACACCACCTCATCTTCCAATTTTTTGTCACCACAAAGAGTGTGGCTATAAATATTTTTGTGCAAGTCTTTTTCCCTTTATCTCTTTGGGGTATAAACCCAGCAGTGGTATGGCTGGATCAAAGGGTAGGCAGTCTTTTAAAGCCCTCTGGGCATAGATCCAGAATGATTGAATTAATTCACAGCTCCACCAGCAATGCATTAGTATCCCATTTTTGCTACATCCCCTCCAACATTCATTACTTTTCTTTGCCATCATATTAGCCAGTCCAAAATAGGTTCTTTTAAACAAAGTGCCTTTCATCTATCTATCAATTTCTTTCATGATATGATTGAAGATTTCCAACAGTATGTCCACTCATTGGTCACTGTACAAGGATCTCATATTTAAAGCACCAGCAATGAAATTAAAGTTTGTTGGTGGTCAGTCTAAGCTATCTCAGACATTTTGTTATTGTTCCTATAAGGATATTTATAGGCAACTAGGTGTATCAGTAGATAGTTGGAATGTTGGGCCTGATGCCAAGATGACCCAAGTTCAAATATGGACTTAGACACTTACTAGCTGTGTGACACCAGGCAAGTCATTTCACCTGTGGTTGCCTCAGTCCCCTTACTTGTAAAATGGTCACTTCTACCTTCCAGGGTTTTTGTAAGGATCAAATGACATAGTATTTGTAAAAGCACTATGTCTGTTACATAGTAAGTGCCAGATATATGCTTATTTCCTTCCTTCCTTTACTCTATAACTGTCATTGCAGAGGTAGAAATGGGGGCCTCACAGGACTGAACAGTATTTTTATATTTTTATTGGCTCTATAGTTTGCCAAGACCAAAGAAATATCATGACCAGCCTCCTGGTGATGTGGAGTTTTGCTGTAAGACTGTAAATGCTTTAAATTGTCCCACACTGCTTTGCCATTATGTAGGTTTTTTTGTACGTAATCCAGGACTTCACAAAGCATGAAACAATAAAACTACCAATAACTTTCTATTAAGTCTTTTTTGCAATCTCTAGTCCTTCCTACTCTATCCATATAATCTACTGTGCCTGCATGGAACACCTTTCTGCAATGACCCCAACTGGGCTCCCTCACATCCTGAAGCTACTGCGATTCTAGAGAGGATGGAGTCCCCTTGAACAATATAAACCTTTAACCTGGTAGCTCTAACCTGACTCCCACTTGCTTAATGCTATCAAGTTCTCTCCTTCCCAATTACCTTTGGGCTTAGGTCCCTAACCGACAGATAGATATAATTACTCATTCTCCTTCCATGAGTAGGAATTCATCAATGATACACCTTCCACTAAGATCGAGAACCATCATGCTTTTCCATTTTCCTTGCCTCCTGATCCCAAGAATAAGTAGGTCTTTCCACCTGCCTTGCTATTGTACCTTGGACTTTATTCTATGCCCTACCTGTGTCCCCTATGGATATTTGAGTTTTGCTAGACTGTGCCTAAACATTAGTTAAGTTACTAAATATTTATTAAGTGCTTACTTTGTGCCAGACATTGTGGTAATTTAGGGTAGGTTGGGGAGGGGAAAACACAAAGAGGAAAAAAGAATCCCTACCTTTAAGGAGTTTGCAACTGAATTGGGGAAGACTACACACAAAAGGAAGCTGAAAAGGGAAGAGGCAGAAGATACCTAACAATAAGGGCATTGTAGAGAAGTTGGAGAAGTTCCAAAGTAGTTCAGCCACATGCAATACAGGAAGATATCTGTTCTGAGCTCTCTCCTTAAATGCAGTTTTAGAATTTTGGGCTCTACCATCCAACCAGAGGGGTAGAATATAGTGATAGAATATAGAATTAGTGAACTGATCCAACCATTTTAGAGAGCAATCTGGAATTATGATGAAAGTTACAAATCTTATGCATATCTTTTGACCTAGCAATACCACAATTAGGTTTGTTTTCAAAGGTGATTGGGGGAAAAAGGAAAAGAACTGATATGTTCTAAAATATTTATAGCAATTCTTTTTTGTGATAGCAAAAAACTAGAAATTGAAAGGATGTCCATCCATTGGGATATGGCTAAACAAGTTGTGGTATATGATTGTGATGGAATATTAGTGCACCATAAAAATGAAGAGCAGACTAATTTTGGAAAATAAACATGGAAAAAGCTCCAAGAAATTCTGGAGTGAAATGAGTATGACCAAGAGAACATTATATATAGCATCAGAAATATTGTTTGGAAAATGACTTGTGTATGTCCACCTCCAGGAAAAGAACTGATAAATCAAGATAAGAAAGACATAGTTTTATATATGCATAAATCTTTTTTGACAAATGGTGTCTTTTCTATTAGAGAGAAGGGAAGGAGGGAGAGAAAATTGGATATTTTAATATTATAAATAATCAAATTAATTAATTTTTAAAAAGAACCAAGACTGATTAGATCTTTAAGAATGATGAGGCTTTTCTCAGTGATTAGCTTACTGGAACTACTAGGGTAACTCAGTGACACAGAGTATGAAGCACCCAGCCTAAAGTCAGGAAGGCTCATCTTTCTGAGTTCAAATCTGGCCTCAGAAACTTACTCGCCACGTCACCCTGGGCAAGTTATTTAACCACATTTGCCTTAGTTCCTCATCTATAAAAATGAGCTGGAGACATGACTTAAAACAGCTGAAGAACCCCACCTTACTGAATAATAAAGAGGTAAGAGAAATACCAAAGTAATGCAGTCAGGTGGGAAATGAGGACACTAAAGACCACTGAACATTCTCATCTTCCTCACAAGTCGACTCAACCTATATTCCTTGTCTACCCCATTACAATGTGAGCTCTTTGAGAGGTGTTATTGTGTTGCTTTTCAATTTTCATTCACAGTACTTAACACAGTGATTCACACATAGTGAGAACTTATTAAGTGCTGTGCTATTCCATTCCATATTTCAATCAAACTACTATTTATCACTCAATACTGAAAATATATATGCTATAATTCATGTCTCAATAATCTTGGTTAATAGAAAAAGCATATTTTCATTTTTAACTTATCAATCAATAAATGTTTGTTGTTTATTATTTATTGTGTATTATTACTCATTTTTTCCCTAAGTGCTAAGCATTGAAGGTACAAAGAAAAAGAAAGCAATAACATCCCCTGCCTTCAATGTGCTTATATTCTAATAAAAGAAACATATAAAAAAACCTAATACATTAAATAAGGGAGTAGATGGAAGTTAACATTAGAGGGGAAAGGAGTAACAGCTGGAGAGAGTGGTAAAGGTCTTCTTTGAGGAAGTGGCACGTCAACTGAGTTTTAGAGAAGACCAGTAATTCTAAGTTGGAAGTTAATAGAAAGACTACTGAAGGCATGAAGGAGAATCAGCACAAAGGAAAAGAGAAGGGAGATGGAGTGTTGTGTGCGAAGGGCAGCAAATAGGTCAATTTGGAGGAATGTGCTGGTGGCTTTCTTTAAAAAAAGAAAGTGTGTGATTCACTTTTAAATTTAATCTGCATTATTAAAACTTCCATCACTTTCTTAAGTCTAGAAATAAAAAAAACCAATAAATCAAGCCATGACTTCAAGTATTTGCCAATTTCTGAGGTGTAAATGCTCACACTAAAAATTTAACAAACTGCAGAGCTGGTATAAGCTGACTCCAGCAGAGTGTTCTGTCAGAATAACTGAACAATAGTGTTTGTGGAAGGGAAGAATATGTTACAGGCTAGAAATATAGAAAGAAGGCAGGTCGTAAAGTTCTTTAAATGCCAAAATGAGTTTATATTTTATTTGAAAAGTAATAGAGAACCTTTGAAGTTTAATGAATGGGGTGGCTGGAGGGAGTGACATGGCCAAATTTACATTTTATGAAAATCACATTGGCAACTGTGTGGAAGATGGGTTATAATGGGGAGAGACTTCAGGCAGAGATTTCAACTAAAAGAGCTATTTTTTAAAAGTACAGGTTAGAAGTAATGAAAGCCTAAACCAGGGAGGTAGTTGTATTCATGGAGAGAAAGAGACCTATGCATGAGATATTGAAGGGAAACAATTTACATTTGTCAACTAACTGGATATGTAGGATGGGAGAGGGAAATCAAGGATGACAATGAAGTGTGTTGGCTTTGGTGATAAGGAAGAAAATAGTACCCTCCATAATAATAGGGAAGAATTCAACATAAAAAAATTACATATGAAAGATCTATAAATTTCCATGTTATGAAATCTTGTGAATAGTGAAATGAGTCATAGAAGGAAAGGTAACCATGTGAGCCTATTTTCTCTTGGTATATATTTTTTTGGTAATACTGTCAGAGATTTTTGCTCTATGCATTTGATAATTTTCCATCTTTCAGAAGCTGTACTAAAATATATTATTCTAGTTTAATACAATAAATAACACTATTACTGCTAATTCCTGTTCTTCCATAACAGTATCTAGTATTTCCTCCATACTACTACTTCTAGATGATTCTTTATAACCCTTAGATCCTGATGTCAATTCTTAATAAGTTTGTGCTCCATTATTTGCTTTATTTTTAACTCAGACTATTAAGTGATACTTAGCTTCAATTTTACAATGATAATAGTCACAATCATGAACTCCAGGCAATGAAAGATATTAAGATTCATTTCAGTCAACAAAAAAAAGATTAAATTATGTTGATTCTTTGAGTTCAGGATAGTTTAATGTATTTTATCCTTTAGAATTAATTAATTTATATGTGGACCTTATGGCAGCTCTATTAGCTACAGCATTTAGTTATCTACAAAAATCCTTTTGGCAATCATGGCTAGATAATAATTAAATGTATATTGGGTAGGATCTGATAATAGCAGTAACCAGTGGTGAAAATTAAGGTCTCTTGATTATTAAATTGGGAAGGAGATCTGAGGTAGATTTTTAAATTGTTTAAGTTGGAGAGATAGATTTGAGGATGTCAATGGCAACACCTGACTTAAGAGGAGATCCAACTACCATAGTCTATTTCAAGACTGGAAGGCTACACGGGCTATAGAAGCCTGATTCTCTGATTTGATTTGAGCAACCAGAGAAGTCAGAAGATGAATTCAGATGCTGTAAACTTTTAAACTTTACTATAGAAGAGATAATTGGATAATAGGCTTATGATATTTGGGACTCCTAAGTCACATTTTTCCTCTATCAGTCCTTAATTTTGTTACTAAATATTTAATAATCATTTTCCCTAGCACCACGCTTATCCTCAAATGCTATTAAAGGATCATTGCTCTAAAGCTGGAAAGGGACCTTACAGATTTACTTCTACTCCTGAATTCTATTCCATTTATAGATGTGCTTTTTAAACCCATGTAGATGTTCTGCTTGGTCATCCTACATCATCCTACCAGGCATCCTAATGATGCTCCTTTTATCCCTACTTGCATTAGCACCTCCGATGTTCAAACCTAAGGGGAATTAATCCATTGCTCTTTGAATGGTGCTAGGCTGTCTTAATTTTGAGTGAATAAAAACTCACTCATTAAATTGGGCTGACCAGTAATAGATCATATTTATATTCCACTTAAAGGTCTACCATGACCATCTTGCCATCTGCCCTACAACCACTGATATAGTCTTCCCCAATATCTTTTGCTTTGGGCACAGTAATCAAATCACTACTGCCTTTGATTCTGAAAAGAGTACATCAATCAGCTTTAGAAAAGCTCCACTCATTATTTCTGTGACTCCTCAGAACAAAACTCTTTCTCTTACCTCTTATTTGTTTATATATTATTTTACCCTATTAGAATGTGTACTCCTACACTGTGTCTGGTATATCAATAGTGCTTAATAAATGCCTTTAAAAACCATCCATTAATGACAAAACTGAGGGGCAGAGAGAGGTTGTGACTTGCCTTCAGTAATCCATGTTGTATCTCATAGAGCTGGAATTTGAATTAGAGTATTCTTTCCACTCAGCCACATACATATTAATTATATATCCTTTTGATAATCGATTTCTATTCGGGTCATAACCCTACCCTCAAATCAACTAGATCAAAACATGACTAGTCATTAATTTTAACTGTCTCCTGATGCCAATAACTTCATGATCTGTTTCTCGGTAAGAATTACTATTGTATGTAAAGATAACAAGTTAAAAAGAATTAAGAGTTAATTGGTCTGAAGGTGTTCAGCAACTTGCATTGATGAAAGCAATGCCAACTTTCATGAAGTCATACATCCATATATTTATTGAAGTATCAAATAGCTTGTCCCAAATTTTATCATTCAGATAGGAATCAGAATAGCAATATTTATTGATGAGTTGTATGGTTCATTTTTTTAAACTCTTATCTTCCATCTTAAAATGAATACTGTGTATTGGTTCCAAGGCAGAAGAGTGGTAAGGGCTAGGCAATGGGGGTGAAGTGACTTGCTCTGGGTCACACAGCTAGGAAATATCTGAAGCTACATTTGAACCCTCCATCTCCAGGCCTGACTCTCAATTCACCAAGCCATCTAAGGGTCCCTAGTTCATACATCTTTGAGAAGTCTTGTCAATGACTTTTAAATAATAATGCGCTTAATAGTATACTTTGGATTTTGCGATCAATACTTTTTTTTTGACAAGGAATTAGTGAACCAACCTAAAAGTAAGGAAGGTCTGAGTTCAAGTTTTGTCTCTATACACATGCATATATATATATATATATATATATATATATACACATATATATATCTTGCACAATCCTAGGTAAATCACTTCATCTCTCAATGTCTCAGATAATTCTTTAAGACTATACATTAGAGAAAATGATAGATTTGAATTATCTAAAGTTTTCTCACATGGAGTTTTCTACACCACTGTAATAATAATCATTAAGAAAAGTGTTCTATTTGCCATCATTTATTTATTACCTAATATAGTCCTAATTTCTGAAATAACCTGTAATAATGATATCTCATTTTAATAAGAGGAATTACACCAGGTTGGATTAATATCCATCTTCACTGGAGGTGAGCTCAAAGGTTCGAATGAAAAAAAAAAAAAAAAAACAACCCACCACCAGAGCAGATTTGGATAACTAGATGCAGTTTTCTCCCCCTCCAGCCCCACCTCTTTCACTTGAAACTAATGCTTTTCATCTGAGAAAGAACATGAATATGTAAGTGTAAGTGCTGCTTATTGTGAACCCAGAACAAAGAGTGGAGGAGAGGATTTCAATGCTTTTGGGCTATAATGTGTTGCTTTCTTGATAATGGGCTCTCTTGGCATTGTAATGAAAAGCAAACATATCATTAAGAAGGAGCTCCATAAAAACTGTCTGTCATATATCTTAAGCTTCATTAGTTTAGATTAATGACTTACTTGATATACATGACAATAGATGAAGCAAATCTTTGTTTATTTATTGACAATTAAATGTGGCTCTGGCATGCATAAACAGGCTTCCTTCTGATAAGTTCCAGCTTTTAAAGTAACTTTATATTATCAAACTCCTTAACTACAGTATCCTGTTATTGAACTCTGATTGGGGAATGATGCGATCCACACTGAAAGCCATCAATATTGCAGCCATTCCTGGCAACCACTGGGGCATTATGCACACTGATTGGAGTGGATATCTCATTGTCCAAAAGCAGGGACCTAGAAAATGTCCAGTTATTGAGCTTCTGCCCTTCGAGGACAATTGTTCTATTCATGGCTTCTGTGGAGCAAGGTCAGAGAATGAAACCTGAACTAAGTGTAAGGTTCAAATTAGTTTCAGCGTTTCTTGGAGGACCTCCTGGAAATTTAGGGACTTGAAAGCACCCAAGCGTTTTCCCAGAATACTCTTCTCCCCAAAGATCCCTCTTAAAATTATTCATAATTCAGGACAAAGCAGCATTATAAATTCATGTAATACATTCCAATTAGGAGGCCGAAATTCAAGTAAGAAGATGCTGATAGGACTGAGACCCTTTTGGGTAAATGACACAAGAAAGCTCCCAGGAACACCTTTGAACAGAAGGACCAGTTTAGAACAGATGGGCAGGGTGGGAAAAGGTGGGGGCAGGGAAAGAGGCAGAGATGGAGGAGGAACAATGTGGCCTAAAATTTATCTGTATGTTAGGCTGACTGAGATATTTGTGGTTTGCTTTTCCATGAATTTAAAAGTTGGAAGCTGTCAGAGCTAATCAGCCCTTACCATCACAGACACCCCGTGGTTCCCCTTAATAGCTCCCTTTTATGTTCCTTCAGTATTTAGAAAGGCCTTCTTTAAAAGGAAGCATAAAACAAAATCCATGTTGTGGTGGAGTATTACAAAGGATTTCAGGTCTTCTCTTAGTGCCATTAGACTCTCGGTAAAATTATCATACAAAGTGGAAAATAAACTCCATCCTAGACAGCTTGGAAATACTCAGCTTGACAAAAGAGCCCAGCCCACTGCCCAATGCCGCCCACAACACTGGGACAAGACAGATGTTTCTGGATTGTTGGAGACAAGTGGAACCTTTGGGCTTTGCTCAGTATGTACTTAGGATGAGCAAGTGGGAAACACAAATGTTTTTGACACTGGCCTTCCCTGGACTGGGTATCTTCTGAGGTAGAATTGGAGTAAATAGATGAGGTTGAGGCTTTTGGTCCACAGAGATTATTCTAAACCTCCAATCAATACATTCGTAGTGTCTAAGGCAGTTGAATCACATACTATATGCTAAACTGAAAGCTTCTGAATTGTTTCTGATTATTTTCAAAACGACATCAACATAATCTGAAAAGTCAATTCCCACAAAGCAAAGGAAGAAATGAAACATTTCTTTATAGTTCCTAATTTCTTGTTCATTTTTTTTCTTTCTAGAAATTCTCCTTCCTCCTTCACTCTAGTAGCTTGGTGGTAGATCATGAACAAATAAACAATCAAGAATAATCTCTAGGTGTTCAGTGTAATGTGAACATTAGCCCAGGAGATTAGGCTGATGCCTTCAAACTTTGGAGATAGGGTCTTTCAGATCTCAGCATGAGCAGAATAGCAAACTGTTCAATGAGCTGCCTTGATTTCACAGCTGTCATAAAATGCTAGATGTTTTAGATACTTCTCAGGGGAGCTCTGCAAAAAAAAAAAAAGCAAAAAAAGCTTATAGTTCTTGGGATATTGTCCCTACAAGAGAGTGCTACTAATGAGTCAGTAAATGATGTGTTGGGTTTTTTTTTTAATTACTTCAGTTCTTGCAAAGTGATTTTCTCCAAGGAAATAAAAACAGGTTTGCACTCTTCGGTTAGGAACACAATCTTCTCAGAGCTTGCTAAAACACTGGCTTGGTGATTTTTTACTCCACCAGGAGATTCAATTTTTTCAATGGTCATCACTTCCTCCAGTTCACTTTCCATTGCTGGCTTGTGACAATGCGTAGTCATTATTCCTGTTCAATACTGACACTCTTGACTAACATCCTTGTTCATACCAATCTCATATTATGTAACAGATTTAAAACGTCGACTCATTTGTTCATTATTTTAATGATGGATTATTTTCAATTGTAGAAGGAAATGACTAATTAGAATTAGAATACAGAGCATTTTTGCAGGCTAGGCATGCACTCTGTTAAGGGCAACTAGAAGTAAAGATGCCCTCAGTTGAGGAGCGAAGCTGAATACTGACTGTCCCATGGTGGGGAAGTTAAAATCCTCAGAATAACTATACAAATGTTATATTTAGAGAAACTAAGATGGTAGTGAGTGGAAAAAGGTTTATTTGGTAGATAATTGCTCTTCCTGACCTTTCATCTTTTCCATATATAAATATGTATGTGTAAATCTATCTATCTATCCATCTATCTATCTCTCCATCTGTATCTATCTATCTATCTATCTATCTATCTATCTATCTATCTATCTATCTATCTATCTCTTTCTACCTATCTATCTTTCTATCTAGATATCTATCTAACTTTCTATCTATCCATCATCTATCTATCTATCTATCTATCTATCTATCTATCTGTATCTATCTTTCTTTTTATCTATCTTTTTTCTATCTCTATCTCTCTCTATCTCTCTATTTTTCTATCTATCTATCCATCTATATCTATCTATCATTTTTATCTATTTTTCAATCTATCTATCCATCTATCTATGTCTATCTATCTATCTATCTATCTATCTATCTATCTATCTATCTCTTGTATGCATAAAACTGTATGCATATTGTCTTTCCCATTAGAATATAAACCACTTAGGCAATGATTATATTTGTCTTTCATTGTGTCCCAGGGTTTAGCAAAGACATAGTAAGGCTTGTTCACTGATTCATTCACTGTTTCTAAATTGTTGAAGGATTATATTCAGTTCCCTGGAGAAGCCTAATCACCAGAATGGGAGATTTTTCCTCAACTAAGGAAGTTCTCCCACACTAGAAAATTCCTATTTGCTAATTCGTTTCATCTGCAACCTCTTGTTGACTTTTGAAAACATGATTTGTGTTTTGGTTTTATGGCATGATTCACTTTCAGGGAAGTAGCAGTTGGTATTCATCTAATTCCTAGGTCTTTATCAAATTGAAATGTTTTAGGGTGATAAGAATTGTACATTACAAATAGCAATCAGGACTATAGTCTACATTTTACAATTGGGACCAGTATAATGAATCTGTGTAAAACAGAAATATTTCTTAAAATGCAGCATATTTTAAAATTGACTCATGGAAATTGAACAGGTGATAATATTTCAAGACTGCTTCAGACTGTAGAATACCAGGCTATTAAGACCATCCCAAATCCTAAAATTAAATATAAAAAAATACCCAGGGTTTTAGAATAGAAAGACATTTTCCCAACAAATCTATATGGGCATGTTTACTCTGCTGGACTTTTCCTAATGCCAGAACAAATTTAAGCCTCGGGTGTCCATTATTTTTCTATTGAGGCAGCTGATATATTATTCTGCATTACCCCAACTGCCTCATTAGAAGTGATTTACCTTTTTAGAAGGAGATTTTCATAATCTAATCAGGAGCTTTTAAAATTACCAATTCTTTCTTTAAAATGTTTTGTCTGATGCTTTTCTTTCTTCCTAAGGCTACAGATTCTCTTCCCAAATTGTACCCTTCTCTCCTCTCTTCTGGTGTTCTAAGGATTAGAACACAAATGATCATTTACAAATTGAGGGTTAACACTAAAATGTATTGTACTTGTGATTCGATGAGTAGAAACAATTCTCAAAATAAGAACAAATAGCAGTATTATCCCATGGGAAAGAGCCTTCTGTATTGATCTATTATTTCCCAGCTTGAAATGTGCCACTATTGTAGTTCCATTTGATTATGAGTCTTGTTATCACTTCCCCTGGTTGATTCAACTTGAGTGCCTCTGACATTTGCAAAGTCCTCCCATATTCTGTTAAACAGCAGGGGAAATGTGGTTAATGAAGAAATAACAAGCTGGAAATTTGAATAAATATTTAGCTGGTGGAAAGGAGGTACAGTTATTTTTTTTTAGTGCCAGTAACTGAGGAAATCCTGTTAACTTGCTTTGGTCATCTTTACTAAAAATGGGTTCTAGTATTTTTTTTTAACTGTGCCATGGGGCACTTTCATTTCCTGATTCTATTATAAACTAAGTGGCCACCTGAACCTGGCAATGAACTTGTTCTATTGTGTTTTTCTATTTTTAATCCTGAAAGAGTAAACACATTTCTCATCAGATGTGTTACAGCCTGCCATACATTGGGGAGATTTATGAAGGTGCCACTGGGTTATTACAAAGCCATTCATTTATAAATAAGTGTCCGTTCTGAAGGGAAACCATAAATGATAGCAGAGTTTTCATCATTTCACAAATCTGTATTACAAAAATGTGTATAGCATGTGTGTGAGTGTGTGTGCTTATGTGTGTACTACAATGACAGAAAAAATTTTGATTTTTTTAAAATGCGTTTTTGGTTCTAATATATGATTAAAGTTCTGGTCTGATTACCAAGGTAATATTTTATATGACTAACAACAGAACCCAGGAGAAATAACATTATGATTCTTTCGTAAATTGAGTACTCTGATATGTTCTAATAGTCAGAATATTTTTAGCGGTGCTCACTGTTTTTGAGTTTAGCCCAGCTGTTCAGTGAATAATCTCTGGTGGTCCTGGAAACCAAGGGGAAAATACCAAGTTATCACCCATGGTATCCAGGTAATATTCAAGAAGAATTTCTATCCCCTGGGAGATAGCCGTATGTGTATTTTTCCTAGCTATGCTTTTAGAGATTTGTCATTGCATTTATTTCAATAACTTGGTGCCTTGTATTAGAAGTACTTAAAGGAGTCTTTCAAAGAGCATCCCAATTATGTAAAGGAGACTTCTCTCTTCACAGGAAATCTGGTACTGAGTAAAGATGAGGAAAATTCATCTTATTTACTACATTTTGATTCAGATAATGCCATGGAGAAAACATTGCATATTTGGAAGGAATTTGGTTTGAATTCAGACTCACTTTACCTCTGGTGACTTCATTCTTCTCCCTGTAAAATGAGAAGACTGGATTAGATGGTTACTAAGGTCCCTTTTTAGCTCTAGATTACATAACCCTAAGAACTCCAGTATTCTGTAACCTCTGCTTTAAGCCCAAGCAACTTAATTCAAAATCCTTTTATTCAACATTATGGGAAATTCAAAGGAAGCAGAGTCTTGTCTCAATTTTGTCTTCTAAAATCACTAGCTCTCTTCAAGGTTTAACCCAAATGACAATTATTTCGATCTTCACAGTTGCTAATCCCTGCCACTTATTCCACATAAATTACATTTCATTTACTTTCTATATATTTTATATTTATTTTTCTGTATACATAATGTTTCCTTTCCAAAGAAGTGCTTAATACTCCATAAGGAAACAAATCATTCAATTTAAACTAGTAATATTCCACCAAGTGACAGATATCTCTTTGAGTAATACCTATTTGAATATTAAACATGAAATATATCGAGACACTGTAGATATCTAATTCATAATACTAAAAAAGTATATCTGGCCATTATCTGCTACTTACGGTCATCTCAAGATAATTATTTGTTTAATTAGTTATAAAACAAATTGATTTTGCATATTTGGGCCTTGTATTTTCCAGTTAGCTCTCAAAAGAAGTTATTCCTTTGGCTTTTGCTCTTGTATTTCCATGGTCTAGCAAGGGACCAGACACATAGTAGGTACCTTACAGATATTCACTGGATGAATTGATGATGGATGATTGGATAAGGGGATGGGTGAATAGATGAATGGAGGAATTGAGAGATGGAATAGAGGACCTTAAATATTCTTAGAGGACATAAGATAGCATGAAACACAGTAGTAGAAGAAAGATTATATCATGAGTTGTTGAACTGTTATAGATTTTTGGGAAAAGAATTCATTGGTCTATGTAAAATCATCAACCATGATTTTATGGAAGACATGACACTCCTTACATTAGATTTTCTTGCCTTAGATTGTACAGGTATAAGAGAAGGGAAAGGACTTTCCAGAGAAGACAGAATGTACATAAAGGACATATATAACTGTTTGAAGACCAACCTGTTTGGAATAGAGCATTTATACTAATCTATAATGAGAGAAAAAAGATGGGAGCACATTGTGAAGAGATTGGCAGGGGGTGCTGAAAGGATTAATAATAATTAATAATTAATAATAATAATAATAATAATAATAAAAGAGCAGGTTTGGAATTGGGATGCTTGGTTTCAAATTTTGGCTCTGGCATGTGCTATTTGTGCGATTCGGAGCAAGTCAGTTCAATTTTTTAAGCTTCAGTTTGCTTCTCTGTGAAATTTAAATCATAATATTTATCCTATTTATCTCACTGTGTTGTGGTTAGGAAAGTATTGTTTAAACTTTGAAGTGCTATTTGAAAGTGAATTGTTATTTTTAATAGTAGACAATTATGAATCACTAGAGATTCTTGACTAAGGTAGTGGCTGCACTAAAAGTCATATTTTAGAAAAATCAGTTTTGTAGCATTGCTCCATATGGATTGGGAGAAAGAGATGAAAGAATTGGGATACTACTTATGAAATTATTACTGGAATACATGTATGAGGATATGATAAAAATTGCACTTAATTTGTGGGCTATATGAAATGAGATATAAATCAAAGAAGAATACACATTTTCACACTTAGAAAACTGTGGATATAAAGTTAACAATGACAGAGAAGTTATTAGTTGGGAAAGTCAGATATTTAGGGGTTAGGGAGGAAGATGTGGACTTCCATTTTGAATATATTGAATTTAAAATGACAAGAGAACATCCAAAGGGAATTGTCTTGTAGGCATCTTGAAACAGGAGGCCCAAGAAAGCAAAAAGCAAAATCAACTTGTTTATAACTGACTAAATGAATAATTTTCTTGAGATGACCTTGGATAATAGATATTGGTGAGATCTCATTTTTAGTTCTATGAGTCAAGGTTTATATTGTCTCATACTGTGTCATATGTATAAGATTCAATGTGCCTAATATTTAAATGGATATGATTCAAAGGAATATCAGATATTCAATGGAATATTACTAGTTTAAATATGAATAATGTTTTCTTGTGGAGTTTAAGAAAATTGTCCTTTTTTTCTAATTTTTTTACCAAGATCTCATGAAATACCTTTTGCAAGATAGAATAAAAGAGGTGAAATTTTGTCATGAAAACAAGGGTAATATATTAATCTTATAGCAGCTGAATCATGTAAATTAGATGTGGCCAAAATAGGCTGTTAAGCTCTACTAGAGAAACATTAGACCACTGTTCATATCACAGCAGGTGCATTCAGCCCAGTTTCAGGCAATGTATCTTTGTCATCTTAATGTCCAATCAAAAACCCAAACTCATACCGTAGAGTCAAGACAAATGCATTTTTTTCCCTCTTCGCCTCTAGTTCACTCAAAAGGTCAGGAAAAAACACCAGCCTGTTCAGTTATCTCTACTGAGATGATCAAATTTCCATACAAAAGGAGTATAATAGGCAGCCTCAGAGGATTTGGGACTTTGCTATTTAATTTTCATTTGATGTGAGGATGTAGGTTTGGAATAGCTGATGTGTATAGTTCCTAGGTTCAGTCATTGGCAGATGCCAGCCTGACTACAGAAGCATTAGTTGATTATGGCAACTTCTTAGGATGGAGATTATCAGATTAAAAATGAAAATGCACTCATTATTGAATCAACCTTATGAGCCAACAGTGATTTCTATGTCATAATAAGAATGAATATTATCTTAAAATGAAAATGTATGTGGATATGCAGTGTAGAAAGGTTTCAGGAGAGAGTAAAGATTCAGATTTCCTCTCTTTTGAAGGCTCACAGGCAATGTGGGACAGAGAAAAATAGCTCTGGCCTAGAAGTCTGGAGAACACAGCCCTGACATTACCTGGAATTTCACCTTGGGTGAATTATTTCACCTTTCCAAGTCTTAGTTTCCTTATTTGTAAAATTAATTAGGGAACTAGATTAGATGATCTCACTTCTTTTTTCAGTTACAAAATGCTTATCTGGAAGATAAAATTTTGGCTGATTTTTTTTTGTTTGTTTCCAATGGGAAAAAAAAAGAGTATGAAATTTTCTTGCTCTTATTCTCTTAATCATGAAAAGAAATGGAAGTGGTGATTTCTTTAATTATATTATATGAACCCTTATTACAAACATATTACACATAATGTCTATATATCTATATGTCTATAGGTAAGTATTTAGATATGTAATTGGACCTGAAATTTTATTGGCAAGGAACCTCCTCTAATAATTCAGGTCAGCATCTTCTTTGCAATGTAGAGTTTTAGAGGGTTGCCTAGGGTTACAGATTAAATGACGTGCCCAGGATCACACAGACAGGGCATGCACTTCTCTCTTTCTGATTTCAAAGTCATCTATTTACCATGGTTGTCTAAATAAATGAGTTTCTTAGGTATTGTTTAGGAGTGACGGAGAAAGGTAATCAGAGGAAGTAGGTTTAGACTTTAGGATTACTCCTTGCTGTGTAACCTTGGCCAAATCACATAATGGCTTTGATTTTTTATATCTCTAAACTGAAGGGTTTGAACTAAATAGCCTCTGAAGTCCCTTCTACCTTTAGATCTATTGTCTACTATCCTCCCCTCAGTCATATCTGTTTTCGAAAAGAATGCTAACAATGCCTGTCTGAAGTCACATGAACCCATTGGTTTTCATTTTTCAGCCATAAAGGGAAAAGCATTTTACTGCCATCTCATGGTGAAAGTTAAAATCGTGTTCTTTCTTAAAGCATGAAGAGCTGAAGAAGATCAAGCACATTCAAAGAGAGTCTACCTCCTTTTAGAACAGTCCCTTTTACCTTTAGGCTCTATGTTGCTGTAAGCCACCAAAGAACACCCAAACTGCACTTTGCAGGAATACTGGAGGATTAAAGGGTCATTTTCTTCATATATATCATTAATAATAAGCATAAAGTTCCCACATGTTCTTCAGCATTTATAGTGCTTTTTTTTTTAAACTTCTTTATATGGGTAAAGAGAAAACCTAGTGGGTAGGGTAGAGAATGCAGTAAAAGAAAAATAGGAAAAAATACAGTTGCTTTATTAATATTTCAATTCCCAGCTTGCACTTATCACCAGGGAGCTGTCCTATCAATTTTTAAAAATAAAGGTGGTTTAAAAAATTGTACTGCTGAATACTCAGAGGCAAATGTAATGAAAACAACTGTGGATTTACACTTAGTGGAACTGAATTCAAGTCCTTGCTGTTGTATTTATTGATTGTGTGACCTTAGATAAGTAGCCTCAGCTCTCTGTAACTCATTTTCCTGAGCTATAAAAGAGGAGGGTATAGGCAGATGATCTTTAAGCCCCATTTCAGCTCTAAATCTGTGACCAACATCTGAAACAACAAATATGTATAAAGCCACACACACACGTTCTGTTTCATGACAACTTGGTTCAGATATGAGGAATGCCCCGATCCCCAACCCACCCCCTTTGCCCCGTTCCTTAACTCCTGGGGAGCTAAAGGGATTACTGCAAAAACTCTTAGGTCTGTAGGCTGTAGATTCCAAACTAACACAAACATCTTTTCTACAGATAATTTGTAATAATTAGTACAACTATTGCTTTAGCATAGTAGGAGATATAGCCTTATTACCAAGTTAATGTTTATATGCCATAAAAATACCCTCAAATACTACAATACGGTTCCTATGGAAGAGAAGAATGTCGATGGCCTATTATTTATCTGGGTGTCAGAAAGAAAGAAAAAGGACAATTTCTTCAAAGAAAAATAATCCTGGCCAGAGGAAGATGTTGAAGGAGATATGATTCTTATTCTGTCCCCTGAAGTTGAAGTAAATTTCTCTTAATATAATATATGTTTCCATAATATCATCTAGTTAAGATTTCATTATGACATTTCAGCCCAACATAATGTACAATTCTTCCTGTGTTTTCATAAAACATTACTCCATAGGAGATATTCACATTAACTACAATTGCTGAAATGACGGATGTTTAAATCTAACGACAATTTCTGTCATTATTAAACTTCATTATAAAATAAAGTACGTGGGTGGAATTGTGGCTTGATGCTTTTGTAATTTGCTCTACCTTTTCAATGCACTTTTCAGTTACATCAACTGAATCATTTCATCTTATAGATGCAAAGATGAAGGGAGAGAACAAAAACATGGCCATTAACTGAAGCAGTGCAAATGTGCATAGTTAATGGAAACCATTTTGACATTTTGTATTTGATTCCATGGTGTAGCTACTCAAACAATTTCAATGGCATATTAGAACAAAATGCTACATTGTACTCCTCACTAAGAATGCGAGTAATAGACTTCCAAAATTACCTTTTCACTGAAAGTATTATCTGTTGGAAATGAAGAAATGTTTTACATTATGAGAGGCTAACATCGCTAAGGGGGAGCAATGGGCTGGAATGATAGCTTAAGCAAGGGAGGGGGACTTGACTCTTTACTTCCCAAAATGAAAGATTTCATTTAAAAACAAACCCAATAATTAGATTCATGAGTTCTCAGATCTTGAGTTCAATGTCCATTTTTTACTTCTGGTGATATTGCAATTAATGATAACGAAGTGGATGATTATGATAATAATTTAATTGCATATTGCTTAAAGGACTTGTATGTCTTGATTCTGGCCAGACATCATCTGGAATATTGTGTTCTATTCTGGCCATCACAGCTTAGGAAAAAAACCATAAATAATCTAGGGGAAGTCGAGAGGAGGACAGCCAGGATGGTAAAAGGCCTTTGGTCCAGGCCAAGTGAGCACCAATTATAAGAACTGAAGATGTTTATTGTGGAGAAGAGAAAACTCTGGGAGCACATAATAGTTCTCTCAAGCATTGAAGGACTCATCTTATAAAATAAATCTAAGACTTGTTCTATTTGTTCCCAGAGGGAAAACTAGGAAGAGGTCATATTTGCAAACCTCACAGGTTTCTATTTTCAGTTTTTTGAATTAGAAGCAATGTATGGTAAAAGTGAAGAAACATTTAGATTTTATGTAAGTAAAAACTTGCTTTAGGTTAAAGTTATTCATAAGTGGAATGGACTGCCTTGGGAAGTATAAGGGTTTGCCCCACCCGAGAGGTCATAAAGCAAAAGCTAAATGATTATTTGTAAGGTATATGTAGTACAATATTTTTCAAATGTTGATTGTGTTATAAACCTAATGAGATTCCTTTCTTCTTTCAAATTCTGTCTCTTATTCTATGATATCAATTTCTCATTTGATTCTCTTAGTAACCTTATAATATAGCTAAGGAAGGCATGTATTACTAACTGCCTAACCTTTAGAGTTAAGGAAAGTAAACTTCATAGAATTTAAGTGACTTGGGACTATAAGATTATACTCATTTAGAGTTTAAAGGAATCTTTGAGATCATCTTGTTCAAATCCCTTAGTATATAGGTGATGTATCTTAGGTCTAGGGAGTTTAAATGACTTGCCCCATTTAATAAAGAATCAGAACTGGGATTCAATCTCTGCTTCTCAATATGACTGAAAACTATTACTCTTTCCATTATAGTGTTCTACCTTTCTTCTCCAAGAATAGATAGCTACTATGAACATAGGATCAACTCTCCCCTTGTCTATTTTTAGCTAATCAAACCAAGAATTTAAAGTACCCCTACTTACCATTAAGTATGAGAGTTCACAAGTCACTTACTACAGTAAGTGTCTACTCCAAAGGCCACTACCCCCACCCCTTAGGCAGTGCTAGGCAAATTGAAAGACTGCCATTGGTTTCTGTGAAGAAGGAGGAATGACAGGAAGTGGCAGGAAGTGACAAGGAAAATAGAAGGATAAAAAGAAGAGACCAGCATGGTCTAGAGCAGTGATGGGCAAACTTTTTAAAGAGGGGGCCAAAGGAAAGGAAATGCTCATCTATCAGTCTGTTTCTAAGGCAACTCTTTCGAAGTGTCATTGTATTGTATTCTACTCATTGTATTCTTCAGATTAAGATGAATGTCACGTGGCCAGATAGAACATTTCAGGAGGCCACATCTGGTCCGCGGGCTATAGTTGCCCATCACTGGTCTAGAGGCATTCCTTTCCTGGCTTCTGGAGAGATTGGTACCCGAGATTCCATTCCAAGGTTGAAGGAGAGCTTTTTCCTGAATGCTGCATCGGCTTGCCCAGTGAGTGATTGAGATTCCTGCCTTGGCTTTGGAGGAGGCTGCATTGGTGGAACCCTGGCTGAAGATACCACCAGGACTTCTGGCTGAGGATTACTGGGAAGTCTACATGGAGACAGAGTCTTGGGGAAGTCCTGCCCAAGCTGAGCCTGACTTCTCAGGAGAAGGGCTGGTAGCCTAATTAGAATCTGTCTCTTTATCTACATTTTTCCACTTTCACTCTTTCCACCTCTTTGTAAATAAAACTGCTAAAAGTCATTTTGACTTAAGCTATAATATTTTTAAATTGGCGACCACAAAATTATTTTAGAATTCTCGTATTTAGCGTAAAACCTAAATTTAAACTCTTACACTACCCACTATCATTGACTTACATGAAAATATAATCAAGAATTGCAGAGAACGAAAATAATGGATGGGCTGTAATCTCCACCAGTGGAGGGAGTAATCACAACTAAGAAAATCACTCTTTTTGCACCAAAGTATTGGATGTCCTAATAGTTTTAGTGCAATTTGAATTCAAAACTTTAATAGCTGAGAACCATAAAATGTTATACCTGGAAAGGATCTTAGAGATAATCTAGTATAAACTCATAATAAAGATAAAAGAACTGAAACCAAGAAGGAGGATGATTTAGTCAAGATCACACAATAAATCAATCACAAAGAGAAGATTACCACCTAGGCTTCCTTACTCCAGTTCTGACTCCAATTATAATAGGATCTTAGATCTAGAAGAAACCTTAGATGTCATCTAGTTAAACCTCTTAATTTTATAGATAGGGAAACTGAAAAACAGACATTGACTTGCCCATGGTCACACAGCTAGTAAATACCTATGGTAGAACTTGAACCTTGGTCTTCTTGATTCCAAGTCTATAGTCCTATTCATTCTACTATGCCACTTCTCATCATCTTAATGTAATGCTTCTTAATTTTAGTCCTATATTTGCTCAAATAAGCTTTGGTATATAAAAACAATTGCGCATACAAAAAACCTCAAAAAAGAATTGCATAGCTAATAAGTGACAGAATCAGAATTTGAACCTAATTCTTTTCTCTTTCTGTCTTTGTCTCTTTTTGTCTCTTTCTCTCTATTTTAAATTAATTTGTTTGCTACATTAAAATTCCCAGGTAACTCCCTCCTTCCCTCCTTTCCCTGCACTAAAGAAAGCATCATTTGACAAAAAAAGATTTATGCATATAAAATACTAGGTCTTGGTTTTTTCCTATTTATTAGTTGTTTCTCTGGAGGTGGACATACACCAGTCATTCTCAAACAATATTTCTCTTGCTGTATATAATGTTTTCTTGGTTCTGCTCATTTCACTCTTTATAATTTTCGTATGGGTCTTTCCTTGTTGTTTTTTTAAAAAAAATAACCTCCTCATCATTTTGATGCACTAATATTCCATCACAAGCATATGCCACAACTTGTTTAGTCATTCCCCAATTAATGGGCATTCCTTCAACTTCCAGTTCTTTGCCACCACAAATAGAGCTGCTATAAATATTTTAGAGCATATAGGTTTGTTTTCCATTTTCCCTAATCACTTTGGGAAACAGACCCAACAGTGAACTTGTTCAGTGTAAAGGTATACTCAGTTATATAATGCTTTATAATTCTAGATTGTTCTCTAAGATGATTGGATCTGTTCACAGTTCTATCAACATTGTATTAGGGCCCCTTTTCCCTCCATTCCCTCCAACATTTATCAGTTAGTCCTTTTGTCTTTTAAAAAATACATACATAAATAATGGTGTTTATACCTACATATAATATACACATACATTGCCAGGAAAATAAAATTTCCCCAAAAGAAAAGAATTTTCTTCATTTTGCCTATGTATACCCAGCACTCCCATACAGTGGCACGTATAGAGTAACTACTTAATTGGCTGGTTTGGATGGTTTGGGTGGATGGACACCTATTTATCACATATACAAACTTACAAATAATAGTGATTTTTTTCCCTTTAAAATGCATGTAAAATCATTCATAATTGACTCATAAAATAAAATTTATTCATGTTTTTGCCAGTAACAATTCCTAAATTCCCCTTAAGCTAATATCAAGTAGAATCTATTTGGAAGTTTGAATGACCCTACAAAAAAAAAGCTTTTTGTATTCTTTTTTAACTAGAGAAAAAGAGGAGTGAAAATGAAGCAATTTTAAATTTGGACATATAAAAAATGCAAAATTAAAAATGGTTGCATGAAGCAAGGTGGTAAGATAGGCAAATGGAAATATAGAAAATGAAAGTAGGATTTAAAGAATTGTATCAGGCTCTAGTAAAAAGACCTATAGACATAAGTGAAAAAAACATAGTTTAGAGTCTATTTTCTACTTTACTAGCTGTGAGATCATGCTTCTCTGAGTTTCAGTTCACTTACCTCTAATATATATATATATATGCATATATATATATATTACAATAATTATTGTACTTTGTATGCTATTGGGTAAATGCTATACCCATTTATGTATGTCGTTGTTTAAGAAAGATGGATGAGTGGAATTGCTTGTGAGCTCTGAGGCGGGGAAGGAAGAGAGGAGGGAAAGAAAATGAATTATGTAAACATGGAAAATATTTTAAAAGAAAGAAAGAAAGAAAAGAAAAAGAAAAAGAAAGATGGATGGATATGACAATGCAAAAAATCCAGGACAACACCAAGAGACTCATGATGAAAAAAGATTATATATCACTATAGAAAGAACTGACAGTCTAAATAGTGATTGTAGCATGCCATTCTTCATTTTATTTCCTTTATGAATTTTTCTCTAGTGTAAATGATATGTATCTTCTTTGACAATATGATAAATGTGCAAATATGTATTACATATGCAACCTGCACATATATACATATACAACCTATATCATATTACTTGCCATCTTGCAGAGAGGGAGGAATAGTAAAGAGGGAGAGAATGTGGATTACAAAATGTTAGAAAATGATTATTAAAAATTGTATTGAGATGAAAAGGGATAGAGATGATTTAACTTGATTTGGAATTGTTTTACAGGGATTTTCAAGAAGGTCAAAAGAGTATAAAGGGACAATGACCATTGCTAGTTGTATTCTGCCTGGAAGGTCAGGTTAATAAGTATTTTGGTGTGACAAACTAGTAAGAACTTGGCACATGTTAACCTAATCATCCTGATTTGATACTCATATAATAATGCCCACAATAGGGAAAAGGAGGCAAATTTCACAATTTTTTGTGCCAGGAATCCTTCAAGAAGTTCCTAAACACTCATGATTATCTGACGTAGAATGGCAGAGATTCTGAAGAGGTTTGTCAGTAGAGAAAGTATTGGACAGGATTGTTTTTTGGAATGGAAGAGGAAATGTGAGACATCTGAACAGTGCTCATGTGGAACTTGGTAGAAGCTCAGCTTTTCTAGCTTAAAGACTTTCCTCAGGCTTGGTTGTAAGTTTTTGATCTCAGACTTGATCAAGTCAGGTGCTGATCAAATTCTAGCCCCAGGCTTAGGCTCAATTTTTTTTTATCTCAAGGTATTCTTAATTCAATCAGGTACATCCTTAATTGTCCTATCCTGGAGCTCTGCCCTTAGTTTTGGAGGAAAAGATCCCAGGCAGGGTCCTCCTGAGAATTGTCCTCACCCTAAACCATGGATTATGTCCTCATCCCAAACTCAGATTGGGATTCCTGGCTTTACTCTGGACCCATGTGGATTGGCCCCCTTCAGCCCAGATTGCCCTGGGCTGGGACTTCAGATTTCTCCACAGGTTTGAAATTTCAGGGGGTATGAGTTGGCTTGGACCACTATTTGAGCCAGCAGGATCTCAGGGTCTGCCCACTAGACAGGGCTAAACTTGGAACATGTGAGAGCAGATGTGTGGGAGTGAGGGAGGTGGGGGTGATGGTTTACTCTTGGCTTGCTCCTCACTCACTGTTATACCTCCTGCTATCTCCTCTCCCCTTTTACCCCAATTTCCCACATGTGGTCTCTGCCTATCTTTGGGGTTTCTCCTTTTTTGAGGGTTCTTTCACTCTGTCTCTTTGTTGATTCCTTCAATCCAGTATTCATTTTGTGATGATCTCTTGATCAGAGAAGATTTTTGTGGTGTAACAGTGCTGCTCTCTAGTTACTCCTCCATCTTTGAAACTTAGCTTTTCTTAACAGTAGATGTAAAAGCCAAAAGTTCTTCCTGAGCTTCTCTTATCAGAATGAAAGCATCAGTGGAACCCGGCCAAAACCAAGAGTGCCTAATAGTCCAGTTGCAGTAATTGGGATATGAGGCTTATCTATCTATGTTATAATAATATAGATTATAGTCGTTAGTCAATGAATATTTATTAAGCGCCTACTTTGTACTAGGCACTGTGCTAAGCACTCGGGATATGAATATCAAAAAGAAAGAAAAGCTTTGCCCTCAAAGAGCTCACAATCTATTCAGGGAAGGCAACACATTAGGAAGCTGAAAGGAAGAAAAGAAGGTGCCCAACCATGACAAATGGATCCTTCAATCAGAGGAGCAGATGGGATCTTTTAGGATAATCATATTTTTCCAGCAATGAGTTTCTTGAATGTTAGAGAAGTCAGAGAAATGCCAAAGTAGTGCTGTTAGGTGAAAATATAAGGAAATCTCTTGAGGTCCCTCTTTAAATAGAGGTTTTGGAGTTTATGTCTCCATCCTCCAATGAGAAGCAGAGGGTAATGAGCTTCTCCAATGAAAAGCTGATTGAACAGTAAATCGTGCCTCAAAGAAATTAGTCCCATAGTGATTCTTATCCTTCAATCATTTAAAAAATCTCAATATTCCCTAGTAAAAAAGAAGAACAAACTCACTATATGTATGTGTGATTGTGCAGTAAAGCTCTCAAAATCTCACTCCTTTCTTATAGCAATATTGCAGTTTGCAACAGAAGCATGACCATCTGTTGGAAGACAGCTGACAATAATAAAAATTTATGACACTAAGTGAACATCAACTAGTGAGATTTTGTCATTTTATATTTCCATTTTAGATTAAATACAGCAAAAGCTCTGAAGGGTTCTACCAAATTGAAAAGGCTATAAGTACAGACCTGGCAATAAACTATATATTTATAGTCTGAGGACCAGCCTGGAAAACTATAGAGACCCATCATCAGATTGGCCACAAGGTATAATGAAGTATTTTGGTCACACAAACTCTGGAAGAACCCTTACTAAGCTGCCAAGGAGTAACCACTTGTAAAAGTGGAGGGAGTGTCCAGACCATGGGAATCACAGATATCTGAAGTATTGAAGGAATAAAGAGTAACAAAGGCTAATGTTAATGCCATTAGCTGGATCTTGAGTTGGCATCAGACAGAAACTAAATATGTCTTTTGATAAGACATTTTAGAATCATTGTAATAGAGATTATATCTATCAAGAAGAGGCAACAAGGTGGGGTATATTAGATAAAACATTGGACCTGAAATAAAAAAGATTTAGTTCCAGACACTAATAATGTCATCAAAGGCAAGTTATTTAACCTCTTTCTGCCTGTTGCCTTATCTGTATAAATAGACCCTTTCTCACAGGATTGTTGCAAGAACAAATGTGAATATTTGCAAAGCACATTGAAAATTTTAAGTTATTACTTATTATTATTTTTATTAATTGGAAGAACCTCTCCCAACCCCATTTGAATGTCAGTTTTAGGTATTAATCACTCCATATGAAGATTAAGAAATGATTATTCATGTATACATGGTTTCTTAACCTGGTATCCTCTATGTGATCTGTGTTTCTATTTTAAAGGGGTTGTTAATTTGTGTGGGAACAAAAACAAATCTTCATTCAATATAATACTTTTTATTTTACCTTATACATTGCAAAAATTTTTCTTAAAAGAGATCCAACTGCTTTACCAGATTGAAAAATGGATCAAGTTAAGAAATTTGAAAGAAAAAGATATATAAGCATTAATCAGAACTTTTGAATAAAACTAATTTCCTTTGCTTTGAAAAAGTGTGTGTGTGTGTGTAGATTCTTGATTAAAGCATTTTAAAGGAACTCTATATTTTTTATAGCATTTAGACATATAGGACTTGACTATTGACAGTGACCTTGGCTAGTGACCAATTCCTCTAGCATTTATTAAGCATCTATTAAATGCATAGCAATAGTGAGGATACAAAGAAAATTTCAACAGGGCTGTTATATTCACAAAAAGTTGGAGCAAATTGGGACTATGGAACTCCAAAAGGAAGCCACAGAATGGTTTCCCCTGCTCTTCCTTTCCAGTTCAGAACTCAGATATGCATTGCTATTTACTTTTGAATCACACAGACTGGAAAACTATATATATTGGACGGGAGGTAATCAGAACAAAGATACATACTTCTTGACTTATGTACATGGAGAGGGTCACCAGAAAGCACCTTACAGATAATCTAGTCAATACTCCCTCATTTTACAAATGATGAAACTAAGGCCATTCACATCTTTTTATTTATTCTTTTTGTGTGTAAACAGGTAGAATAGAATATTTATGCATTTTCATCGATGCATCTGTTACTTGCATTTGGTCACATACTTTATTGTGAGCAAAATCATATTACAGACCTTGATGTGTTTTTGTAAAATGTGAAATAAGATTGTTTCTTAATAGAAACTTGAGGAAATATATAAACTAGAAAGTGTTGTCATTATATTGCAAGGGAAATTTGACTCTAAAATGTAACTCCCCTATTTTCCCTCTCCACCAATAGTCCTTTAAAATAATATAAAGTAGGAAAGAGAAGTAATCTCTGACAATCCAGACATGTGCCTTGGCAAATATATACACTAAGGAGAAGCTAGTTAATAGAATAAGCTCCTGATATGCCAGTAGTTTAGAGAGACAATGATGCCAGGTGGTACATCAGTGTATAATCAAAAGAACATTATGTCAAAGCATAGTAATCAATACCAAAGAAAAATCAAAACACATTCAACACTGTCCTCATAGTGTTAAACTGATTATCCACTTCAAGTAATTGAAGCGGTGGAGATGAATGTGTAGAATAACTCTCATTATTCCTCCTGGAACACAGAGCTAGGTATAAAGGTTAGTTTCAAACCCTACTCCCCATCTCATATCAGTTATAGAACAGCACAACAACTGTTAGGAGAGACCTCTCTTTTGCGTGACTGGATAACCCTTAGAACAATACCTGTGTATCTTTGAAACATGTTATCTGTATTTTGTCATTTTCATAATTTTTTTCTCATTTTATAAAACCACGGAAACATTTATTGATTGAAAATCTGATTCAGGTAGAGAATTTCACCAAAGGAGACCATCAAAAGATACTCTCCAATAAATACATTATAAAGACCTTAATACAAAATTGGAGCTTTCATTGATATGGGCAGAAGTGCTCAGTACTCTAGTGCTTAGGACCAAAAGTGGTCTTACATAAAGAAAGTCATGCTATAGACTTATAAAGAGAGGGAATTTTTTAAAAAAAGTAAAATAACAACAACTCACATTTACATTGTTTTAAGGTTTGTAAAGTATGACTGTTGCCTGAAAATTCTGAGAGATGGTTCTGTCATCTTCCTTGCTATTACATAAAGTCAGAACTAGAAATGCCTTATGCCTGGAGCATGCAGGACACTCTTGTGCCTAGAAAAAGTGGCACAAAAAGTGCCTTTATGCATGCAATATAGACCTTAGGGTACCAGAACAAAGATATTAATAGGTAGAGTGCACCTAATATCATGGATCGGAGGAGATTATCCTCATGTTCCATTTAGCAAATTTTTACATTAATTATTCTTGATGAATAGGTGATAAATTGTATTGTTTCTCTAAATTTGGCAGCCTGGGAAGAATCTCAAATCAATGCATCCTAGTTAAAGCTCTAATAGCATCTTCTTTGCTTAACAAACTTCAATGTCAGGAAATTCTTTCTTCTGGCTCTCATTTTCACTAGGTTTTAATTTAAGCCAATTTTTCCTTAACAGGCATATCAAACAGCTAACCATTAACCCCCAATATCGTTGTCTTTATTACTTGAAAATGTTACTTTTGTCCTCAACCTTCAATTCCATGTAGCATATTTCCCAGCCATCTACCATTCCCTATCCCCCCAAAAAACCTCTGTGTTCAGATGATCTAGGCAAAATTGCCTGATCCCAAAGATGGTCAAATGCTTTATTGATTCTTTGTTTACAACCAGAATTATTCTTAAAAAAATAAAACTCAGCTTTAGCTGATGGTGTTAAGAATTCCTCAGATGTAGATAACAGATCCAACTTCTACACACTCAAAGTACAAAGTGGATTTTGCATACAGGACACCACAAGAAAATGCATTAAGATACTAAAGACTCAAGGAAATTTATGAATATATACCAAAAAATCCAATTGCATCACCCAAGAGAAAGCTTAATTTGGGGTTGCTATTTAGGTGACCCTGGGTTGTTCCAATAAATCCTTTTTTTGTACAGGGGGATTTACACAGCTTCCTCAGGATTAATAGTGATTTATTTTCTTCTGCAATCCCTCAATCACCAAATGCTTGAACAAGTAAACTCCTTGGTAGACTGGATACAATGCTGGGCTTGGAGTCAAGAAATCCTGAGCTCTGAAAAATCTGCCCTCAGATATTTATTAGTTGTATAATCTTGGGCACATAATCACTTAAATTCTTTCTACATCAGAGTCATCAACTGTAAAATGGATATAATAACACCTACCTCACAGGATTGTTGTGAAGATCAAATGTCTGGCACAGAGTAGGCACTTAAAAATACTTTTTTCCACTTCCCTCTTGTCCTTAGACCTTTACTGTCCTAGTAATTCATTGACTGTGTTCTCCATGATGGACACTTTATAGTCCAAGGTGTCAATATAGCCAAGCCCTTGTCTGGCTGTTTCCCTTTTGTATCCATTGTAAAACATCAGCCTCTCACTGATAATTCCATCTAGGGCTCCTCATTTTCTTTGTAGCCGTTGTAAGGCCAATCAACTCTACTCTCCCATCCTCAGTCCCCAGTTCTCCTAAAAGGGTATATAAGTTGCCCAAATTCTATGGGGCTTCAGTATTGCCCAATCTTGCATGGTTGATGTTCCCAGGGGTTGGTGGCCAGAACGACCAGAGGAATTATGCCAAACCCTTCTCCTTAATTAAAGACATGGTTTTTCTGACTATTTAATAGTTCTGTGTTTTTTCCAGTTTAACAGAGGTCTTAACCCCTTTTTGGAACATAGACCCTTTTGGCAAACAACTCCATTGTAATCTGGCGAAACTCATTGGTTCCTTCTTAAAATTAGGTGCATTGCGTACATTAATAACAGAAGAAAATGTTAAATTTCAATTGAAGTAAGTAAAAATAAAGAGGTAATTTTTTTCCCATCAAGGTTCATTGACCTGAAATCTGTCCATACTTCCCCTCCTCTGCCTTGACAATGAATGACTTCTGGTTTGCAGGAATAATGTAGGATGTTTGCTTCTTTTTTTAAGAAATTAGCTGGTTCAGGAGATCTATCTCTAGAAGGTCTATGGCCCAAATTTTTAGATTCTGGATCTTTTGAACTTTGGGTATTCTTACCTGATTATTCAAGCCCATAGTGATTTCTTCAGTCTGAGTTTTATAGTATCAATACAGTAATAATCACATTTGACACTTTTCATATTCTGTTTTATAGAGTTTAGCTGTCGTAATTGTTTATGTATTTTTCCTCTTTCTAGAGGTACTGCAAAGGCAAGGACCATGTATTGTATTTCCTTATATTTCCACAAAAGGTAGCATGGTAGTGAGCTGGTCTCAGAACAAAGAAAACCTAGGTTCAGATTCCTCCTCTGACACATAGTCTATGTGACCCTGGCAAATCAATTAATTTTTCAGTGGTCTTGGCAACTTTCTATGACTATAAGTTTAGAGAAGATTTTGACTTAACAATAGTGAATTTACTCATCTAAAATTCCCTGTATTAATGAAATGAGAGTCCCCTAGCCTTATATTTTCCATAATGACTTTTAAATAATAAGCTCTCAATAAACATCTGCTGACTGAATGATATATTTTTAAAAATGTCTTTCAGCACTATGTCCACCAGTATAGTAAATAATAGTTTGATTAGAATGAAACCATAATCTTTTGAGAGAGTTTCTAATTTATTATCCTTCTGCATCACTCCTCTCACCTCTAAACACAGAGTTAAAGAGGGCCAAAACTATCTTTCATTGATAGTTTGCTTTACTCCCTTCTCTTCTAATGTGTGATAATTTGTCAAACCCACGAAACGAAGTGTGGATTTTGTATCGAATGAAAATTCTAAATTACCAGGGTACCTAAGAGCAGACCCATTAAACCAGCTTTGACTCTGCTTCACTTTACTGGCTTTATTTCCTTATTTATTTTTACAAATAGCTGGCACATATTATTCATAATTAATTAGGCTAACCAGGTAATGGTTTTGAGAACATTAATTTACTTCTCTGGTAACGCTCTACCTTACCAGTGTTCTCATGGGTCCTGTTGTGCTGTGATTGACTAAGGTTATTCAAAGAGAACTTTAGGAATTGATGTCTTGACCACAGTCGAAGGACATAAAATAAGGTAGACATAAGAGGAAGTATATTTGGGATAGAGAAAAGTCAACTTGATCTTAGAATGGCTAAGATAAATATGAAAGAAATAAGGATGATCAGCACAAAGGAAGAGATAGAAAGATTAAAAAAAAAAGACATTTTTGTTACTCAAACAAGTAAGAACAGCAAGATGGCTCTATAGTGGCCTGAAGAAGGTATGCTATATTTGTATTTCTCCCAATGCTAAATAAAACCTCTGTGAACACAGGAAAATGTAGGTTTCAATGCTAAAAAAGGAAAAAGGGCTGGAGGACTTAATCAAATCTTATTTTGCAGTCTAGAGACTCACCATTTTTTTTTCATCTAGGACAGTGGTTCCCAAACTTTTCTTGGCCTACTGCCCCTTTCCAGAAAAAAATATTACTTAGTGCCCCCTGGAAATTATTTTTTAAAACATTTTAATAGCAATTAATAGGAAAGATATATGTATTAATGTTTTTACCTTTTTTTGTAAAATATAGTAAAGAAAGGTGTAAATTAGAAACATTGAACTTTGAAATTATGAAACTATTTATTGACCTAAACTATTCAACGCGCCTAAATGCACCTGTGGCTATCACCACTTCCCTGGATTGCTGCAGTACCCACCAGGGGGCGGTGGCACCCACTTTGGGAATCACTGATCTTTGACATGAATTTGAGTCCTATCACTATTCTGATTGTCCTCTATTGATTCTCTTAACTAATGGATATCTTTCCGAAAAAATGGTGTCCAGAATTGAATATAATACTACCTGAAGGGTTTGACAAAAGTTAGG
Organism: Gracilinanus agilis; assembly: GCF_016433145.1. NCBI lineage: Eukaryota > Metazoa > Chordata > Mammalia > Didelphimorphia > Didelphidae > Gracilinanus > Gracilinanus agilis. Next base: position 509,297,440 of record NC_058130.1, read on the forward strand.
TGGAATTATCATCTATCTGGCCTCAATATTATACCTCTCTTAACGTAGCTTTTGGAACATATTAACTTACTTGACTGCAATATCACAATATTGATTAATACTGATACACATACAGAACAAATGTGAATGGAAGGCAAGGGAGGTTAATAGAAAGTAGTTTGGGAGAGAGGACACTAGCAGCTGGAGAAATCATAGACTTTATTTATAAAATGATTCTTTTGCTTCATCTTGAAAGAAATGAGAGAGTCTATGTTAAAGATTTGAAGAGGTGGCCAATACCAAAAGGCAAGGACTCAATTTCTTCTTTTTAAGAATTTATTTGTTATAGTAAAATTTTCAATTTCCCCCATCTCCCTCCCCTCTCCACAGTAGAGAAAGCAACATTTGACAAAAAGATATGTATGTATCTGTATACATACATATCTTTTTGTCAAATGTTTATTTGACAAAATATATATTTTTGTATTATATATATATATGTTATTTCTATGTAACAGGTCTTTTTCTACAGGTGGACACACAAGTAATTATTCAAACAGTATCTCTGTGGCTGTATGTACTGTTCTCTTGGTTCTGTTCATTTCACTTTTTATAATTTCATTTATGTCTTCCCATGTCATTTAAGAAAATTAACCTGTTCATTATTTCTTATGGAGCAATAGTATTTCATCACAATCATATGCCACAACTTGTTTAGTCATTCTCCAATTGGTGGCAATGCCACTATTAGGTTTATTTCCTAAAGTGATCAGGGAAATTGGAAAAGAGTTTATATTTATTGATATTTATAGCAACTCTTTTTGTGGTGGCAAAGAACTGGAAATGGAAGGATTCAAGTTCTTATTCTTCAAGGAAAGAGAAAGCAGAACCATAGATTCCATTAGGAGAAAATTTGCTTTGCAATGGTTAGGAAGAAGAGACTAGTAATAGTGGTTAAAATGAATCCCTTCCAAGAAGTACCAAGGTAACTTTTTAGTAACCTAATAAAAGCAGAAGTCTTTCTTCTTCTACCTTCTAAAAGCATGGATTCTGAAATCTGTCAAATCTATTAATCATAACTAACTGGGTGATTCATGGGTGAACAAATGACACATTCATATGGAACATATAAAGTGTCACTGAAGATTATGAAGATGTGAGCAAGAATTAAACACCTTAGGGATATCAGGCAATATTTTAAACCTTCTTGCTGACTGGGTATATTTGGGAAGTTGACAATGGACTATGAAAATTGTGTTAGAGATTGAGATGTGTATATCTGGACCACAGATTTGGATATTGTAAGCAAGGAATGTTGGACAATCAGAATAGTGATAGGACTCAAATTCATGTCAAAGATCAGTGAGAGTACACCAACCAAGGTCCAATAAAAAATGTATGGAGATTTTGTGAATCTGATCAAAGGTTAAAATTGAAATATTCACAAAATCTCCATACATTTTTTATTGGACCTTGGTTGGTGTACTCTCACTCTGTCCAACATTCCTTGCTTGAGATATACACATCTCAATCTCTAACACAATTTTTTTAGTCCATTGTCAACTTCCCAAACCTGTTGAAATTGAAATATGGACAGAATTGAAAAAAGAAGACCATAGAATTAGGTCTGGAAAGGAACCACAGTTATGTTCAAGTTCAATTTCCTTATTTTGTAGATGAGGAAATTGAGGCATTGAGAAGGAAATGGTTTGCTTAAGTACAGTCTGAAGTAGGATTTGAATTTAAATTTTCCTGATTTGAAGTTCACTGCTCTATCTATCCTCTATACCACCTATTTGGAGTATATAAAAGAAAATTCTCAATGTAGGTCTACCAAACTTGTTCTGGTGTAGAAGGAGAAGCAAAAAAGAGAGCAATACCTTCATATTGGACAATATTCAAGAGAAGAACCAGTAATAAAACTTTTAGCTTCAAATGTATAAACATACATACATGGATTTGTATACATGTGGTACATGTGGTATATACAGATACATGCATGCATATGTATATTGTAGCAAATAAAATTGATACAATATGTACTTATTTATATGTATATCTATAAATATATAATATATACGTAATAATTATGTTGAAATTGAGTCCCTAAAACAATCTAGCACATTTGAACTAATAGACATCACAGATTTAGTAGAAGACTGCTTTTATTATTTTCTTTACTGGATATTAAACTATAACTTTCATAATAATGCATCCTATAGTTTTGTCAAGAATGGAAGTAAAATTCAAAAGATACATTTACTCTAAGGATTTTATTGGTTGGTTGGCTGTGTGTACATGTGCATCTGACTCACAAAAAAGTTTAAATAACCCTGATGCTATAGGGGTTAGACCCGACAAAAGAGCAGTGACTGTAGCAGCTATATTTCTAAAATGATCAAATACATAGAAACAGGACTGTGGAGCATTAACAGCAGAGAAACAGCAAATGATAGCCCAGTAGAAGAAGTAGTCAAACAATTTAAAATAACAACTTGCACCTCAGGAGGGCAAGCAGCTTAGTAGAGGGCAATATAATCATCAGGTGACATTAATAGCAACAGCTTATTTTGTGAAAAGGGATCCCATCTGGGACTGTGTATTCTTTCTCCAAATTCCCATCCCTGGGACAATATGTTCCTATGTCAATGGGATGATTTTGCAAGTTATTTGTCTTGCTATTTTGTTTAAATAGAAGTCTTTTGCTATGGTTTAATCCAGTAAAAGAGATACATCAGTGGGGGCTTGAAAGCTAGGGTTCTGAATATATACTGACCCAAAGCATACATTCAACCTGGGGTAACTTTCAGAGACCCTTTCAGTTTGAGAGGAACTGGAGTCAGCATTAAAACATCATAGATTTGTTTTCACTAATTACTATAAATCATTTGTTTTGGTTAAGTATAAGTCTATAGAAAAATTGTGTAGTGGTCCAAAGGATATCAATTTATCATTATCAAATTTAGGTTATAGAAAATAAAGGAACTGAAATAAAACAGAATTAAGCATGCATAGTTTCCTAATTGTGAAATTTAACTCCATATTCCAATCATTATTACTTTGTTATCTTTCCATTCATTTGGGAAGAGGAAATCTGCCTATATAATGTATAGAAAAATCAGAAAGATTTTCCAAGTGCAGTCGGGGAGGTGAGTATTCTGTCAGTGACTTACTATGACATTTACACTAGCTCTCTGTGCCTCAGTTTCCTCCTTTGCAAACATTCCCTAATGAAAAGTCCTGGCCATGCATTTAGAAGATATTAGGCAACAGAAATGAAAGGGACTTAGTCACCACCAGGACTCCACCCCACATCAAACTGTGCATCTATTTGGCATGCATACATTCTGTGTGTGAAAGCTTTTAAGTCCAGAAAATAAAATGAGTAGGGGAGGGGAAACCTGAGGGGGAGAATGAATCATTTCCATTCTTATGGGGCAGAGTAGTTAAAGATAAGTAAAAGATAGTCTCTGAAGAAAAGAAATAAAGTAAATCAAGATAAAAACACAGAGCTTTTCCATCTTCTCTGTAGCACACATTATTTGAGTCTCTATCCACAGTTGCTTCAGAAATGCTATAAGATCTGAGACAAGAATATGAACAATAAACTAGTTTTTTTTTTCCTTCACCTCCTGGCACTCCTAAAATTGGTCTTCAGCAAAGGCAAAAGGATTGATTGCTTAAATCAGAGCAGTTCTCCAGAATTTAAACCAAACCCCAGTTTCCCACTATCAAAAATACTCTTTTAAAAGCAATGGTCATCGATGGCTTTAATACAATTCTCCAAATCCATTGCCCCTGCCACCTTTATATAATTGAATTCCGGATTAATAAAGTGTTAGGCTTGTAGAATGTTAGGGGAAGTTTTCGTTGTAAATAGGGAGCAAATCAAGGGAAATTTTGTATGTCTATTGGAATTTGACCCCCCCCCCCTCCCAAATGCTTGATGTCCACAAAATTCTAATAGTGGGAATGCCTACAGAGTTTGCTTTGGAGATTTGTGGTTCAGTTGCTATGACGACCAAACTTTAGGGCATTGTTGCCTACATGGGATCACAAAATGACAGATGGCCTGTTACAAAATCATACATATTTGGAGATGAAAAGAAAATACATTATTATAAAGTCCATCCATCCTGCTGTTGCAAGAGAGCTGAAGATTCCATATGAGGGTAGTGGGGTGGGGGTGGGGAAGATGGGGAAAGGGAGAAAGGATGATATTAACCCCAAACTTTCTGAAACTTTGCTGTCATATTAGATAATATGTCCAAAGAAGGTCTATCCTTTCAGGTATTTGATGGAACCAACAGTTTGGTGGAGACTTTGAGGTCACCCATTAGAGATGGTAGGAAGTCAAAAACCCATTTGATTAAATGGAAGAAAAAGGAGGAAAAAATCTGATAAAAGTAGGAAGTAGCTGAACACAATTCTCCTTTTTGTCTTTTGGCATCATTTTTACTTGATGAAAATGAGGGGAGTGTGCATCCAAGGGATAAGGAAATTGTGTTCCATTGCAGGTGCCTGGAAAAGGGTTTACCAGCCTGTGGAATAATGGAAATCCTGCCTTTTTTTAGTTCCAGCTTTCTCTCAACTGGGCCCACCATACACTCCCAAACAGGATAGTAGATTGAGAATGATAAGTTATTTAGGATTAAGTGAGGGTTGCTAGATTTATTCTTTTTGTCAGCTACTTGGCATTTTTTTAACCTTAATCTACAAGGATATAAAGTCAGTACCTTAACCCCTGGTGACATTCACCAGTCTCACAAGATTCTGATTTAATTAATAGAAACATAAGGCTTGTCAAAATTAGGAAAGGAGTTTCTCTCTCATTTTAAAAGAGCCCTTGCAGTAAATCAAAATTCAATTGGTAAAACAAATAAATAAACCTTCCCACAATTCAACAGCATAACATTTGCAGAGAAATTTTTGTTGCTTAGAATTTTTGTGGAATACCACAAACTATTACAAAACAACATCTTTAATCTTGGGGGATATCTGGACACTGTATTACTAAGATGCATGTAAACTTGTAAGTGCTATTCATTTTTCGCATGTTGGCATGTTGTAAAATTCTATTTTCTTTTCATTTCTGGATGTTGTAAATAAACTGGACCTGTACAGTAGGTTTTTGTCAGACTCCCAGAAAGACAATTTTATTTTATAGCACATCCTAGACTGACAGCCAGAAACTGTTCTGCACCACCTCAGTACAAACAAAATTAGCTTCTCACAATATTTTTGCAGATGTTAAAGGTCATTAATAGAATGAAACCAGATGACTAAAGCAATACATTTGGAATGATTGGGTTTTATTTTTCTCCCTAGTTTAAAGACACAGAGTCTCTTTTTCTAGACTACTTGGCTGTGTTTCAATTTTTTCCCCCTTAGCTACTTAATGGCTTCCAAAATCATAAAAGTAAAAGGAGTGGGATATGTATTTTTTGGCTTATGTCACATTGCTTGTGTGATGGAGGTGGAATTTTTACTGGGATGAACATAGTATTAACTGTTGGAAAAACATGCTGCTTTAATAATTACCCCCAACTCTTTTTTTCCCCCTGAGGTCAAATTTTTCTCAGGATCAGATGAAATACTTCTCAACAATTAAAAAATGAAACTAGATTTTTTTCTTTCAAAATTAAAATGTGAAAAATCTTTTTAAAGTGAACATCTGGTTGTTTTTTTTTTTTTTTTTTTTAAGTTTAGGGTATGCTTCATGAGACCTGAACTAGGGCTGGGGAACAAGCAGTTCTTCTAGACCTTTCTTTTTAAATTGGGGGAGCAAGCCTGGAGGTGATCGGCAGTGATCATAACATAATTGTGGATCTATGTTTATTCTTGGTGATATTTACAGATCTGCTCAGTAGCAGGGTATTTTTCAAAGCATTCCTACACTTAATACTCAATAAGCTTTCTATTTAGAAAACAATTTACATCATGTATGCTTCGAAAACCAACGATTTGCTCCATTTCTTAGAATTAATGAAACAGCAGCAAGTCATTCTCCTTCCATTCATATTTTACTAACTTCAGTGCCAGAAACATAATACTCATTTTAGGGAGTGGTGTGTTACCCTCTCATTAGGAATGGAACAGCTTAACCTAGTTATACCTTGCTGTTTCCTCACCTGAAAGACCCATCTGCCACTTGGGTGAGAATGGTAGGATTTTTTATCTGCTCACTTTATTTGAATGGGTCTAATTTAATGAGAGCAGGGAGCAACTTCGTTGGTAGAGAAATATAATATCATTGTTTTCCAATGTTGTACCCTCCATGTGTAGAGGCGGTAAGATGGTACAGTGGATAAGAACACTATATTTGGAGTCAAGAAGATCTGAGTTCATATCCTGCCTTAGAATAGCTATGTCATGCTTTACAAGTAGTACAGAGAATACCTCTTTCAATTTGATTTCCTCATCTTTAAAGATGGGGATAATAATTGCACCTACCTCCCAGTGCTGAGAAGATCAGCTGAAATGATAGATGGTGTTTAACAAATTTTAATATCCTATTAAAATGGTGGCTATTATTATTATGGTAAGATTTTCTGAAGGGATAAAAAATTAGAGCATGTCTATCACCCTAAGCTCTGGGTCACTTTATATTTATCAAAGTCAAAGATATCCAACAACTTTCCCAAGTGTTGCCTGGACCAGATTAGAATGTAATTAGGAAAATGTTTAACAGCAACAAAAGGACATAGCCAATACTGATTTTTGTTCGAGGAGAACTGTTTCTAGTTGAATTTATGGATGAACAACAACAAAAGGTTTGACATCACTAATCTAGGAGAGAATGATTATGTCTCCAAATAGTTTCCTGTGAACTTAATGTAGCATTTTTGATGTTCTTTATTTAAATTGTATATGCATCCATTTGTAGATGAAATCTGCTTTCTGAACTAAAAAAATTCACCATCAAATGATAAAACAAAAAATATAGAGAGATGTGAATAGGAAGACAGTACAAGTAGATGAATTAAGATCTAATTTAATGGTCTGGACCCAAAGACCAGTCACTGATGGTTCTATGTCATTTTGGAAAGAGGTTCCTAGTTAATAATTCTGGAATTGGTGCTTGTGCTTGTGTTATTTGAAAACTCTATCAATGATTTGGGTAAAGACCCAGATTGTTATACTCACCAACGACACAAATTTGTTCAGAATAATTATCCCATTTTGGATGGCAAAGTCATGATGGAAAGATCTTGAGAGTTTAGAATTATAGGATAGAATCTTTTGGGTCATAGGATCATAGAGCTAGAGCAGAAAAGAACCTCATGAAGCATCCAGTCCAACCATCTCATTTTACCAATGAAGAAACTGAGATCTAGGAATGTGAATTCATTTATCTAGGGCCATAAAAATAGTAACCACCAAAGGAGGGATTTGAATCTGGTTCCTCTGACTTTAGAGTTAAGATTCTGTCCACTGCTTTCACTAAATCTGTTAATGATAAAATTCAATAAGGATAAGTAGAAAATCTTAAATTTAGTCATCTCAAAAAATCAATTTTACAACTATAAAATGGGGACATATGGCTGGAAAGTAGATCATCTGAAAAAAGAATCGTTTATTTTTTGTAAATTATAAGTTATAATAATAGTTTTTTTAAAGCCTGGTTCAAATGATACCTTCTACACGAGGCCTTTCCTGTCCCTCTGGATCCTATTATTTCCCTTCTGATCTCCAAATTACTTATGATTAACTTTGCAAATATTTTGTATTTATTTCTTTCTGTACACATGATTTCTCTAGATAGACTGGAAGCTCTTTGAGAGAAGGGATTATTTTACTTTTGTATTTGTATTTGAAAAATATGGTACTTATGCATTTTAAAAATGTTTGTTGATTGAATGAATATTGAGTATAGTTTCGCACTCCATATTTTTTAAAAGATGTTGACAAATAGAAGAGTACCTAGAGGAGGGCAACCAGGTGAAAGATGAAAGGTTTTGATGACCAGTTCTGAAATGTTTTTAGTCTCTGAATGCCTATATACTTTTAAAAATTGAGAACTACAAAGAGCTTTTGTTTACTTAGGTTATACCTATCAATATTGATTATGCTAAAATCAAAATGCCTTAGTGTGATTGTAAAAATAGTATTGACCTTGTAGACTCTTTGAAAAAGACTCAGGGATCTTCAGGGGTCTCTCGACCAGGTTTTGACATTCTTTGGCTTCTAGAATACAGAGTCTATACAGAGGATACCTTTTAATCCTCAGCATTTCACTGATCTTTGAAAGACTAGAACAGAGGTGATCAAACTTGCTACTCAGTCCACAAAACTCCCTGGTGTAGACAGAATAAGATTAAAATGTAATTACAAACTGTTTAACAAGATAAATAAAAATGCAATACAACAAAGATAATTTCAATTGATGATTTTTTTTCTAAGTCAAAATGTAGCCCAAAGGGATCCTTTCTATTTGAGTTTGACACCCTATCTAGGGCCAGGCATCAGCCTTCCCTTAATGTTTGCTACATGTAAGAATCAATTATAAACCCACCTGAGAGTGCCTGAGATTTTGTATCTGAGAACTTCCTTCCCTCCTGGAAAATGGTTTCTGAATGTGAATGTTATTTTCTTTTTCTTTGTAAAATCTGGACATGAACTATTGTGATTAGGGTATGCAGTGGGAGAAGATAGATGGAAAAGAGATTGCTGATACTAGAATCAGGTGTATAATTATGATGACAACAAGGGAAGAAGAAGAAAAGATAGTTTCAGAAGATCTCTGAATCTAGGGAGTCAAGTGGGCTAATGGACTTGAAAGGCTCAGGAATATTGGTTCTTTGAATTAGGACTTAAATATCAGAGAAGTTTTGAAATTATTTGAAAAAGGCCAGGGCTGATGAAAAACAACCTTCCTTGTTTTTTTTTCTAAGGAGGAATTGGGATTCCAGATTTAATTAAGTTCAGCAAGACCTAAGTCCCATGGATGATGCTTCAAATCTCTCCCTCTTCTTATCTATCTCTCTTTCACCCCTCCTACTACTTGTCATAAAAAAAAAGTGAAACACAGATTCAGAAGACAAGGTTTATGCCATTGTATTTCTGAGACTTTGTCACTGAACCATTCCTGAGATGTTGAGTATCATCTGCAAAATGGAAACAGTGATGTAGCATCACCCTCAAGCTTTTATGGGGAGGGGAAGGGAATGCCATAAACATTCAGTTAGTGTCTCTATTAAGTGTCTCGCATTATGGGAAATGTTTTGCAAACATGATATCATTTGATGCGCACAATATACTAGGAGATAATAGTTATTACGATGCCAATTTTATAGTTGAGGAAATTGAGGGAAATGAAGTGAATGACTTACCCAGAGTTATACAGTTATTAAATGTCTGAAGTTAGATTTGAACTCAGGTCTTCCTGATTCCAGGCTTAGTGCTCTATTCTTGTTTGCTTTATGTTGTAGTAAGGATCAAAAGGGCTCATGTTTGGGAAATCTCTGTAATATGAAATAATACAAATCTAGCACAGTCCATCAAACTCTGTCTTTATCTACCATCAAGTTTTAGTGGGTTCATTGATCTAGGGTTGTTTTTCTCCTCAATAGAAGAAGTAGTTTAATTTTAAAGTTCAATTAATTAACTAATTAATTAATTAATTAAGAATATTTTTCCATGGTTACATGATTCATGTTCTTTCTCTCCCCTCATCCCAACCCCCTTCTGTAGCCAACAAGCAATTCCCCTGGGTTTTATATGCACCATTGATCAAGATTTATTTCAATATTATTAATATTTGCATTAGGGTGATCGTTAGAGTTTACATCTTCAATCATATCCCCATCAACCCATGTGATCAAGCAAATATCTTCTTTTCTGTGTTTCTGCTCCCACAGTTCTTTCTCTGGGTGTGGATGGTGGTCTTTTTCATAAGTCCCTCAGAATTGTCCTGGGTCATTGCGTTGTTGCTAGTGGAGAAATCCATTATATTGGATTGTGCCACAGTGTATCCACATCTGTGTACAATGTTCTCCTGGTTCTGCTCCTTTCACTCTGCATCAATTCCTGGAGGTCTTTCCAGTTCACATGGAATTCCTCCAGTTTATTATTCCTTTGAGCACAATAATATTCCATCACCAACATATATCACAATTTGTTCAGCCATTCCCCAGTTGAAGGGCAAACCCTTGTTTTCCAATTTTTTGCCACCACAAAGAGCGCAGCTATAAATATTTCTGTACAAGTCTTTTTTCTTGTTTTTTCTTATGGGGTATAAACCCAGCAATGGTATGGCTGGATCAAAAGGCAGACAGTCTTAGTGCCCTTTGGGCATAGTTTCAAATTGTCTTCCAAAATGTTGGATCAATTCATAACCCCACCAGCAGTGCATTAGGAAGTAGTCTTCCAAGTGCAACAATACTACCCAGGACAGATTCCTAAACAAACAACGTCATTATTTGTTTTAATTAAAAGCGTCCTCCCCAGTAAGCTTGAGGTAAAAATCATGGTCTTCTATAGTACAAAGATGAAATGGAAATAGAAAGACCTGCTTAGATCCCACATCTAGAAATGGAGATGTCAACCAATAAAGAATTGTAATGACTGCAATCAATTGAAAGCCTAGATGGCGAGCCTCCTTGGGATATTTGTAACAGGCTGCTCATTAGCTAGCTAACATTTTATCTCCACTGAGTACACTCTGATCTATGCCAAGTGCGCTCTTTACTTTATGGTGGTTTCTCTGTGGGCATCTGTCTTCTTCTCTGATAATCTGCCACTGTAATTGCTCGGGTAGCCTAAAACCCACTATTTGGGTGCCCAAGAAGCAGGAAGATGCCATTTGCCTTTTGAAAATTATTTTCAAAATCTAGCATGTCAGATAAATCAAGTATGACCCCTCACTCCAAACCCTCTTCCCTAGTTCTCTATAGCTTAGAGAGTCATCTTATACTGTAAGGTCAGCAGGATGGGAGGCCTGGACAGCATGGACTGCCCCTTTAGTCTGTCCACAGCTTTGTGACTCAGTAGCTAATTAAAAGTGTCATTTGGACTAAAAGGAAGCAATCAAAGGATATCTGCTCTTGCTCCAAGGACGGGTAGTGGCGGCACCAGGATCCATCTGTTAGCCTCAATTAAAAGGAAAGCCATTGGTATTGTATGTGAAAAGGGAGGTAAAGAGAAAAATCCCAAAAAATCTAAAGGAGAAATGAAAGGAGAACAACCTACCAGTTGTCTATATTTCTTCAGCTTCCCTAATTTGAATGGGAGAAAGCATTGGGCTGGCCTTCAGGAACTTGGGCTTCCAGTCTTGTTTTTGCCACTAGTTTCCTCTATAATCATTGCAAGGCTATACCTTTGAATTTTAGATTCCTCATTTGTAAAATAAAAGAATTATGGAAAATTTTATTTCTAGAGGATATTTTATTGATCATTAAATTAGGTTGTTTTTACAAAAAATGATTTTTATTACTCTTGTTAGGTTACTGTCTTTACTTCTACTATCTAATCATTGTAAAGTTTATTTCACAGGATGCATTTAACATTATTTCATTGACAAACTATGTCATAATGGATAGAGTACAGGGCTTGGAATTAGCAAGAACTAGATTCAAAAGCTACTTCATACGCCCCCAATTGCATGAGCCTGGCCAAGTTATTTAACTTGATAAACCTCAGTTTCCTTATCTACAAAAATCCTATAATGAGAGTCTATACTTTTCAAAAGTATTATGTTAAATAAGATCACAAAGAAAGTGCTTTGCAAGGTCATAAATATTACATAAATGTAAGCAATTGCCTATGCTCAGACACATATGGAAAAATCACAGCTCTGGAAAAGTCCATGACTGTGTTTGACATCTGCAGTAATATGCCCCGTTCACCTGACTATAGGTTCAATTTTTTAATACTCAGGCACCATAAAAGTTGGGTCAAGTTTTTCTTTTCCAAGTGAGAATGAGTATTTCTTTACTCAGACATGATTAGCTGCCAGATGGAGTTTGGCTAGAAATGTGTTTCCTTTCATTTTAAAAGATTACAGGAGCCAGATTTTCAGAATATTAAATTATAATCTTTCAAATGCAAATAAAATGCCAGACTGGTTAAATGTGTGACCTTCGTTGTTTCTTTTTCCTTGGATAGAATGATAGATTTGACTCTACATTGCTCTCCTTCCTTTTAAGGTTCAGTAAGTTGTTTTGGTTGTGTGCTATTTAATTGACTGAGAAACTTGATATACATTTCTTATTAGTATGTTGCCAAATGTACTGGACAAAAGGATAAATTCACATTATAGCCCATTCCCAAACCGGTTCCCTTTCTCAAATTCATTTCTTTTCATATTAACTGCTATTCTTCCTGTTTCTATAGCTAGAAATCCTGCAGTTATCTTTGAGTCTTCCTTTTCAGTCATTTACTATATTTAATTTAGATTTTTAGAGCCAAAGAACTCTCAGAGATTAATTTTTCTAAGTCTCGTCCTGTTGTTTCCCCTTTCTAAAAGCCTCTTATATTTAAACTTTACTTACCATTTTATCTTCCATAAGCATCTCATTATTTCAATATCCACAGAGCTAGTATAGTCTATGTAAGATCTGAAGCATCCTCATTCCCAGGTCCATTCTCTCTTTAAAATTTTATTTTTTAACACCTTTAGCTTCCATCTTTGAATTGATAGTGTATTGGTTCTGAGGAAGAAGAGCAGCAACAGGGGTGAAGTGACTTGCTCATGGTCACGTGCCTGGCTCTCACTCCACCGAGCCACCTAGCCCCCCTACTCCCCACACTTATTCTTACAAATGAGGTTCAAGCCCCAGAGCAGGGCTACATTTTCATTAGAGTACTCTGGGAGGGACCATTGGCCCTCAGGATTGGTTCTCTAAGAAATTTGTCTTTGTGAGATTTGGCTTATTGAGAGATCCTAGAAGACAAAAATAATGTCATTGATTAACTCACTTATCAGGAAGTTCTTATGAACCCAATAACTGGTTTAATCACCTTCATTTAGACAAAGAATGCATAGCTCACATCATAATCAGTTTTAGCAGCCTTCATTCATCCAAGCATACAAGGTTAGCAAACTTTTCTAATCACAATGCCCTTGTGATATGTAAAGGGAAGGGAATCCCAATCTGGGTTAACTGCTGATCGATTTCCTCTCTGGTCTGCCCCCCAGTCAGTCCCTGGAAACCTTCCCAGCAACAATCATCACAAAGCTGTAAGCACATAGCCCTGGATCTCTGGGTTCTTGGTTGGACACACATCCTACCCTACACTCTCATTGCTACCTTCCATGTGGCCCTTGGAACTGGGGAGCCATCGTAATATGCTGTCTGACTTTGTGATCCTTCGAGTATTTTTGTTCCTTTTTGGTATCTCTCCCAGAATCTCCTCAGAGAGGTATTTAACAAAGTCCTATGTAATCAGTATAGCTGCTAAAATAATGTAATTTTTTTTTTTTTTTGCAGTTGTTTTATTTACATTTTTGTAGTCATGTATTTTGTTCATTTGGGTCTGCTTGCTTTATTCCACATCATTTCCTGTAGATATTTCCATGCTTCTTTGATCATCACTTTCATCATTTCCTAGAGCACAGTGATATTCTATTATATTAATTTACCATCATTTGTTTAGTCATTCTCAAAATTCTTTGCTATGATAAAATGTTATTATAAATGTTTGTGTACATAGGGCCTCTCATCTTATCAATGTCTTCCTTGGGGTATGTATCTAGAAATGGAACCTCTGGGCTTTCAGTTACTCCAAAATTTTGTGATGATTCACAGTTATTTTCCCACAATCATTCTAGCGTAGATTTTTCCCTTCTTTTGTCATTTTTGCCAATTTGCAGACTGACATGAAACCTCGAGATTTTTGCTTTTCATTCTTCTTAGTGATTGTGAACATTCGTTCATATGGTTGTTAATACTGTATTTTTTTTTTTTGAGATTTATTTGTTTATTTCCATTGATCTATTGGGGAATGGCTTTTGATTTTATGTACACATATATACACACACATAAACATACATACATATAAACATAAGTGCATACATGTCATATATCGATATATGTTGAAGCCTAAACCCTTAACAGAAAAATTTGAGAAATTATTTTCCCCTATTAATCTCCTTACTTATTATCTTAGATTATTCATCTTGTTTGTACAAGAGGATTTCAGATTCATGTAATCAGAGGTTTCTATTTTATCTTTTATAATTGCCTCTGTTTCTTGTTTCCTTAAGAATTCATCTTCTACTCATAGCTGCAAGATGTTTTAGATTTAATTCTCTTCTACTTGTTAAAAATAGTATGATCTTTAAAATTAAGTGCTTATATCTATTTAGATTGTATTGTGGAATATAATATAAGGTGTTGGTCCAAGCCTAAATTTTACCACTTTCTTTTCCATTTTTAAAGTTATTTTTATTGCATATGGAGTTCTTTCCTAAGTAACTTTTGTTGTACAGTTTATTAACAATACATAGTATTGAATTCCATTGTTTCTGATTCTCCCTTTTTTAATCTATTTCATTCATCTACCTTTATTTTTTAATTGAAATTTTTCTTTATTTTATTCCAGGAACATATTTACACAGAAGTTTTCCAAGGTTACATGATTTGTTGTCTCCCTCCCCTCTTTTATCCTCCCTCCCAGAACTGACAAGCAATTCCACTGGATTAAAAATGTATTATCATTCAAAACCAGTTTCCATATTATTCATTCTAGTAAGAGGCTAATCTTATAAAAACTAAGCCCCAAATCACATACCCCCAAAAAAGCCCCAAATCATATACCCAAATAAACAAGTGATAAATCACATATTTTCTTCTGCATTTCTACCCCAACAATTCTTTCTCTAGATGAGGACGATGAGGACAGCATTCTTTTCATAAATCCCTCAATTGCCCTGGGTCATTGTGTTGCTGTTATAAGCAAAGTCTATCACATTTTATCCTCCCACATGTATCAGTTACTGTGTATAATGTTCTCCTAGTTCTGCTTATTTAACTACACATCACTTCATGTAGATCTTTCCAGTTCTTTATGAAATCATCCATTTCATCATTCCTTATAACACAGTAATATTGTATCACAACCACACACCACAATTTGTTTAGCCAGTCCTCAATCAAGGGACATTCCCTCATTCTTCAATTTTTTGTCATCACAAAAAGTGCAGCTAGGAATATTTTTGTACAAACAGGTCCATCCCCATTTTTAAAAATCTCTTTGGGATACAGACTTAATAGTCCATCTCTGTTTTTTAACAATACCTTATCATTTCAATAGCTACAGCTTTAGAATATAGTTTGAATCTGGATGTGCTATTTCCATTTCATCCATATTTCTTTTCATTTATTTCCCTACATATTCTAGACATATTACTTTTTCAAATGAATTTTGGCATTATTTTTTAAGTTCTACAAAGTATCTCTTTCTTAAATTTGCTTGGTATAGAAATAAAAATTCAAATTTACTTTGGTGATATTGTTATTTTTATCATATTAGCATGATCCAGCCATGAACTTTGGATTGCTTTGTAGATATTTGAGATATTAATTCTTTATTTCTTTAAGGAATACTTAATCAAATCTATACACATTTTTCATGCACTTTGGTAGATTGATTCCCCCAAATTTCGTGAACTTGGTAGTTTCTTGGAATGGGATGTCCCTTTCTATTATTGCCTCTTGTATTTTGTCATGACTATAAAAAATGTAATGATTTTTCTGGCTTTATTTTGTAATTTTCAACTTTGCTGAAATTATTGTCTCAATATTTTTCTGATTTCCTAGTATTTTCCAATAAATTATCATATCATCCAGAAATAGAAAAAATATCTCTACTTTGCCTATCTTTATGCCCTTAATTTCTTTCTCTTGTCTTTTGCTTAGCATTTCCAGAACTATATAAAATAACAGAGGAGAGAGTAAGCATCATTACTTTATTTTCATATGTATTGGGAATGACTCTAGTGTATCTCTGTTATATAGACATGAGCTGGTAAATCTTTTATAAATGACTACCCAAAAATGCATTCACAACATATTTTTAAAATTTAACACTTCCTATTAATATTATTTCCATAATTTTTTAAGTCTATAAAATCAACAAAATAATAAATCCATGATTGGAAGCCCTTACCAATTACAACATATAGATACTCATACTGACAATTTAAGTCAGTTCTCATGAACCATTTTGAGCCAGTTCCAGCAGACCCACTCCCATTTCATATAATATTTGATTTTGTTTTTAAGTAGATATTTTATATAATATTTTTAAAGGGTCCCATTAAATCTATACTTTGAATGATCTTTAGCATAAATGAATATTATAATTCATGAAAAGTTCCCCCCCTAAATTTATTAGACGATTTTATTTTTAATATGATTAATTATGTTGGTTGTTTTCCTAATATTGAACTCTTCTTGCATCATTGGTATAAATTAAACTTGGTCATAATGAATGATTTCTTGGATAAATTACTGCACTCTGTTTGACAGGATTTCATTAAAATATTGGTCTGTAGTTTTCCTTCCATGCTTTATCCTTCTCTGGTTAAGGTATGAGGACTATATTTGTCTCATAAAAAGAATCTATTAGGGTGCTTTCCTTCTCAATTTTAAAGAATATGTATAATATAGGTGCTAATTTTTCATTACTTTTTGATAGAATTATTCTTTGAATCCATCAAGGTCAGAAACTATTTTCTGTGGCAATTTCTTTACTGCTAACTCTATTTCCTCTTTTGAGATTGAGTTATTTAAGATATCTATTTGGTCTATTATTTCTGAGGATATTTTATATTTTTGAAGATATTCTTTTTTTAGTTCTCAATTTTTTAAGCCTATGTATGTGTATATAACAGGCACTTTTTTTTACTTTCTTACTGTTATGAATTTACTTTGCTCATTTGCTCTTTTGTTGCTTTTATTTTCTTTTCTCTTCTTTTAAATCAGATTAAAATAATTACTCTTATTTTTAATCAGATTTGATTTTCCCATTTAGAAAAACAGATTGGCTAAACATTTATCAACTTCATTAGTCATTCCAATGATCTCATTTTGACTTTTAATTATGATTCCTGTTGTCATTTTGCTTTCCTCTTTCTTTCATAATTTTAATATCTCCTTTTTCTACTTCTTTTGAATGTATTTGTTGACTTTCTGGTTTAAAAAAAGTCATATATAGTTCATTAATCCTCTCTTTTCCTATTTTGTTAAAAGGGATATATTTTCCTCCCAGTATAATGCTTTAGTTGCAATTTTGGCGTGTTGTTTTGCCATTGCCATTTTTAGATAAGTTTTTATTGTTCATAGGATTTATTCTTTGACCCACTTGTTATTTAGTATCTCATTACTAAGCCTCTATTTTTGTCTATGTCTTTTGTTTGTGGTCTTTGAAATGGTCCCTATTTTTAGTGTGTTATTTTTCTGTGAAGTATGTATTTATTAATTCCCTTTTTTGTTTGCAACATCTTTCTGATCTAATACATAGTCAATTTTTGTAAAAGTTCCAAGTGATTCTGAGAAATATGTATGTTCTTTATTGTTCCTATTTAGAAAGTATCATTAGTCTTTTAACTCCAGTTTCATTAGCAATTTCTTCAGTTTTATATTTTGCCTTTTATTCATCTCTCTATTATAATTAATCAAAAGTGAGACAATGGCATCTCCAGTCCCTAATGTATTACTGTCTATATCTTCTTGTAGTTCATAAATGGTTCTTTTATGAATTTAGATGCTAAGGAATTTGGAGCAAATATATTTAATATACATATTGAATTATTGTTTATGGTCTTCCTCACAACACCTTTCATCATCAAGTAATTTCTTTACTTATTCCTTTTTTATGTTTTGAATACTTGTTTTTGCTTTGTATATTAGTATGATTCCAATTCCTATTTTTTATTCATCTGATAGTGTAATTTTTCCTAAGCATTTTCAACATTTTCCTTCTTTGATCAATAATCTATGGTGAGTCCCTTTCACCTATTGTGTCAAATGCAAACTTTTTCAGCTTGATCTTCAAAATGTTCCACAGCCTAATTCCACCTTTCTATTCATATGATTAGATAGCTATATTTAATGGACTCATGTAGTTCTTATTATCCCTATTACGTAGTAAATTTATTTTTGTCTACATGTCTTTGCTTATACTACTATTTTTTCTTGAAAGTTTCTTTAATCTCCTCTGAACTTATATACATTTTACTCACCCTTGTAAATAGAATTCAAGTTCCATTGGCATGTGGGTAATACATAGGAAGGCTGATGATTTTTTTTATATTTTGCTACTTCACTAAAATTTTTGTTTCAATGAATTATTGAATCTCTAAGGTTCTAAATAATTCATTATATCATCTATAAAAAGATTTTTTTTATGCCTATGTTTTATTCACTTTTTTCTGATTTCTTTCTTTTTTGTTTTTGGCTGTAATTGACATTTCTAAAGCTATATCAATAATATTTGAACCATGAACATCTTTGCATCATCTTGATCCAAATTTTATACTCAAGCCATTTCTTCTGTATAAATAGAAAATTTGAATCTTAGACTACATCCCCCATAAGTCTCTTAGTATTTCCCAAAATTCCCTTTAATCTCTCCTGCACCTCCATGTTTGTGTGGTCACATTTTTGTTTTATAAGTTCTATAGCTCCTCCATCTTCTTCTTTTGCACTTGGGAGTGGGCTGGTTAATACCATTTTAGTTAGCTTTTATGCTAGTTTATTATTAATAAGACTAAAAAGTTATAATATTTAGTTATTTGCATATTAATTTTAAAATCCACACTCCTTTCCCACCAAATACCAGGTCCAAAATGAACATATATAGTAAATAACAAGGAAGTTCATCTATCCAAATTGTAGCAAAACAAATCAGAGAAGGAGTATATAGGAGAATAAAAATCAGGCAGTTCAGTGAAGATTTTCTGAAGTAACTCAATGAGAGAAAGAGAGACATAGAAAAAACAAAGACAAAGAAAGAGAAAATTCTAGATCTCACCACAAGAGGAAGTTTTCTGGAGTCTCTTGTGTAGCAAGCCAGGGCTAGAGAAATAATGTAGTCTTCCAGTGCCTCTCAGTTTTTTTCATTCAGAACATGAAGTGGAATGGGCATCTTCTATCTTCTTCCTTGAAACTGACAGAAGTATCCAAAGTTCAGAAACTGAAGAGATTTGAATCAGGTCAAAAAAGACCTAAAGAGACTGAAGAGCCTTCCCCTCACCAACTCTAAGCCCACTCCAAATGCAGGTACAGGACATTGATCTCCATCAGTAAGAAAAAAGTCCCTTACCAATAGTTTTTGGAATTAGGATTACATCTCCATTACAGACAATGCTAGCTCTTGATTTTAGACACACTACAATTTTGAGGGAAAATTATCTTATATCTATGCTTTTAAATGTTTTCACATTAATATGTATTAAATTTTATAAAGAGATTTTTTAGAATTTGTGACTGTAATCATATGATTATTTATTATTAATATGACATTATATTTGCAGCTTTTTATAAACTTTGACTAATACTACTTTCCTATAGTAGATGCAAACTGGACACAATATTATCTTCTTACTATTGTTGAAGGTCTTGTTATTAAGGTGAGTTTAAACTTTACTTGATAAGGATTTCCAATCTGAGAGTGACATATTAAATTGTGCTAATAGGAGACATTGTTCTTTCCAGTGGTTAAAAGGATGAGTCAGGACTATTGTTACTCATTCATGTCTGATTGTAAATGATTCAATTAACTTTGTACATGGATTTTTCTTGGCAAAGATCTTGGAGTGTTTTGTCATTTCCTTTTGTAGTCTGTCCTCATTTTACAGATGAGGACCTCAAGCAAATAGGGATTAAGTGACTTGTCCAAGATCACACAGTTAGTTTGTATCTGAAGTCAGATTTAGAACTAATATCTTCCTTAATCTGGCATGCTGCTGTATAGATTGCACCAGCTAGCTTCCTCTGAATTAAGGGAGGAACAAAGTAAAAGTTAACAGATTTTTAAAGTAGGTTAACATAGTAACCAAAGTTGGTGGTAATAACAGTCTATGTTAGGATAGTGGTTATTATAAGAATCAAGAGGAAGTCATGTTTGGGTGGTAGAATTTACAGGACTAGTTAATTTATCATAGATAAGAAATGAGGAATAGAGATGAGTTCAAAATAACTTCTAGGGTATTTACACGTGAAAATATGTGAATGGTGAAATAGTGGATTTAGGAAGAAGATTCTGGGAAAAAACACGATGACTTTGTTTATGGCCACATCAAGACCGAGGTGTTGGTAAATCTAGGTGAAGATGTTTCATGCATGGGTACACAGAGATGTGGGTCCGAATCTTAGAGATGAAATGAGGGGCAAATAATGCAGAGAGAGAAGAGACAAAGCCCAACACAACTGATCTTGGAGATCTGATCCATATTAGAGGCATGGCAGAAACCATTGAATAAAAAAATTGTAGTATGTCTTCAGGACCAAAAGAGAGAGTGCCTAATGGGAGGAGGAGGGGAATAGAGCCCAAAACTGCAGAGGAGTGAAGGAGGAAAAACATTGAAAAAAAATGATTAAATCGTGCCCTCCCAACACTCAGATGTGTTGGCCAGGAAATTAAGGTGTCTGGATCTAGATAGAGACCTATTAACTCTGGAAAAATCAATGGCGAATGGCTTTGTTCAGACAGAGAGATCATCTTCCATTTTAGCACATAATCCTAGGGAACATGTAGTCTTCTTACTTACTTACAGTCTCTGCAAGTCATGTCCATGAGCTCCTTACCTCTGGCCACCACCGCCCCAAATTTACCTGGATTTCCCAAAATATTTTCTTACATTCTCATACACTAGAAGGATATATCTCCATGTGGTTGTGAAGTTATAATCCCAACATGCTGTGCATCATTTTAATCAGGTCTGGCTCTCCTTATTCAGTTGAGGGGCTATAGATGGAATCCATCTAAATATCTTGTTCCATCTCCAAATGATAAATCATGTAACGATATGAAAGTCATTTTAAACCTTACGAGTGAAAAGAGCAGGTGATTTAAAATGTCATGCTTTGAAGGTACTGCATGAGCAAAATTCCTATAATCAATCATCCAAAGCAAACTATTATTTAGGAACTATTTGAAAGTAGATAAGCTGAAAATATTTTATTTTAAGAACTGCACAGAAAGGTGATAGTATATCAAAATTACTTTTTTATATTAACATACTGGGTTTTGGTTCAAATTTAGTGTTATTTACTTTAAAGAATCACTGACTACAATGAGCTAACACTGCAAAGCACCCTAGAAAGGCATGATATATTTACCAGTGGGAACACATTTTCACTTGAATACTTTTCTTACTTAATATGTTGTCAGTTTACAATGAATCTATAGGTTGTTGTTTTTTTTTAGGTTTTTGCATTGTTTCCCTTCCTTCCCATTTTAGGCTAAGTACAACTCTTGGTCTCAAACACCCTCAAGCAAATGCACACGTGTATGAAGAATCGGGCCAAGATATCAATTCATGGACTGATGGAAGTTTAAGATTCACAAAGAGTTTTTGTCACAACAGGACAGTGAAATTATTAATAAAAGTAACATTTTTTAGGTTCCTTTTACAGGAAACTAAAAGTCTGAAAAGTAAGGTGATTTGATCCTAGAGTTAAAATAGATTTATGAAAAATTCAGAGATAGGTCTTCTAATTCTGAAACCTGGGGACCTTTCTGTTACACCACATTGCACAGTCAACCTTCTCTCCATTTTCCCTGGGGGGTGGGGGGATAACTTTTACAAAGGGGACAGTAAGAGCATGTAAGTAAGCCTGGGTGAAAATCATATGGTTCAAGTTTCCACATGACTTTGCAGGGCTGACACCAGTTGGTGGACTTCAATCCAGGACCTCAACTATGACTTTTCAAATGAACACCGGCAGTGGGAGATTTATTTCCCCTATTGCTGGATGTTTTGTGTCATTTGTCCCAGGAAGCACATGCATCATTTGCAATGTACCCTAAGAAAATCCCGTTTCAGATCAGGCCAAAGTTACTCCTTTTCATATAGCCCCGCTTCCTATCATCACAACACATTATATTATCTTCCTTCTTTTTAAAAGTGAATCTTCTCTGAAATGCCAATGGGTGGGTTTTAAAAGGGAAAGATTTAGTTATGTTTAGGGGAAAAAAGTTTGATAAAATTGCAAATACTTTTTCCTTCTTTGGCTTTCTGCATGTAAGAGACTTTCCTATAATGAGGGTGTAAATAGCTTGGGGAATGCAAAACTGAAATGGTATGTTAATATTACTCAAAAACCACAAGCAGAGGAGTGTGTAATATCTGCATGACTGAAAACATGAAATGTGTTGGGCGTGATAGATGGCAACTCTGATAATCTGCAGAGTTTGTCACCCCATGGAGTTGCTCAGGAGCATATACACGTGGTCCTATTTGTTATCCCAGAGGCAGAAAGCCATGAAGGTGTAGAGCTCATGCTGTATATCCCCTTTCTGCTGCTTCCCTTTGGACCTGACTTGTGAATTCCCTGCTATGGGGAACTCCAAAGAAGGATAATTCAGTGATTTTGCAACTTATAGTATTAAGGAGTTGCCTAGATCCCTGAGAGCTTATGTGAGTTGCTCAGGATCCTAACCACTGAATATCAGAGACAGGGCTTGGACCCAGTCTGCCTCTGAGAACAGCGCTCTATCCATGATGACACATTGTCTCTATGACTCTGAGACTGTCCTCTATCCACAGTAACACACCGCATCCATTTTTAAATGACTCAAAATGGAGAAAATAATCGCAGAGCTTCTTAGACTGGGATGCCTGTACCAAAGAGTGTATGGATAGATTGGGTGGTTGGGGAATCAAGATCTTGGATGGAAAAAAATAAAATTTCCTTTTCACTCACTTTTTGGGGGAAGATTTAGTGAAATTTTATTTTTTTATTTTTAAATTTAAAATCTAATTTATCTATTTAATTTAAATTCATTTCTTTAATTTAGTTATTAATTTTAAATTCATTTATTAAATTTAAATAACTTATTTGTTTAAATTAAATTTATTTATTTAATTTAAATTATTTATTTAATTTAAGTTTATTTATTTCATTAAGTTTTGCTCACTTTTAACTGAAATTTAGCATTTCCTTCAAATATGTTAAAAGTAACTCTTCTTAGAAATAGTCAGTAGGATTTACTAGATTGCCAAATGGGGTCCATGACAATGAAACTTAAGAACTCCTGATATGTCTAGGGGTAATGTAGGGAAAGAAGCTCTACAGCAGGGGTCAGCAACGTATGGCTCTTGAGCCATATCTGGCTCTTTTGAGGGCCCGATATGGCTCTTTCTGCAGGAACCATAAAGTCAATTTTTTTTTCAGGCGCTGTTACAGGAGTGCACACTGAGAGCACTGTACAGCTCTCACGAAATTACATTTTAAAAAATGTGGCGTTTATGGCTCTCATGGCTAAAAAGGTTGCCAACCCCTTCCTACAGATTCATCCAGTAACTTTTTCTAAATCTAATGATTCCTCATCAGTCTATTTTCACTCATTTTAGATGATCTTTTCAATACATTTTGGTAGAACAAGGGTTTGAGTAGGTTATAGAAGAAACACCAGAGATTCAAGAAAGTTGGGTCTGAGCCATGACCCAAGATTTACTAGTTCTGTGACCCCATGGCAGTCACTAAATACTTCTTAATTTCAGTTTCCTCTTATGTAAAATGTGGAAAATAGCTATCAGACAAGTGTATAGTGAGTGAAATGCTTTGTAAACCATTACCTGCTGTAGAAATGAAGGATTATTTTATCTTTTCAGCAGAAATGTAATCTATTTTCTTCCTTTTTATCTCATTTTATCTTCTCAATGACATTGAAGAACAACTGGAAATTATAATCTTTATTATCACTTTATACAAATTGAATGTTCAGTATATTAATATAATATTCTTAGGAAGCATTTCACTTATCAGACATTTTTGAGAAAGGTCGAATCCATTGAATGGAGTTGTAATATCATCGCCACAGTGCAAAAGAAAGTAGTAGTTGGCTGTGTATTTGCTGTTTATAGTTGTAGTAGGTTTCAGTCACATCCAACTCTTTGTAACCCCTTTTGGAATTTTCTAGGCAAAGATTCTGGAGCAGTTTGCCATTTCCTTCTCTAGCTTATTTTACAGATGAGGAACAAAGATAAACGGGGTAAATTACATACCCAGGGTCACATGACTAATAAGTGTCTGAGGTTGGGTTTGAATTCAGGAAAATGAGTCTTTTTTTTAAACCCTTAACTTCTGTGTATTGGCTCCTAGGTGGAAGAGTGGTAAGGGTGGGCAATGGGGGTCAAGTGACTTGCCCAAGGTCACACAGCTGGAAGAAGAGTCTTCCTAACTTCCACCCTGGCATTTTATTCTCTCTATTACCTAGCTAACCTGGCTATGCATAAATATAATATTTAGAAATTGGCAGGGACTTTGGAGATCAAGTAGGTCATACTGTTCATTTTATAAATAAGGAAACTAAAGCTCACAGAGGTAAAATGATTTGTCTAAGGTCATGAAGCTTATGCATGGGAGAGCCTGGATCAGAACCTAGGTGTCTTGCTAGATATAAAGTTTCTTTTTTAAATGGATGCCATTTCTCTTTTTTAACTTAACCAAAAGCAGAACTTTAAAAATGATCTATGTAATTACAAGATTATTTACTTCATTCTATAAATTTAACTTCTTTCAAATATCTTTGTCTTGAGGAAATTCTTCATAACCAATCAAATAAAATACATCCTTCTTTACAAAGGGGTTTTGATGATGCCAGAGGATGTGGGTCTAGCCAAACTCATAATGGTGTCTATGATTTATATATCCATGAGATGTACAATTTTATTGCCTTGGATATCATTCATGTCACCTTTGGGATGATTTCAAATATTGAAAGGGCACTGAGCTGCAATTACCATTCAAAACCTTTCCTTCCCTGATTACTGTTGCTTATATTTGTTTTTACTACATGCATGTATGTGTGTATGCATGTACATGTAAGGAGCTAATCAGAGAAAGTCTGAAAAGAACAGGGAGAGTATATTTAGATGGCAGATGTCTTAAAAGCTTCTCCTAGATATTTGTGCAACTCAAAGACTTTGTGATTCATCAGTTTGGTTCACACTTCAATTCAGGGAGTTCAAGTTCTCTGTAGTCTGTCAACAAAAGGATTATGTCTATAGCAAAGTTACAACCTTCCCTATTCTAAAATATTTTTAGATAACTTAATGATGATGGAAATGTGAATCCTTGGAATGGCAGCTGAATGGTATATAAATGGAGATTTTTAACCTTGGACTGCATCCTCTATAAGTCCCTTTGTGGTTGCCATAATGTAGATTTTTTTAAAAAATAATATTCAATAATTAAATATTATATTTTTATAAAGTTTTATTAATAATAAACTAACCAAAAATACTAGCTAAAAGGTACCAACCAGTCTGCTCCCAAGAGCAAAAGAGAGAGAGGGAGGAGTTATACCCAACTATAAAACAATAATGTGACCAAGCAAACATGGAGGTGCAGGAGAGATTAAAGGGAATTTTGGAAAATACTAAGGGACTTATAGGGGATGCAGTCCAAGGTTCAAAATCTCCATTTATACACCATAGTTCCCCATAGATTGTCTCCCTGGGCTTTAGATGTGACCTCGTATTCTCAAAGACTATGCCAATGGAATTCAAACTCTGAAAAATGTTATCTAGCTAGTAAGGGTTCAATTATGGTCCCAGAAAAGAATTACCTGTCTATTGTCCAAGATCCAGTCAGTTACCTTCAGAGATGCTATTTGCCCCATTACAGGTTAAAAGTCTGTGTCCAAGGGAAACTTCTACAGGTAGGATAGTGGTCTGTGTCAATGAGAGTAGCAGAGAGAGCATGGATCAACAAAAACTGTAGGGGCAGCCATTGTGTTTGTAGGCAATTCTGTTGTTGCTCTGCTGAAATCACTTTTTTATTGTTGTTGGGAATTTTTGGTAGATGTGGCACTCTCAGAACAACTGAAGTATTTTCTAGAAACTTTATTCTATTCTTATGCTATCTGTGGCTATCAGTGACCACAAGATGGGGAATTAATGATACCTTTGAGACTGTGAGGAACACTGAAATTAAGGCATCTATCTGTAATACCCCATTGGCTATACATCTCCTTTAGGAATGATTGGCATCAACTTTAAGTACTTAACTCTTTTCAATGAATGTTGATAGCAGAAAAAAATGAAGCCACTTTTAAACTATAAACTCCAAGAGGGAAGAGACTATGCTGCTTTAATTTGCTTTCACTAAGTTGCTAGTGCTGGAAAATGTGCACATGGAATGCTAGAGGACAATGATAATAAAACTCT
This sequence comes from Gracilinanus agilis, assembly GCF_016433145.1. Classification (NCBI taxonomy): domain Eukaryota; kingdom Metazoa; phylum Chordata; class Mammalia; order Didelphimorphia; family Didelphidae; genus Gracilinanus; species Gracilinanus agilis. The sequence goes on from NC_058130.1 coordinate 509,323,763, forward strand.
TTTTTTTTTTTGGATTTTTTTAAACCCTTGTACTTTGGTGTATTGTCTCATAGGTGGAAGAGTGGTAAGGGTGGGCAATGGGGGTCAAGTGACTTGCCCAGGGTCACACAGCTGGGAAGTGGCTGAGGCCGGGTTTGAACCTAGGACCTCCTGTCTCTAGGCCTGACTCTCACTCCACTGAGCTACCCAGCTGCCCCCAAAAACTCTTTTTTTAACAAATGTATTCAGCATCGTATTAAATATCCTATTCCATAAATGAAAAGAGAAAAAAAAGGGGTAAGAAAGGGAAGACATTTGCTTTTGATAACTCATCATTATCTTGAATTATTATTTTTACTGGAATCTCAGAAGAGGAACTTCTTTGAAAGAGTGAATGCACAAACAGTCTTCAGACAGGAGGCTGAACAAACATTTAATGTTAGAGAAGTAAATAAGCTACTGATATGATTATTACAGAAATATAGTTGTGAAAAATCTTTCCCTACTCCTCCTTTCCTTACCCTAAAACAATGAAGGATTAGCAAACAAAAGAAAAATCTGTGTAGTATAGCTGTTAAAATGTTTTTTTTAAATCTTTTCTATGTTTTGAGCAATTTTATATCTTAATCCACTAAGTAACACTCCACATTTTAGAAGTTGTTTATTCACAGGCTACTAGGTACCTAGCACACTTATGCAAATGAAAATGCTCACTAAAATTTTGTTTAATGAATGAACAATGTGACATAGATAATGAATGATTATCCTTCTCATGAGCCATGGAGAAGGAAGATAATTTACAAAAGATACACAGGAATTTAGTCCAAATGATTAAAGGGATAGAATGAAGATCTGTAAAGAAATCCTGGATAGAATTATTTATTTTAGAGAAAGAAAGTACTGAGAGATGGTTTTTACAATTATCTTCAGTCACAGGATTAGCATTAGATGAAAGTTGGCAATGCTGTCACCTATTTTGATACAAGAAAATATACTTAGCAGACAGAAGAAAGGATTCAGATTAAGTCAAAGGAAGAAGTTTAAGATTGTAATGAATACTAGACAGATTGGGCTAGATGGTTTCTTGAGACCATGTCTTATATTATGATCCTTTTACTAAAATATTTCAAAGATCCAGGGTTTTGCAGTAGATAGTACAGCCTACCCTGCCTGAAGCACCTACTTTTTTTAAAATCTTAATTGATAATGTTCTAAAATTATTATGGACAAAACATCATTACTCTATGATCAACCCTTACCCACCTAACTAATCTGTTTCTCAGAGAGCAGATATATTATTTATGACCAACCTTTTAACTGAAGCCTTTCCAGGTTTGTATAGTAGTAGTGGCTAGCAGAATTTGCCTTCTACATTCATAGCCTTTTGAGAGCTTGGGGCCATAGTGTGCCACAATTAAGCCATGGAAGAGAATGTTAGCCAATAATAACTATTTTGATACTCTCTGTCTTGGTTGACAATGTTTTGCCCTTTGTGAACAATCAAGGAAAAGATTACTGATACAATCTAGATTCCCAAGGGCTTTTTAGAGGTAGTTCAATATAAAACACAATGGAAAGAAATAGTGAATTCCCCTAGAGCCATGTTGGCAAACCTATGGCAAGCATGCCAGAGTGTGCCAGAGGGGGTTGTTCTCCTCCCCCTCTCCACACACACCTGAGGATATTTTTCACATGACCTGCCTCTCTGCCCAGCAGCCCAGTGGGAGTGTTTCCTCCCTCCCCTGTCTGGGGTAAGGTGGTGGTGGTGGTGGTGGGGGGACTTACACACATGTGAGGGTTTCAATTTGCGCAATTGGTCTCTAAGGTCTCTAAAAGGTTCATCATCACTATCCCAGAATAGCTATTCTGCCTGATTTGTCCTCATCTCTTATTTTCCTAAGGGAACCATGCCCCTAACCTCCATAAATATCTCATGCTTGTATCATGAAAATAAAATTAAATCTACAAATAATGCTTGTTTTTAACAAGTTTTTGAATTAACAATAGCATTTAATGCTTAATATAGATTGTTTCCAATATCTTTTCCCATACATAAAATAGCCTCATTGAATATATATATCCATGTTACATCTCCATTTGATCATTGTTCATGCTTTTTATTTTTTAAAAACTAATCTAAAAACATCTTAAAGTTTTATTGGCTAGAAAAAGCACTAAAGTCAAGGTTTTGTTTCTGGTACATGTGTATGTGTATGTTTATGAGCATATGTGTGTATGTATATTTATATATGTTATATATATATATGTATATATATATATATAAAATAAGGGCAGCAATGTCTATAGGAGGAAGGCCAATAACTTTGCTTAACTTTTGTTTTTCTCAAGGTAAATTGTATGATAATCAAAGAGAATTTGCCAAGATGATCAGGAAGCTTCAACTCAACTTTCACATAGTTCCTATTGGTTTTGGTGGTCCAGAATGGATTCTGATGATTTTGGAGAAAAGGATATCTATTGAGAATGAAATATGGAATTTTAATCTTAATAAAAACAAAACAAAAGAAAATGGCTGGTACTAAGAACTTCAAATAATCATCGGGCAAAGGAAATTAAAAGAACAGATTTAATCTGCCCTCTTGGAGGCATTCCAGCTACCTTTTGTTGGCTACATTAGTTGAAAAGAGCCAACTCTGTAGAGCTAAAGCTTTATAGATGATAAAAGAGAATTGCTTAGTAATTAAAGATGTCAAACAGGGAACATATTCTTAATAGAGATAATTTACCCATCTGATAGCTGAGTTCTGATTCCTAGAAGAAAGCCAGAAAAAAAGTAGTATGTTGACATCATCATAAGACATCAGAAACTCTGTAGTTTTGTAGCTATGAATTGTGTTGACCATACTTATGTCCTGGCCATGGATGCAAATTCCATATGAGAATTCTGGTTACACTATTTTTGAAATACACATCTTCACTCATGTTTCTTGGTGTGCACCCACTATGTTTGTTTTTGGCTTCCACATTTTCTGTGCTTAGAGAAAGACATTTCTATGTGTGTATTAGAGGATCTTTTCTTGTCTCTGCATATGCTGGTTGCAATAATATAGTTTGTACTGAACTACTTTATGTATGCTCTAACTACATTAGCTGGTAAAAAGAAAAAAAACCATCAGCAGGAGTTCATATTGACTATGGTTTTCAGTGTCTATTTATCAGTAGAACATATGAAATCTGGTATATTTTTTCTGTGATCCAACTTGTCTTATACAGAAAAAAATGATGTTACATTCATTTTTATGAGTTTAGAGTCTTAATTTCTAGTTACTTCATTTTACATGATAATACCAAAATTGGGAGAAGCAGTAAGATATAGTAGATAGAGAACTGGACTTGTCATCTAGAAGATAGGGATGCATGGAATTGGATGGGATCCTCTATACAAGTCATTACCTAATTTCTCAGTGTCTTGTGCAACCTTTTAAAATGACACATTTTTTAAAAAAGAATTAATCTGCATAAACAGAGAATGTTCTCTGAGATTTTCCTATACCAACAAAATCATAGGTCTAGTATAAACAAATGACACAAATGATGCTCATAATTATATTAAACTTCCTGTATAACAATTAACTTAAAATACTGTTGTATTACCCTTACTTATATTTTCTACAATACTCAACTTTTAGATACTATTTCTGGTGGGGAAAATATTGAGAAAGGGCAGAATATGGTGTCTTAGAAAATTTTTTCATATTAGAAACACTTTTTAGTAGTGGCTGAGACAGGTACTGGGAAAAGGTAGCTAATTCTTTAGGCATATGTGGTGCATTCTATAATTCTTAATGCATGACAGGCAGCTCTAGACATGAGAATCCAGTTTACTGACAGATCTCTATGGCTTATAGTGAGCCTATTAACCTAAGGACTTTAACACACAGTACTATACCATATTTTCAATAGATAAAATGATGATGATCAAGTCTTACTTTTAAATTTGAATCTTTCACTTTTGCATGAAAGCTGCTTGTTATGCTATCTAAAGGCAAACCTGTGCCAAATACAGGGAAAAACAAGAGTGATGCTGCTAAATAAAAATAAATGGTTGTTTATTGTATTTTAAAAGAGAATTCTCACTGAGAGACAGAAGATTAAACAAGAGAGATCCAGATTAGATCTTAAATCCTACACATTTAACATAATTTAGCTTTAATCAAATAAAAACTCTGCACAAAGGGGAAAAGAAATGTATCCCACATGACAGAGGAGGAAGAAAATCCAACTACAGAATATGAGTGTCTGAGTGTAAGCAAAAATCTGTACAACGAGTTTGAATAAAAGCAAATAAATCATGTTTCAACTCATTCACACTTTATAAAACATGGAAAATATAAAGGGACAAGATTGCTTTAAGTTAGACTAGAGAGCAAAAACTCTCAGAGTCCTGGGAATTATAATGTAAAGGTTGAAAATAGAAAATGTAAAGGGCCTCTTTTGGATGGTGTAGATAAGTAACAAAATTGCTGGAATTTGATGCCTAGACCATGTAATCTGGAAAGTTCCTACTTTTTTTTCCCCATTAAAATAGTATCCACTTTCACATAGAGTTTCATCTGGAAATGTACAGGAAATTTATTGGTCCTTCTTCTATCATGATTTCTATGTTGCATTTAGCAAACAAAAATCATAGCTTCTTTTGTCATTTTTAAAAAAGCAATTTGCCTTTAGGAAACTGTAGTACACAGAGTACTTCCCAGTGCCAACTCAAAAAACGGCTCATAGGTACCAGTTTGAGAAAATGGTTGTCTTTTTCTTCAATAATCTCAAGTTAATTTACCTCATTTCAGTTCTTTATTTCCTGAAGAAATCATTTCAGTAGTCATAACTTATATTCTTTATATTATTGGTGAAAATGAGGGTCTAGTTTATGATATTTCCTTATTCTTGGTTGTAATCCTAGCTTCTTTGCTTTCTGGAATATCCTATTCCAAGCCCTTTGCCTCTAATATTTTTTTAACATGGAAACTGCTAAATTTTTGCATTATCCTGACTGTGGCTCCATGATATTTTAATTGTTTATTTCTGAGCACTTGTAATATTTTTCTTCTTTACCTGTGAGCGATGGAATTTGGCTCTATTCTTGGGGTTTTCATTTTGAGATCTCTTTTTTGGAGGTATTTGGTGGATTCTATCAATTTCTATGCAGTCTTCTAGATTTAAGCTATCTGGGCAGTTCTCCTCTATGATTTCTCAAAATGTGATGTGTAGCTATTTTTTTTATCACGGTTTTTAGGTAGTCCAACAATTTGATCCATTTTTGCAGATCAATTGTCTTTCTAATGAGATATTTCACATTTTCACCTTTCTTTTTTCATTCTTTTGACAAATTGTAGAGCAAATGGAATGAAGTTAATCTGTCTTTCAGAGGACAGAAAAACTGTAAAGGATTATTAAATATTTTTGTCATTGCTCTCTGTGTGTCTGTCTCTCTGTCTCTTTATCACACACACTACATCAGAGAGAATTGAAATTTAGTTAAGCAAAATACAAGAGGAAGTAGGAAAAAAAGAATAAGGCAGAAAAAAGGCAGTTGGCTGAAACATCATAAGGAGGGGAAAAAAAGCCAATTTCCTGAGAGGTTTGTATTAAAGTCTACCACATACACTCAGTGTCTACAACATCTGAAGCCAGTTTAAGTCATATAGAGTGTGTCCTTGCATTTGGGTATCACTATCTCATGAGCATTTTCTTGTTCTTCCCCTGACTGGGCTTCTTGTTTTTGATGAGACAGCATTAGAAGACAGTTGATCCAAAGGTTAGTTAGACTATTTTCACATTGCAAGGTAGGAGTTTACAAAGTATGATGAGTCAGCTGGCTTTCTGCTAGGACTGGTGCTGGTTTAGCATTATTTAGATATATTTTTAGCAATTTATCATCTGTTTCTGGTATTATGGGCTAAGATGCCTTCCCTCAAATCACCCGGGAACATGGACAATGCCCAGTCCAGAGTAGTTGAACATATGCAGAGAAAGGCATTACAATTTCAAAGTCTCAAAAGATCCTACCATTTTCTTTCCATGGTTCACCTCAGTGTGTATTTTATATGTGTACTTAATTTTTTTGATGAAAGCAATGTCATCAGGGGATTGAGAGTTATAGCTATAGGCTCAAGCACTACTGTTTTCTGACTTCCCTTTCTTACCAGTTGAGGTTCTTCTAAAATGACATTCATAATTTATACATGATCCTAAATATAATTCAACAACATCTTAAGATTGTTATTATTGAACTCCTTTATAATAATTTTCTTTGGGAAATATTGTGTAACCAGGGAGTTTGAACTAGTTAAGCATATTATTCACTAATAAAAGTGACACATATTGTTTTTAAGAAGGAAGCTAGTATGAACTTTTAATTTGGAAGCATATATTTTGAAATACAAAAATCTTACTAATTAAAAAAAAGAAAGGAGTAGGTTTTTTTAATTTAGAAGAATATAACTCTGTTATATATAGTTTCTTCCCTCTCATATGTAGCATTTCTACATCTTCATTTTGAGAATTTACTCGAAAAGACTCTTACTGATGAAAAGAAAGCAAGCTGTTGTAAACTCATAGAGAGAATTCCTCTGAGCATTTACATTAAGTTGGTGTATGGAAGAGAATCATTTATCATCTTTGTAAGAGTGGATTCAGCTTCATTCATTCAATATGGTTGAGGTGCTGGAGTAAGAATATTTGTTCTTCATTGCCAGTTGCAGACTATTCTTTGCCATTATCATTTGGCAACCTCTCCTTCACTATAACCAGCTTTATCACTTAATCTACTCGCTGGTGTCTGATATCTCTTCACCCCCAAGATATTCTCAATCCCTCCTCAACGAGTTCAGTGCCTAGCTCAGAGTTTTTTTCTTCTCTCCAACTCCTGCTTCCTACTAAGGAACTTCATCATAGGTTTTGATGTTTCCTCAAATACCCTAACTTGCCACTTCCTCAAACTACTCAGTTTCTATGACCTACTTCTTCATTCTGTCTTGGACCCAAAACAGAGGTGACCATATGTTGATTTTGGCCAACACTCATCCATGCCCATCTGTTGCATTCATGCAGACTGAAAATTCTCCATCTCTTCATAATCTTTTATCATTCCAATTTTCCTTAAACCCCATGACTCCTTCCCTGGTCTACATCTATAAGGTAAATTCCTTTGCCTCAACCACTCATATTTTCTGAGGCCATCCCTTATATGCTGGCTACACTCTCTAAACCTATACTTATGTCATAAGGTGAAATGCAGCTCTCCTCTATCTTCTACTCTTGCATCCGTTATAGCCGTGTCCTGTCTTTCATCATGTAGGAATATAGTTAGGGATAGTCTGGTTTTCTAGCGTTAGCTGAAAGAAGGGAATTTTGAGATAAGCCCTAGGAAAGGATTCTGGGTAAGAAAGGAATTGTGGGAGTCTGAAAATAACTGAATTTCACTTCCCTCTTGGATTTGATCTGAGCTAGTAGTGGGTTTTGTTTCTCTGCCTACAATTTCAAGCTGAATTTGTTTTGGTTTTTTTTTTTTTTTGCTCTAAGGGATTCTTAACTTCAGGACTTATTTGTGCTTAAGAAATTCTTGTTCATTGAATAATGCAGAGGTTTAAGAAAAGTGAGGGAGACTAGTATGAGATAATTTTTAAGAAGTAGTGAAGATTGATGTGTGTATGGGAGAGGTGTCCTTGAATGCCACTTTACACATGACTAATCTTTTCCCACTTTCCATAGGCATTTTATGGCATTAGGTGGCATAGTGGATAAAGTGCCAGACCTGGACCTAGCAAAACATCTTTCTGAGTTAAAATTTTGCCTCAGACATTTATTAGATGTGTGACCTGACAAAGTCACTTAACCCTGCTTGTCTCGGTTTCTTTGCCAAGAAATCCTCAAATGAGATCATGAAGAGTCAGATGTAATTGAAAATTTTGAGTAACTAGGTAATATAATGGATAGATTTCTGGGACTGGAGTTAGGAAGACTCATCTTCTTGAATTCAAATCTGGCCTCAGACTCTTACTAGCTGTGTGATCCTAAACAAGTCACTTCACTCCATTTGCCTCAGTTTCCTTTTCTGTAAAATGAGCTAGAAGAGGAAATGGCAAACCCCTACAATATCTTTGCCAAGAAAAACCTAAATGTATCACAAAGAGTTAGATAGGACTGAAATGAATATAACAACAAAAGATGTTTAAAGGGGCCATGCATCTAAAGCTAGACTGACTTCTTGCAAAATCATACTCTTGTTTTGTGAAGTCTGCCGATTTTAAAGGCAGTGTGTCTTTTGCTTATTGGGCATCCTTTCATAGAAGTTTGACTGTTAGGAAGAAAATCAGAAAATACAGTTCCAGTATTCATTTCCTTATCCTTTCTAAGAATTCTTCTATTTCTTGGGGCATAGTGGAGGTTTAGGCTCAGCTAGTATTTATTAATTCCCCATTCCAGGCACTGTGTTAAACACTGGGAATACAAAGAAAGGCAAAAACAATTCTTGCCCTCCAGTAAGCATTTTGGTGCTATTCTTCTGGAATTTTACATTGCTTTCTCTAAACAGAGATTGCTTTGTTGACACACATTAGCCATATGGAAGTAATTCAGATCGTACTGTTGACAGTCATGTTTACATTGCTGTTTATGGTTCCCTTCCTACTTCTCAACCCATTCTAGCTGCTTGTTCTTCTTCCCAGCACATTAAACATTTTCTGCCCTGTCCTCTAGCACAATATGTTTGTTGCCTTTTTGTGTGAGCAGACCAATCACCCAGGTCTATAGCAAAACCGTGATGATGAAAATGTTTCAGAACCTAGTTTGAAGGGAAATGTGCAATTAAGTTTCCACTGATAACAACTGGAAAAAAAAAAACAAGCCAAATCAGAGAATTGGCCTAATAAGATGAGTCATAAGGAGAGCTACTTGAAAACTTAAATAATAGAATTTTGAAAATGTGAGAATCATGCTGTGGACAAAATTATCTGAATCTTTTTAAAGAAAATGTGTTTGTTGGGGGGGAAGGAAAGGTGTCAGGATCAAAAGCATTAAAAATGAATGAAGAAGGGGGAAAAGATGATACTTTCTGTGAATCTGAAAATAATACTTTCACAAATTATATCTGCTTACTAAAAATCTTCTCTGGGTGAGGTTTGGAAATTTAGATGGACTTTACCCAAAGTTAAAAAAGGGGGTGAATTCCTCATTATCTTTAACCCTATAAATGACTCTTGGTGAGATAACGAATTTAGAGTTTTTATAAGTGATGCTATTTATGTCAGGAATTGGTTGATGATTAAGTAGAGTTTCAGCAAAATTTTCTTATCAAATATCTTTATGAAGAAAGAATATATTTCATTATAAAAATGACTACTCTCTCTAAATGTTATTTTAAGCATACCTATGGAGTGGTCAAATAGTACTTACTTAATAAAAGTTTCTTTTCCATCCCTAAACGAAAACAAATGCATTTTGTTGTTGAAAATGGTTTAGGGACATAGATCAAGAACATTTTTGATAATAATATGAAAAATGAAGGTTTTGCAGAAAGGATTTTATAACAGGCCATATCTTCAAAGTCACACATTATAGAAGTGTTGAGAATATATTTGTGCCTTTAGATTTTTTTTATTACATGTATATACGAATTATCAAAATATAAATCAAAGTATGCATCATGTCCTCTGATACATTTTTTAAAACCCTTAACTTCTGTGTATTGGCTCCTAGGTGGAAGAGTGGTAAGTGTGGGTAATAATGACTTGCCCAGAGCCACACAGCTGGGAAATGTCCAAGGCCGGATTTGAACCCAGGACTTCCTATCTCTAGGCCTGACTTAATCCACTGAGCTACCCAGCTGCCCCCTCCTCCCATACATTTTTAACATCAACTAGGGTATAAAAGGTGAATGGATAGGATCATTAAGTGCATTGCTGGTGAAAATTACATTCCAAAGTCCCCCCCCCCAAAAAAAAGAGTTGCAATGATTCCCAGGGGAAAGACCCCTAGATTTGAAATTAGAATGGTGGTTCTGAATTCTGAATCTACTGGTTTACTGTGAGACTTTGGACTTAATTGTACTTAACCTCTCATAGCCTCATCTTTAAATGAGAGGGTTTGGACTAAGTTACCTATAATAAATATCCTTTCCTCATAACTCTGAATCTATAATTGTATGTGAAAGGGATTCTTTAATAACAAAGAAATTCTTCTTGACTTCTGTTAATGTAGATGCAATTGTAGTGATTCCAGATGACTTTAGGTCTTTTTAAATGAAATCCATGGTCACTTAAAAGAGAATTACTTCACTATCTCCAAAGAAGGAACAATGAGGATTAAGACTGCAAAGAGTTTCAGTGATGACATATATTTAGACAAAGAAATACATTGAATGTACATCCCATTGTACATAGATTTAGCTATTGTCATAAATGAACAATGAGCTCTGTCCAGAAATGAATTGATGGCTAAATATCATCTGGGAAATTGTGTATCATTTTTAATGAGATCAAAATATGCATTATTTTTAGATTCCATATTTTAATTACCATTATTTCTATGGTGACTTATATGGTTTCAATTCATGGTATACTTCAATCTCAGAAGAATCACAATTTTCACTGGTCTGAAAGACAATGGATAGATATATGTTGAGTATGAGCAGACTGAAGCATATTATCAGTGATGGCTTGCATTTGAGAAGTAATATAAAAGACATCATCAAGACAGGCACAACTGCAAAGGGGAATGAACCAAAGTTCTCAAGAGTCAGATATAACAGATGGTCAGCCCAAGTATTGATACCTGTTGAATATCACATAAGAAAGTCTTCAATGTACTAGTGTCATATTTCATGGAAGATTTTATGGAAAGACATGAAAAGGAATTGTCCAGAACATATAGTTATTAATGAGTTTCTGTATGAACTTGAAGAGAAAATACATGGATCCATTAAATAATGGAGGTATTGAATTGAGAAAAGAAAAAATGGTGGAAAATATCTAATGACTAAATGAAATAACTTTTTGGGGAGGAGATGAAAGAAGAATTAGTGGGCTAAAATGTATACCCAGGCAATCTTTGAGAAAGACATTTTAATAAAATTTTCCATGATTATATGACCTTTCCCTTTCTTTGTTATTTCTTCAAACTAGATAGCTTTAAACTATTACCTCTGTTTTTTCTGCATCCTCTTAGCTTTCATTTCAAAAACCATTTGTGCCTGGGTCAAAATCTTTAGTACTACAGTAACTAAAGAATTGCTATCTAGCCTTTGTATATGAAATAAAGACTAGATCTGTGACTTCATTGGCATATGGAATTCCCAAATGAGGAAACTCATCTAACTAATCAGGAAGTGTTTGGGTAACTTTTCATCCTAAAGAGTTGACTAGAGGTGTAGGAGATTAAGTTCTTTTGCCAAGGGCCACACAACTGGTACATATAAGAGGTGGGATCAGAACTCAGCATTTCCTGGCTCTTAGTTAGCTCTCTCCACTATATCATGTACCAAAACATATGTATTGAATGTGAAAACTAGACCACATGCAGATCTCTTCTCTATAGGACATCAAAATTTCAGAGGTTTATTTCCTTCCCATTTTATCTCAAATCAAAAGATAATTTTCTAAGCCTATGAATCTGTGATTATTGATTTACCTCTAAGCTTCTTGAGGGCAGGGGCTATTTAACTTTTATATCCCCAGCTTAGCACATAGTAGGCACATAATAAATGATTATTGATCAGTAATTGATAATAGGTGCTTGAAAAATATTTCTTGACTGTGAATATGACCTTTATTCTTTTTGTTCGGACCCAGAGTATTGTATATATGAAGCATTCCAGGGATATGGCAAATGGTCCTAATCACTCTTTGCTACTCGAACTAATCTATTCCTTTTTTTCTTTTTTGATATTTATTTTGTTATGAAGTTATTTAATATCAAATAAGATAAGCATTTTTATATACAATTCAGAATCAAAAAAGAGAACCATACATAAAGCTGTGAATCTGTATTATGGCTTGCTTTTTACTTTAAACATATAATATATTCAGCATGTCATTGCCAAAGCTTTGCTACTTGTCTGTTTCCTACTGACCTTCATTTTATTCTCTTCTATGCATTATTTTAAAAAAATCCTTATCTTCCATCTTTGAATCAATACTAGGTACTGGTTCCATGGTAGAAAAGTGGAAAGGGATAAGTAATTGCAGTTAAGTGACTAGTCCAGAGTAACACAGGTAGGAAATGACTAAGGTCATATTTGAAACCAGAACTTCCCATTTCTAGACCTACCTCTCTATCCACTAAATCATCTAATTGCTTTTCTTCTCTGCATTATCAATGACTTCAGTTATCCTTTTTTTCTTATTTGTCTTTTCTTTTTTCAGTTAGCAACTCTATTGGACTGCTCTTTCCTTTATCCCTTCTCACCAAATTGAAAATCACACTATCATATATGAATAGTCAAGCAAAGCAAATCCTCTCATTGTTCATGTATCATTCTATACCTTGAGTTCATTACTTCTCTGTGAGGGAAAGAGTAATGTGTTGGATGACTGTCCCTTTAAAATTATAATTGGTCATTGATTAGAAGTCTCAAGTCTTTCAAAATTGTCTTCATTTACAATATAGTTAACATTTACATGTTAACTTTTTGTCCCTTTCTGTTTGAACTATCAAGATCATATTTGTAATATAGAAAGAATTTGGTAGAATCTCTCCCTATTTTTGAAAAAAATTATATAGTATTAGAATTAATTATTCTTTGAATGATTAATGTATAGTTTTTAATTCATTGTTGTCAGTACAGGATGTGTTTAATTTTCCTGTTTTTCTACATTTGTTTGTGAGTTTTATATTCTAATAATCAGTCAATACTTACAAAAGTGTTATACAGTATTGAGAAATATGCACACTCTTATTTTTAATTCAATAATTGTCAGAAATTTATCATATATAAATCTTCTAGAGTTCTATGAAAGTCCTTAACTTATTTCTTCCTTATTTGTTTGGTTTACCTAGTTGTGGAAGGGGCTATGGTTCCTGATTTTTACAATTTTACTCTCTGTTTTCCCCCAGCAGCTTGTAACTATTCTTTTAAATATTTAAATATTGGTCCATTTTGGTACACATATGTTAAGTATAGATATTAATTCATTTCCATATAGTACCTTTAAGAGTAATGTAATTTTCTGATTTATTTCTTTTAACCAAGTCTATTGCTACACCTGCTTTTTTGAGTTCATCATAAGCATGAACGATTTTGCTCTAACCCTATATATGTATATATATATGAATCCTTATTTTCAAACATTTCTTATAAAGATCATATTGTGGGATTCTGCTTTATAATCCATCTTTTCTATTTTATAGGCTAATTCATTCCATTTTCATTCATGTTTATGTTCATGAATTACATATTTCTCTTTCTCAATTATTTCCTCTCATTTGTATACTTCTCCTTGGTTTCTCTCTCTTTTTGCAAAGAAGAAAGGTAGTGTGAGAAGCATGTACTTAGTATTAGTTTGAGGTAATTTCCTTTTTCTCCCCTGCTTCTCGTCCCCTTTGCCAAAACCTGATAAAAGTATATTAACCTTTTTTTCCCCTTTTAACCCCTCTCCTATTATCAATCCTTTGTGGTTAGAGTTTTTTCACTTATGAGTAATTCTTCCATGTATCCCCCACCTCCCTTTCTGGCTCGTTCTCTATTCAGCTGCCAAAGTGATATTCATGTACCAGGATTTTGACCATGTCACTCTTCTGTTTAAAAACTATAAGCTATTCATATTTCCAATAAGAACAAATGCAAACTCCTTTCTTTAGTATTTAAAGCTTTTCCCAACCTAGTCTTAATTTACTTTTCCTTCAAATTTTACTAAATATTATTCTCCTTCACATACTCTATAACCTATCCTAACTGGGATTCTTGCAGTTACTTATGCATAGTGCCACATAGCTCATTTCTGGGTTTATGTATAAGCTATCCCTTTGGTCTAAAATGTGTTTCATTTATGTCTTTCAGGATTAGGAGCTATTGAATCAATTCTTTCTATAATCCTATTATTCTATCTCTGATATTGGATCTCATCTAGCCATAGGACAATACTTATTAAATATGAGTGATGATTAAAATAGATATTTAAAAATTCCTTTGTTTAAAAGGAATTTGTATTTGCTTTATAGCAAAAATAATTCAAATAATTTTATATATATGCTATCTGGACAACTGAAGAAAGACTCATTACCAATGCATGAATTATAGTTACATATCTCTTGCTATGAATAATTAGTTTCAGAAAAGTTCCTTACTTTTATATTTCTTAGTAGAAAAACATTGCCCAAATCCATTTTGGTGGTGAAATACAAAAAGTATAGATTACAAAAATTTTAAATGTCATCTACTTTGTAGGTTTGCTTATAACAGTGGCATAAGTGCATAACTTAATTTTTTTAATTTTAGAAGTAATCTTTGTAACATAATTTAATTATTTTGGTTCTATATTTTTTTCATTGATATTGATAAGTCTCAAATGGGTAGGTACTTGCTCTATGATTTTGAGAAACTGAGACTCAAACAGTAGTAAATAATAGAATACAGATACATCTTCACTTCCTATGACTCCACAGTCCCTTTTCAATTCATTGTATCACAGGATGGATGCATTAGGAATAGAACATTTTTTCTTAGTTATTCTGGAGAAGAGAAATCTAAATTTTATCTTTGGCATATGTAAACCATACGCTAAACACTCTCTGCTCTAAATTTTCATTATCTTCACCATCTAAAATCATTAACTAAGCACATAATAATTCCATCATACTGTGATAGATATTATATAGCAGAGGTGATAAATATATTGCCAGGACTGTAGCACTTCTAGGTGAGGCTGGAACAAGAACAAAAGACAATATTTAACAAAATAAATAAGTGAAATATCATATAACAGATAATGTTAATATATAGTTTTCCACATCACTATGAACTCACAGGGATCCTCATTTGACGTTCAATAGTCCTGTTTTTGTTAGAGCTTGCTGACATATCTATATAGGATAACATAGGCAAGATCTTTGCCCATTGTAAGTTTTCAGGCTAGAATAGTGAAAAATGCTCTTTAAATGTATGTGCTTTGTTGCTTATTTAAGTATATAGTTATTTGATGTGTAAAGTGTGCCTTTTCATACATTGAGAAACTAAATGCTTAGTTATTCATGTCACCAGTGAGTAAATTAGAATTGTATAGAAAATAGGTTGCCTAAAAGAAATGTGCCTGTATTGCTTGAGAAGTATATTTTGTCTTAAAATATATCAGAATTGTAACTGAGCTGCCTGGGGAAAATTTTGCTGAAAATTATTATTGCAATGGAGGGACAGCTGGAGACCAAAATTGAAACTTTGGCCTGTGGTTTGGAAAGCTAGAAACTTCATTGGACTCCTTGCAAGACTCTTGCTGCTTTGAATTGTAATTCCCACAAACCAAAGTCAATCGCAACCTCATTCATTTGCAATTGCATTTACAGAAGCAAATACTATTCTTGGTTATCAAGGAACCATTTCCCCCCTAATATGTCTCCTTCCCCTTTAACCATGCCAACATTTATTGTTCTGAGAGCTCTAATGCAGACAGGTTATAAAGTAGGGGATGCGTATTGATTTCAGCAGGATACAGAGAATCCTCCCTTCCCAATTACTTAAAGTATCCTAATAATGACCCTAATATTTAAAAAAATATTTCATATCATTAAATTATCCCTAATTATATATAAACATAATTATATATAAAATAATTTAAACATTTTTTAAGTTAGAGATCTAAATTCTCTCCTCTCCTATCCATACCACCCCCTTCTTGAGAAGGCAAACATTTAAAATTTTGATTTTACATGTGAAATCATGCAAAGGATATTTCCATATTAGCCATGTTGCAATAGAAAACACAAACAAAATAAACAATAAAGAAAGAAATTTTATAAAACTATACTTCAATCTGCTTTCAGACTTTATCAGTTCTCTCTCTGGATATGGATAGCATTTTTCATCAGGAGACCTTTGGACTTGTCTTGGATCTTTGTCTTGATCAGAGAAGCAAAGTCTTTCAAAAAGTTAATCATCCTGACAATATTCCTGCTGTGGGATAAGATATTCTCCTGATTCCTCACTTTACCTTTTATTAATTCATAGAAGTCTTTACAGGTTACCTGAAACAATTTCCTGTCTTTTCTTATGGCTAAATAATATTGCATTACAATCATATGCCACAACTTGTTCAGCCTTTTCCCAATTGAGAGGCATCCTCTTGATTTCTAATTCTTTGCCACCACAAAAAAATCTGTTATACTTTTGTAAAATAGATTATTTTCCCTTTTCTTTGATCTCTTTGGGATACAAACATAGTATTGTTATGTCAAAGGGTATGCAGTTTCATAACCCTTTGAGGACAGTTCCAGATTGTTCTCTAGAATGGTTGTGCTAATTTACAACTCCATCAATGGTGCATTATTGTCTCAATTTTCCCATTTCCCCTCAAGCATTTGTCATTTTCCTTTTGTGTCATGATAGCTGATCTGATACTTCCCATAAGGTATCTCAGCGGCCTTTTGATTTGTGTTTCTCTAATCAGTGGTGATTCTTTTTTTTATGTGACTATTGATAGCTTTGATTTTTTTTTCCTTCTGAAAACTGCCTTTTCATATTCTTTGACCATTTATTAACTGGGGAATGGCTCTTATTTTTATAAATTTGGCTTATCTTATAAATTTCTAAATTATGAATATATAAATTCATAAGTTTATGTATTTGAGAAGTGAGACCTTTATTAGAAAAACTTGTTCCCAGTTTATTGCTTTCCTTCTAATTTTGTCTACAGACAGTATTATTTGTGCCAGAGCTTCTCAATTTCATATAATCAAAATTATCCATTTTACTTGTCATTTTCCTCTCTATCTTTTCATTCAGGTACATTTTTGCTATGTCTCTATAATTTATTTAAATTTTTTATCTTTCAATATTAAATGTTAATACAATTTTTAATACTTATTTTTTGACATTTTGCAATCCATGTCCTCTCCCTCCCTCCCACTCCTCCACTCTCCCAAAGAAAGTAGGTAGGTTCTATATATGTTATCTTACAATACATATTTCTATATCGTGAAACAAGAGACATATTGCTTACACTAGAGAAAAATTCATTAAGAAAATAAAGAATGGTATGCTTCAATCTGCATTTTCTCTCAGTATGTTTCTTCTGTCATGGTAGATATTCTTTCTCATCATGAGTCCCTTGGAACTGACCTGGATCCTTGCCTTACTGATAACAGTTAAATGATTCATAGTTGATCCTTATATATTATTGTTGTTACTGTGAACAACATCCTCCAGGTTCTGCTCACTCCCACTTTGCATCACTTCTTTTAAGTTTCTACAGGGTTTTTCTGTGCCTAATTAATTTATAATATCATGCTTTATGCCTAAATCATCAGTCCATTTTGACCTCATTTTTGTATAAGGTGTGAGGTGTGATCTATGCCTAGTTTCTGCCAAAGTGTTTTCCAGTTTTCCCAGCAACTTTTGCAAAATTTTGAGTTCTTATCCCCAATGCTTGCATCTTTGGGTGTATTAAATCCTGTACTGTGAATTATGTTCCTAATCTATTTCACTGATGCACATTCAATTTCTTAGCCAGTACCAGAAAGTTTTGATGATTACTATTTTGTAGCATAGTTTGAAATCTGGAACTGCTAGGTTAACTTCTTTCATATTTAAAAAATTACCTTGATATTCTTAACTTTTTGTTCAATTTTGCTACAGTTTTTTTTCCTGATACTATAAAATAAGTCTTTTTTGGTTATAAATTAAATTGGGCAGAACTGTTACTTTCATTATATTGTCTTGGCCTATTCCTGAGCAATTGTTATTTTTCTTGTTCATTAGATCTGTCTTTATTTGTGTGAAAAGTGTTTTGCAACTGTGTTCAGATAATCTTTAGGTTTGTCTTGGTTGGTAGACTTACAAGTATTTTATATTGTCTGCAGTTATTTTAGATCAAATTTCTTTTTCTATTGGGAAGGCTTCAAATTTAACTGTATTACAGATAATGCTTGTTCTTGGTTTTTAGGTAGATACTACTTATCATTTTAAAAAGGAATCCAATGATTCCTCTCCTTTCTAGTGTTTTAAAATAGAAACATTGTGATTTTTGTTAGTCTTTTTCTCCATTTATTGACATAATCATATGATTTTTTGCTTTTTTTTGATACGGTCAATCATGTTGATAGTTTTCCCAATATGGAACCAGTCCTGTATTTTAGTATAAATTCTATTGGGTCATAAAGTATAACTTTTGTGATATATTACTGTAATCTTCTTGCTATTATTATATTGAAATTTTTTGTATCAATATTCATTAAGTAAATTGGCCTAGAGTTCTCTTTCTCTGTTTTTTGCCCACCCTGGTTTAGTTATCAGAATCTCATTTGTGTCTTAAAAGGAATGTGGTATGACTCCTTTATTCTTTTTTTGAAATTATTTATACAGTATTAGGATTAAGTATTCTTTAAATGTTTGGTAGATTGCACTATTAAATCTATCTGGTCCTGCTATTGAGGAAAATAAAAAGGCATCTTAAATTAACATTTTGTAGACATTTATCTCAAATCCAAGAACTACTTTTTAGGAGTATTCTACTATGCTTAAATTATAAATAAACAGCATCATCAGTATATGCACATTTGCTTGTAGTTTTATTTTTTCATGAAAATTCTTTTGGGGACTATATTTACAAATATAACATGTATGTGCCTACAGGTATATTTTTGCATTGGCAAGACTATAAACCAAAAAAGATAATACTAAAAATATCTAAGATATTGAAGATGTGTCATATAGTGTTAATTATTGAGAATAAGATAGATGCAGCATGGCATGGCAGATAGAGAGTCAGCCTCAGAGCCAAGAAGTCCAGGGTTCGAGTTCTAATTGATAAACACTAGCTGGCAAATAATTGAACCTAGCAGTTTGCTTAATTTCTTAGTGTCAGTTGACTAAAACTGTAAATTCAGAGAAAGTATTTAACTTGCCTTGATAAGGGGGAATTTTCTCTTTCAGGTGTCCTCTACAGACAAGGAAATAACAAGTCCAGTTCTGATTCTTGCCTCTAGGAATAAGGATCAATTTGCAATGGATTTGGTGTGAAAAGACCTGGATTCAAATCCTTCTTCTGTCACCTATTACATGTGTGAACTTGGACTAATCACCTAACCTCCCTGGACCTCAATTTCATCATATGTAAAGTGAATGGGTTGGTTTAGAAGGCTTCTATATTCATTAAACACTAAATCTCTGATCTTATGATCCTACTCTTTCTTCACTTTGTTTTTTTATATAAATTTATTTGTTTGTTACATTAAAATACCTAGTTAACTCCCTCCTTCCCTCCTCGCCCCCCTTAGATAAGGCATAATTTGACAAAAAGATATATATATATATGTATATATACATATATACATATAAAATTATGTATTGCTTATTTCTATTGATCAGTTCCTTCTCTGGAGGTGGATATACATAAGTCATTCTTCAAGCAAATATTCTTCAAACTGCTCTATATAATGTTCTTTATGTTTAAGTGCAACTGAGACTAAAAAAAAAATAAGCTCCCCAATCTAGGGAAATGCCACGACTAGCCAATTCTACATCTTTCCAACTGTCCATAGCAATGTTCTAACAACATATTTTTGTTGTTATTGTTTTTACCACAGAGGAAAAAATCAGTTTGTCATCAGTTTGTGATTCAAAATATGCAGAGTTTAATGAACCATTGAGGGAGGAGAGGGTAAGGAGAAGGCTTGAAGCCAATCATATTATTAGCAAGAGCCAAGAGACTTGAACAATTCTACTGTATTTACTTTTTATCCAAAAAAAATGACTTGAAAAATAAATGACAGCAGTGAATCAGAAAATCAACTAGATGCCAGCTGTAAATAGCCAAAACTCTTTTTACTTCACTGACTAAGGCAGGATCAGTTCATCAATGTTTAAAAAAATACCTCTCTTTGGCTGTAAAGAGTTTTACCTGGGTACAGTTCTATTTTCTATATCATACAGTGTATGTGATAGGATGTGTGTGTGTGTGTGTGTGTTTTTGTGTGTAGGTGTATGCAAAATTTTTGTAACCTTTACAAAAATTGAGATTTATTATAAAACTCTTAGAAGGAAAGGGCTTTGTTAAAATAAACTTAAGTAATGAATGAGATGTTTACCACAAAAATAAAAGAAAGAAAGAAAACCTGGAAAGTGATATGAAGTGATACAAAGTGAAATGAGTAGAACAAGAACATTGTATACAAAAACAACAACAATAAAATATGATGATCAACTGAATGATTTAACTACTATCAACAATGCAAAGATCCAGGACAACTTTTAGGGACTCTCTACAAAAACTCACTGCCATGAAAGAAACTGATGGAGTTTGAATGCAGATTGAAGCATACCATTCTTTATTTTACTTCCTCCATGAATTTTTCTCTAATGTGTCCTCTTTCACAACATGATGAATATGGACATATATATTGTATGATAACATATGTATAACCTGTATTATGTTACCTCCTTTCCTTAGGAGAGGAAGGGGTTGGAAGGACAGGGAGAACATGGACAATCTCAGAGAATGATTATTTAAATTGAACTGATGTGATCTGGAAAAAATAAAAACACAAAAAACAAAACAAAACAAAACAAAACAAAAACAAAATAAAATAAAATAAACTTAGGTAGTTAAGAATTCTTTAAACAAAGGATCATATCAACTGAAGCTACAAAATCATTTGAAAGAGAAGCTAGAAAAGAGAAAGTAGAAAGATATCTGGTTTCAAGTTCTGGCTCTGGCACATAATGACTATGTCACCTTGACCAAGTCCCTTATGTTTCTCTGACCCAAAAGTTTCAGAGGATGCCATCCTGCATTTGTTTGAGTGAAAATTTCTTCACATGGGAATTCCCTTTTCTAATTCCATCCCTTTTCTTGTTCCATTATGCTAATTACACTACTGATTATACTATTATATTGATACCATACTAATAAGTAGTATAATAATTTAATTAATATTATGTGTATTTTCTATTTATTTATTATGTGTAACATATTTTGTGTAACATAAAATGTGTAACATTTATGTGTGTGTAACATTATAAATGATTAATAATACATTAATAATAACACTTTTCAAACATTAGAAAGCAGAGGAATCATTGGATCCTGTCTTAAGATGATGAGTACTATCTACCTAAAACCAAAAGCAAATATTATCTTCAATAGAGATAAACTTGAAGTCTTCCCCATAAGTTCAACAATAAACTTTCATTTTGGTAAGAGTACATAATGAGGAAGATTCATCCTTAGAGGTTAGAATGATTGGGCCACTAGACCGGCAGGACTCCCCTGTCCTGATGCTTTAAACACAGTCCTGGGGAGGTGATAAAAATGATGTCTTATAATAATAATAAAATGATAATAAAATGATAAGTTCTTTGTTGGCTTCCTTTTTAGTTCCAGACCCTTTAGAGTTTAATGCTGCTGAGCGAGACACTCATTAGATGCTGTGAATATGAAATCCCATGCCCCTTATGATTCTAATATTATATTTTATATATGCTATAATTATGTTATACTCTGTAGCTATTTTGTACTGATATTGTCCCCAAACCCGCACCCCCAATGCAAGCTGGCTAACCTGTACTTCCTTCTCATCTCCTCTGCTCTGGAGTGACACTAAACCAGAGACTTAGGTTTAATCCACATGTTTTTGCCCAAAGGTTTTTGCCTCATTTCTTTATGCTGACCCCTACTGAATCATCATGGCATGCAATATATTCATGCTAATGGCAGAAGTTACTTCAATGGCATGACCAAGATCCAGGGATAAAGACACAAGACCACGAGACTGGACAATTTACTTGAGCTGCATACCCACGTTATTACTGACATCACCTCTGTACACCTGGCTATATAAAGAGGTCACTTACAAGGCTAGTGGTCTTCTGTCGCTAACCAGAGTCCAGTTTTATTGTGAGACTGGCCCTCTTTCAATAAACCTATTATTTTTTGGCTTGGAGAATTTGTTGTACTTTTTGGCATCTCTGCTAATAAATTTTTGTCACAATGTGGAAATGAAAAAAATTTTGGAGCACTTTTATATTAGAGTTGCCTCTCTCCCTATCCCCACCCCAAACCCCCAGGACTGCAGCAGTGGAAAATGAGGCAAAATTGGCTTTTCCTGGTTTCTTTAAAACTAGCCCAACAACACAAATCAAAAAGAGCAGCCTTTGACACAAATATCAAAGATGGTCTAATCTTGTGAGCTATTATTATTATTATTATTATAATTTTGTTTGTCATGCCCATCCACTATAGAAAGGAGTGAAGAAGCTGATAGTTTTGAAGCTATAACCATATTGACTTGTTTGGGATGACACTATCTGTTTGATGGTTAAGAAGCTGTTAATCCATCCACTTTGAAGGGTGGTGACTTCTGGACTTAGCTGGTGAATTAGTGATTCCAGCCTTAGAGAGCAATCAACAAACAACCAGTTAAGTTAATTACTAAATACTGATATTATAGAATAGAATCAAAGAATGTTATTCTGAAATTCTATTTAAATTCAATCAATTTAATAAGCATGCACAAGTACCTACCATGTGTCAGGTGCTACGATAGATACCCAGAATAAAAATAGCAGAGATAGAAAGAGACAGATGGAGTTGGGTGAGGAGGAGGAAGGAAGGTGCAATTTTCATCTCTATATAGATGGTTCTCAGACACACAGATCTAACCCTACACTCTTTCCTATTCTATAATCATTCATTGCCAGTTACCTATTGGATGTCTTGAACTCAATGTCTCATATGCATTTTAAACTCAACATTTCCCATACAGAAGTCATTATCTCCACCCCACAAATGTCCCCTATTCTGAATGTCATACTATTGAGGGTATTGCTATCCTCTCAGTCACTCAGTCTTACAACTTCTGTGTCATACTTGACTACTCATTCATGCCACATATCTAATTTTTGACAAATCTTGTCTTTTCTACCTCTTCATTTCTTGTGTGCCTTTTCTTCTTCATTTTACAGTCACGAATCTTGTCAGGTTTTAATTATTTCTTCCCTGGAAGATTAGAGTAGCCCTCTAATCGATCTCTATGCCTCAAGTCTCTTTCTGCTACTATCCATCTTCCCCTTAGCTGTCAAAATAATTTTTCTAATACATAGGTCTCATCATATTACTTCCCCATTCAAAAACTTCAATGATTTCCTATTACCTCCTGGATCAAACATTAAATATTCTGTTTGGCATTTAAAGCTCTTTATAACTTGATCTCCTCCCAGATGTCAAATTTTCTTAAACCTTACTTCTCTTTACAAACTTGCTTATGCAGTATATACTGGCCAACATTGTTTCTCACATTTAGAAATCTATCTTTTATCTCTTACTTTTTCCCTTGACTGTTTCCCATTCCTGGAATGGCCTGCCTTATCACTTCCACCTGTTGTTTTCCCTGGCTTCCTAATTTAGGACCTAGCTCAAACTCCATCATTTTTTTAAACCCTTACCCTCCATCTTGTAATAAATATTACATACCGGCATAAGAACTGTAAAGGCAAGGTAATGAAGATTAAGTGACTTGCCCAGAGTCACACAGTCAAACTCCATCTTCTGCAGGAAGCCTTACTCATTTCCAAACCAACCTAGTATCTTCTCTCAGATTACCTTCCATGTAAACACTAAATGTATTCAGTTATTTATATGTCTTCTCTTCCATTATTCTTGCCTTTGTTTACCAAGGGCTTAAAAGAGTAACTAAAATAATTATTATTGTTCTTCCTTCTTTTGAAAGAGGACCATGGCATTACAGGGTGGTGTCTTGACTTACTGGTGAATTGTATTTAGGTGAGAGAAAGCTACACAAAATATTCAATCTCAATCTTTTTTCCAGTCATTAAAATCCAATGGCAAGACAAAAGTCATGACAGCTGGTAATGGCTCAAGATGTAGTGGACAACCTTGGCTTCTTCAGTATCTGACCAAGCTTTAAGTGCTCCACAGCACCAACTTCAGTCACCTTCATTACCACTGGATCAAATTCTTCTCATCCTCCCATTCTACCATATGCTTAAGGTAGATATACTCTGAAGTCATTGATGGGTTTGAGGCTTCTCAGTTACCTAAACTTGGTTTAACCTGTCTTACCTAGGCGGTTTTACTGGGATGTGGCTGATGTACATCCTACAGCTTCATGGAGTCATCAGCAAGCCTTGGGTGAAAGGTGGACACCGAAAGTCGATGAGCTGCCCTGAAAAGGACTTGGCAAGCCCTCAAATCAAAATAGCCAGTCCTCCCACAAACCTGTCTCACATTTAATAAGTGTTTAATAAATGCTTGTTGTCTTACTGGATGATTTCCAGAATTTCATGCTGTCTAAGAGAGTTTAGATCATATCCCAAATATTTCAGTCCTGCTCTTGTAGCATAATTGCTTAATCATGCAAGCAGTCTTGGAGCATCTACAATTCTTGATTGTCTTGAGATCAGGCTGGCATTGTTTGCTTTGTACAATCACATAGGCTTAGTCTTAGTTATTGTTTTCCCCTATCAGCAAAGCTGTTGGCAAGGGGTATGAGTTAATATATACTTTTCCTACATGCCCAATTTCTGTCTTATTTTTTTTTAGCTGTTACTTTCTTTCTATAACTTAACTATAACTATAACTGTTAGTTTCTTTTTATAATTATAAGGCAGAAGGGTAAGAACTAAACAATTGGGATTAAGAGACTTGCCCAGGATTCCACAGCCAGAAAGTGTCTGAGGTCACATTTGAACTCAGGACCTTCTGACTCCAGACCTGGTACTCTATCCATTGAGCCACCTAGCTGCCCCACAATATATACCTTATTTAAATGTTCTTGCCCTTTGTTTCTGGATACAAGCTCACCCAGCCAAAGTCTCTAGCAAGCTACTATTTGATTACCTACAGTCTTCTCTAATTCTATCCTATGCAAATGTTCATAGGGAACCATGCTATTTTAATGATGTACATTTAAAGATGAGGCCTTATATTTCATGGAGGATTTTTATACTTGTTTTTCTTATCAGGTTAATCATATTACTGGAATTTCTATTTTTCTGATCAAAGTAGACCCGTGGTAACAGACATTTGGGTCCAGTGAACAGATGTAGAGAAAACTATCCTCAAGGAATTTTTCATTGTCTTGCAAATTAAAGATTATCCAAAAGCAATTTGGGCTCCAGACCTGACCTTATCCTGTAGGATGCCCATTTGTTATGGAAGATTTCTTTCCTAGAATCTAAAGCAGAGAATGTTTCTTTAAAATCATGTCTTCATATATAAATGTTGATTATCATGTAGGGAATAGATAGAAGAATTTAGACCAAGGCAAACCATCTGTAGTCAGTGGAATAAGGTTTATGGGTGTTCTGGAATACAAACAGAATGCTTATAACATCGAGACTTTCTAAAACCTTCTGCTATGCTTTAGAAAATAGAACAGTATATTGTCCAATTGCTTACAGACTAGATGAGGAAAGGATGAGAATTTTCTGACAGAGTTCTGGCTCAGTCAGGAGGATTTCTAGTGTCTGTAAGTCCATTATACCATCTTCTCAAGAAGCTAGACTATTGCTCTGCTACAGTTTTCTACCAAACACCTCCTCCCCTTAAGACATTATAAAATATTTCCTCATTGCCTTCTATTTCCCAGAGGCATAGAAGGCATCACAGTATAATAAGAAGAACATAAGATTTGCAGTCAGAGAACCACGGTTTGCTTTTTCTTTTTCTTTGCATTTTTTAAATTTAGGATATTTTTCCATGGTTACATGATTCATGTTCTTTCCCACCCTTCTTCCCTCCCCCTCCTGGAGCTGACAAGCAATTCCACTGGATTATATTCTATTTGTGGTGCTAAAACATCATGAACTTAGGGTTCATGAAATCAGTTGAATCCATGCAGATCCAGATTCAATAATATAATATCAATTCAGAGGCTGTTATGCTTATTAAAAAACTCATCAATGATTATATCCATTTCGAGATTATAGGATCTACCATTCACCATTAGGAAAACCAGAAGGAAAATGGCCTGCCTTCTAAGATTTGAGTACTTGTTATCCTCAGAGACCCTTAGGTCCTAAATCCTGTATCTATTATCAAAGCATTCCTTATGATATGAAAGACCTTTGTGCTATTCTTTTCAGGATTTCCATAAATCCAAATTCAGAAATGAGTTGGCAATGTGATTTTAAATGAGTTGTATCACCTCTATCTACCTCAGTTTCCTTATCTAACCTATGCTCCCATGTTTGTAGTAATTGATCTTATGATTATAAATGCTTAGCACAGTATCTGGGGCATGGCAAACTCTATATTGGTCTTGATTGCAATCAGTATGACATGCAAAAAAGTGATAAAATGAACGATGTTTCACATAAGATAATTTGGAAATGCCTTTTACTGAATCGATGCTTCCTGATTAATAAGTTTTGTTTCATATTTTACAAACATGATATGATGCAAATTATTATGTTTCTATTTTTAATTTGAAATTTGGGGAAACTATTGTATCTGAAATGCTGCCAGACAAGTAACTTCTCTCTTAATTTGGACAGAAGATTATGAATTGAGTTCTTGAAACAATGTGGTAAATGTTTGAAAACTGTTAAGTATTTAAATAGGACATATTTGCTTTAAAGTGGATAATAATAACTTATTATTGGGAGAAAAGTAGCACAGGTTTTGACAATGGAGGGGGAAGTGATGGGGAGAGCAGAATACTTGAACCTCACTCACATCTAAATTGGTTTAAAGAGGAAAAAATATATCTTCATACTCAATTGGTAATATGAGTCTATCTTAGCCTCAGGGAAATAGGAGACAAAAGGAATAAGAGAAAAGATGGGTGACAAAAGGGAAAGCAGATAAAAGAAGGCAGTGTCAGAAACAAAACTGACTTTTTGAGGAGAGATACAACAAAAGGAGTGAGAGCAGAATATTCAGAAGAAAATAGTTTGGAGAGAAATGCAGTTCCTAATCATAAAGGGAAATATAGATGGGATAAATTCATATGTAAAGTGTAAGCCAAGATTAGAAACCAGACTCTAAAAATGTTTGTTTATTAAAAAAACACTCTTGAAACAGAGACACACACACAGAGTTAAAATATGGGGCTAGAATATAATTTGTTATACTTTAAATGAAGCAAAAAAGGTAGTGGAAGCAATTATGATCTGAGAAAATGTAAAATAAATTAAAGAATAACTTACATGATATCAACATGGCCAACTGAATTTTGGTAGTTCCACCATGCACATTTATGCATATATGATGCCCACAGGTACAGTGGGTTGGGAAAATGATGATTCAGGGATCATATCATAACACTTCTACATGAGCTGGTATAATATCTTGAATCCAGAGTATGGAAATGATCTTATTTATCTTACTATTAATGGTGACAACCTTGGGTAAAATTTGGGTATAATGGAATCCTTTTGAAGTTTATTTTCCACATGGTTACAGGCATATAAAAATGGGAATCTAAATAAGTTTTAAAATATCAAAGACTATGAACTCGAATCCTATCAATTTCCCACGAGAATTATGGTGAGTGAAGAAGAGGGCAAATGGGGAAGGGTACTATGGTGTTTTCTGAAGTGTGATTTGGTTTTTAAAGATTTATAAAACTTTAGGTATGGAGAAAACTGAAAGATCATCTAGTCCAACCTCATCATGTTACAAAGGAACAAAGAAAGAGCCAGAAAGTACATAGGATTTGCCTAAGGTCATACAAGTTGAACTGGGACTGGAAATCATGTGTCATGATTTCCAGTCAGTGTTCTTTGTACTATTCTATCTAGTCTCTGACTTCTGAGGAAAATCTTTGTCTGTTGGACATTTTGTAGTTTCTTCTTGCCTCTCTGTAACATTTGGGGTTTTGCTCAGGGGGAAACTAGGGGCTCTCCCTGTGAATAGTATTGAGGCATCTGTGTATTGAGTTGTCAGGGGAGGGAACACATCTCTCAGTAGAAAGATACAGAGGCAAACATGTACTTCTTGCCTAAACCTTTTCTTATTTTGAAAGAATAAATAGGAACTTTGAAAAGGGTAAAAATATTCACTAGCAAATTTTAATGTATTTAGACACTTATCCACTTGAACTACTTTGGATTAGCTAAGAAAATGACAGAATGGAATGCTTATCTTCTCGGCAGTATTCCTAGCCAGGATATACCTAAATAATACAGTGGCAGATATTTCAGAGGTAGATACCAATCTAGATCAATTATCTAGGATTTACAAAGAGTCAACTTCATCCCCATTCCTCTGACTGAAAATTCAAACCACAAATTTGCTATTAAAGTCTCAATCATGGGATTAGCTCTGAATCTAAATTTACCTTTCTTTCTCTCAATATATTTAGAATGTTTTTTTTAATCCATTTGGCATAGTATCTGAGCGCTTATTTATACAAGAATACAAGACTATGTCTGGCCACTTGCCAACAGAACCAGTACAGGACCACAATTTTCAGTTGTGCTTACTAGATCTCTGTCTAGCTAGACACAGAGAAATACAGTTGGAAGGGTCCCAGGTGTGTAGGCCATTCCACATGGCATTAACTTGTAAGTGGACTGGGGCTAATAGATTAAACTGAAAGTCATGGCTAGAATCATTCTATAACAGTACTATGGCAAAGCATAGTATTAGCCATTATCTGCCTTAATACCATCCAGCACTACCTGCCTCATCCAGCTGCTCTGCCTCATCCAGCTGCTCTCTGATTCCCTAACTTCCAATATGTCCACTTCTGTTGCTTTCCAAGAGATATAGTTCCATGCTGTGGGACATTACTCCCTCTCCTCATTAGACCATCTATTTTAAACATTTGCAGGTTAACAGAATCTAAGCATCATGGATTTACAGTTAGATCAATCTCAAAGGTCATTTATGGTCTATCTCACTATTTTATAAATGAAGAAAATAATATCAAGAGAGATTAGTTAACTTGAATAAGTCATACTAAATAGTAATGATTCTAGAACTCTGTTCTTCTGGATCTAGATTAAAACCTTTTTTCAAATTACTGAACTCCCGCCAACTTATTCTTTATGTCTTCTCTGTTTTATGCCTACAAATATTTTTATGAAATTAATTTTCATATGAATTAATACATTAATAAAATATCAGCTTTGGCCTCTTTGAGTATCACTTTTTGTAGACCAAAGAGAGAATTGATTTTGATGGCAAAGAGATTGTCAGACCTAACCAGCTACATTGAAAAATCAGTTTGGAGTCCTGAATTCCGTAGAACTAAAGATGAAATGGAGTAAAAAAGTATTTATTAAGTGATAGTATGTACTAAGCACAAAAATAAGTGCTAAAGATACAAATAGAAAATTGAAATAGTTCCTGATCTCAAGGGATTCACATTCTAATTGGGGATATAATACATAAGGGAATAAATAAAGTGATTATTTTCTCCTCCACAACTCTCCCTTTATTTCATTTTGTATAAACTCAACATTTAGAAAGTGGGGTAGAGAGGGAGGAGTAGTGATTTTAAGGAAAGTCACTGAGCATACATTGATTTTATAGGAATTAAATTCTGACACAAGGCCCCAATGGAGAAGATGATAAACATAGGAAATGCATATATGATTTAGGGCCAAAGGTACCTTCTTTCCCCCATAAGCGGCTTTGTATTTATATATTTTAAAATTTTATGCACACACACATAATTACTGTTTCCCCTGATAAAAAAACATAAACTTGAGAGCCCAAATTTTTGTCTTTGTGTTATCCATAGTAATTATTTAATATCTACTTGAAGACTGATTTAGATGCCACTATTAGTAACTTGTATATAAATGTTTTGAGTAGCATTAGAGAGTGGATTGATAGTTTGGGGAAAAATAAATATTCATAAGGTATGTTCTCAAACATGTTTCAGAAAGAAAAGAGAGAAAACAAATTAGTAACCTAAAGTGGTTGTATTTTAATCCTGTAGTTTCCATTTTTTACACTATCTATTCAATGTGCTTTTATATTATCAGACTACATATTGAAAACTTCCCCTATTTCATCATCTCTCCCTCTTGCCTGGCCTAGTTCAAGTTAAGCATTATTGAAATTAAGATAACTGTGGTAGCTGGTTGGCATCACTTTGTGGTTTCTGGATAATTCAAGACACATGTGGTGGCTTAGTAGGAAGGAATTGAGGACAACATTTAATGACACCGAAAGGTGGAATCTGGTTCTGAGTAATGAGGATGTGGTTTCTGAAATCATCCAATCTCTTCAACAAAATCTTATACTTTTTGGCTTTTGGTTATCAAATACCACCCTATTGGGAAAGAAAAAACTCATAAGCATCAAAGTACTCAGTATTCTCTTCACTTAATCATGTTTTATATTTTAAAATAGGTAACTACATTAGTACTTGCTCCTATTATTCTCTTACATTACTTTCTTAGAGATTTCATTCTTTCCTTTTCCTTTCCTTTCCTTTCCTTTCCTTTCCTTTCCTTTCCTTTCCTTTCCTTTCCCTTCTGTCTTAGAATCAATACCGTTTATTATTTCCAAGATGGAAGAGTGGTAAGGGGTAGGCAGTGGGGGGTTAAGTGACTCACACAGCTAGGAATTGCCTGAGATCAGAATAGAATCCCCAAATCTCCCATCTCCGGGCTTGGCTCTCTATCCACTGGACTACCTAGCTGCCCCAAATCCCCTTTCTTTCTAAATTCATTTGGAAAAAAACTATTTTTACTTCCCTAAGAATTGTGTAGAACTACTAAATTATCAGTGGATTTCACTGTCTTTCTAATAGAAAGATTCTGTTTATATTTAGAACAGCACTTTTTTTGTGAAGGCAATATTGTTAAAAAATAGATGTTCACAAATTGGGGAATTCTTAAATAAGTTGGGATAATACGATAAATATGGAGAACCTTAGAAGGACATATACAAACTGATACAAAGTGAAGTAAGAAGAAACAAAACCAAATTATATTATGCATACAATGTAATTCAAAAGAACAACAAAAGAATAATAAAAGACTGCATAATGTGAAATTATAATGACAAATTATGTCCCCAAAGAAGACATACATGAGAGAAGTCAGTGCTCTCTCTTTTTTTTGCAGTGGTAGAATATTATGGGTACAGAATATTGTATATAATATCAGACTTTATGGTTGTTAGTTTTATCAAACTATATATTTTCCTCTTTTGGATTCTTTGGCCTAAGGAGGAATAAAGGAAAGGGGTATAATGGAGAATGCCGGTGATATGAAAATGAAAGTAATCAATAAAATTTATTTTAAAAGGAAAACTGTAGACCCCTTTACATTTATTTTTTAAAAGAAATATATAGAACCTCTTACATAAATATAGACCCCTTTACATAAAAATGAAGAGGCAATTGAAACAGACAAAGGTTTCTTTTTAATTTGGAGGGTGTGTACGTGTGTGCGTGTATCTGTTTGAGTAACTTGTCACCCATATGTGAAAAATATTGATGCTGTTGGAAGAAATGACTTTTGAATTTTAAAATCTGCTGTGATTCTGTCTATATTTTCTCCTAAATGTACCCAGATGGAATCTTCCATTCCTGAACAGAATCAATCTTTCTCTCTCTCTCAGATACAAACCTACACACAGACACATACAACTTCATTATAAAGGTCTAAACTTGTAATTCTTTTCAGAAAACAAAAAAGAAGTACACAGTTATTACTTAGAAATCTAGTGTTTGATCAAATGGGTGCACTAACCCACGTGGTATAAAGGAACCATGTGGTAATCTCTACCCCCAATCTCACTGTCTTGCCAAGTGCAAGATTACATAAATATGTTCTCTTTCATTTAACCTTCTCAAAGCTTGTCTCTCTGAATCAAAATTCACGTTGGCCACTCCAAATTACTGAGACTCAACTTATCTGTAAGAGACTGCCCTAAAAGATTACTGACAAATTATAAGCAATTTCAGCTGCCTGTAAATGTTTCCTGTGGATCATTTTGACTGACCTTGAGATCAAGCTTAAGCAATCTGGGTATTTGTCTTTCATATATTTCCCTGGTGTGTATGAATATCCCTTGAATTAAAAATGATGGATGTTAGCAATTTCCTATTAATTGGCACAGGGGGGAAAAGAGTCTTAACACTTCTGATGGGTAGTACTGACCAGAGAGAGAGAGTGACTACATCTGAGGTGAATGTTTTCTCTGGCAATTTTTGGGTAAACAAGGTTTGAATGATGCCTTTGAATAGTTGAGAAAACGGGTTGTTGGCAATTGTCCTAGAACTACAAAAAGTGCAAGAAAACGATGAAGTCACCTATTCAACTAAAGTAATTGCCAGATATAAGAAGGAAAATAGGCCATTTCTTCACTCTTGCCCTCTCCTTGGTTTGTCTCTTTGGATCTACTGCCGCAGAACTGAATCTCAGCAGGTTCTAAAAATGATGGGATTTGTGCTTATTCTTACTTATTCCCAAGGGAGCTTTTCTCCTATAATAGACATAAGCATTTATCACTTTATAATGTGCACTCCTTTCTCAGTGTAGTGTGTTGAAAATTAATTAGAGAAACTTCAAAAAGTATTTTAAGAACTCTGAAGAAACGTCGACTATTTTAGTGTACTCCTGTGTGAAAATTGGGTCTATTTTAAAGCATTAATTTTTTTAAGTAAGCATATTCCAGATGAGATATTAGCTTAAACTTTGCAGGAATTGTTTACCTCTGGCACCTATTTATATATGATATTTTCAAACTCATATA
Organism: Gracilinanus agilis; assembly: GCF_016433145.1. NCBI lineage: Eukaryota > Metazoa > Chordata > Mammalia > Didelphimorphia > Didelphidae > Gracilinanus > Gracilinanus agilis. The sequence continues at coordinate 509,356,588 of NC_058130.1, forward strand.
ATATTTGATAAATTTATTAAGGACAAATTTTGTTTTGTTATGCTCAATCAGAATATTTATCATTTTATTACAAGTTCTTGTACTGATAGATTAATCTTTTCTTCTTCTCCAGGTTGGTTTAGAAATGATTTTTTGTTTTTCTAAGACTCACTAAGGATGAAAGTCTAACTCTTGTAGGAATCATGATGACTATAACATTTAAGACTTTGAAACATCAGATCTGAATTAAACAATGAGTCAATCTTTATCACTTAAGAAGATAGGAGACTACTACAATATTTGTTCCACATATTATACCTCATGTGTCCACACAACTGGGAAAAGATGAAATTACCCTGAAAAAGTTATTAAGCACCAGACTGAGAGTTTACTAACTAAAAGCATAAACACTCTAAGAAAGCAAAAGCATTAATATTGTGCACCTGGCTGAATAAAAGGTTCAGGTGGGTAGCTTTTCAGCACTTTTGAAAGATAAGTATTTTTCAGGTGCAGGAAACAACATGACTATGTACTAAGAATTTGTAATTTAAATGTTGAGTGACAGACATAGTTTAATGGGCTAACTTTGGATGGCAATTTAGAATTTTTCCAGATTTTTTGGTTTATGTTGCTGTTTATTTCTGGGAGTCAGAACTTCCAAACCTTGGTTTGAGTTGGCTTACCTGCCATGTTTACAAATCTGCATAAATTGTAGGATCAAAACAGAGCCAGGTGATATAATGATGACACTTTCTATATTAAACACACAAATTTAAAATGGTCATTCCCTTATTTTCAACTGCCTTACTGATAGGATCTAGATCAGTGGTTCCCAAACGTTTTTGGCCTACCGCCCCCTTTCCAGAAAATTTATTACTTAGACCCCTGGAAATTATTTTTTTAATTTTAATAGCAATTAATAGGAAAGATAAATGCAACTGTGGCCATCACCACCCTCCTGGATCGCTGCAGCACCCACCGGGGGTGGTAGCGCCTACTTTGGGAATCACTGATCTAGATGATATTGTATAGTGGAGAATGTCCCAAAGAAGAGGTGTTAGGATGTTATGAGAATTTTTTTATAAATTGAAGGAAATAGGATCCCCCTTTTTGGGGGGGAAAAGAAAAGGTTTTGAGGGAAGGAGATAAATAAGCATTTAAATTAATATCATAGGTCAAGAGAGGAGTTGGGAAAAATACACAGATATTGCAGAGAGGTAGATTTATTTAGGCTCTACATAAGGGCAAAGAATTCTTAGCAAGTAGAAATGTTACTCCTTTACCTATAAACCTTCAAATATTAGAATTTAACTATTGTATCTTGCCTCAGTCTTCTTCATAATAAATATTCCTATTTTCTTTAACTGGTCGTCATTGAGCATTATCTTGAGCCCCTTCATCCTAAACACATCAGAGGGCCTTTTTTTCAGTTCTCATTTGATTTTTCTGTCTTTTTTTTGATACCACCAACTACCCTCTCCATTGGGGTACTATTTCTTTCATTGGCTTCTAGCAGTGTATCTTCTTAGTTCCCTTTTCTTTCTTATCATTTCTTCCCACTGTCCTTTGCTGAATCATTATCTTCTTCCTGCCCTCAAAAATTTGTTTGTCCCTCAATGCTAGGCCATATAACAAGATATGTTATGACATGACATGATATGCCACAACATGACAAGGCATAATGTATGTGACATGACATGATAATGTAATCTAATATAACATAATGTAATAGATTTATATTCTGGTTATGCACTCTAGGAAGATAGCAGACCTTTCCATTGTTTCCATAGGTTTGTAACTGGCAGCCTTGGTGTACCTTAGCTGCTACTATTGGACATTCTTCTGACTTGGCATCTTGTTGTTTTAGCCATTTATTAGAAACACTGACTCAAGACCCCACCAATATATCTCTATAGGGCAGACCCGGTATAGAAGGAAAAGGATGCAATTAATCAAATAATCAACAAGCAGCAATTAGGCACCTAAAATTAGGTGCTTGGCAAACAAAAAAATTAAACTTTCACTATCTTCAACTAGTTTATATTGGGTAGAAAACATGTATATACCCAGGTGCATATATGTACAAATACATATATGTAAAATGTGCATATATATTTATTATATATACACATGCATACACCCCAAAAATCTAGCTTTTATTTTCATTGAAAGACACTAATCAGACAATATTTCTCTTGCTGTATAATGTTCTCTTTGTTCAGATCAGTTAACTCTTTATAATTTCATATATCTGTTCCCATGTTTTTTAAAAAAATCAACCTGCTGATTTCTCTCAGGTTTTGTACCTGTCATCATAACCCAGACTCATTGTTGTTCGTTTCTTGTCCTTTTATATACCTTCCCCTTTTTTTGCCTTTATCTTCACTGACATACAACCGGAATCATTAGCTAAGAGGAGCAGTGAGAACTTCAAGGATTAAGGGAAGTTTTAAAAGGGCCATCCTTTCCTTAACTTCTCATCCCCATGCCTTTTCAGTAATAGAAACTGAATTATACCCTACTTACATAATTTACCTCAATATTTCTGGTAACTGAATTTTTCCCTCAGACCTAAAGAGGCCAGTGGTTAGATAGAGATAAATATAAATTTGAATTAGAACAAAGAGACAAATCTCTGCCTGAATGTTAGTAATTTCCCTAATTGGAGATTCTAACTTTTTGTGATTATGCTACTATTTTTTTCTTTGATATAAACTCTACTAAAAAAAAAGCAGATGAATGGGCCATATGGTTCTTTGGGTCATTATATTGCTCCTAGGCTAAAAAGATAACTAATTGTAAGAGGATGTCACTGATTAAATCTCCAGAGAGAAAGGAGGTAGGGAATACAGAGTGGACACAGAAAAAATGATTATACCCTAAAACCCCCTATATGGAAGAGGAAAGGTTTGGAAAGGGTTCAGCTATGCACCTCTCTAGCAAAGGATAGGGAGCAGAAGGATGAAACACAGGCTAGACGAAGAAACATCCACCATTTTATAACCAGATCCAAATATTCAGTGGGTTTCTTCCCTTCCAACTCTGGTACATTCTTGCATGTTCCAATATTCTTCCTCTACTTCTTCATACATTTCCTCTTCCTCCTTTCCTCCTTGAGTCATTTCTTTCATTCTCTGCAGTCAAACATTCCCTGGGATGAACTGGACCATAGTAAAGCATTCTTGAGCCCTTTTAAGACTTACCTCAGAACTGATTCATCCACACTTCATGCAGTTTTTTGGCATGAACAGAAACAAAAAAAATTCTCTTCAAATCTTTCAGTCTACCATAGTTAATTGAAATGTGATCTTCACTCATTAATTGTTCCTGTTTCTAGTTCCCATAATCAATTTTGTTGGTGAACTCCTCTGTCAAACTTCCTCTTAGATGGACCTGTTTTGGGTGCTGAGGGTTCAGTCACTTAGTGGAATATGTTTTCTTTTCTTTTCTTTTGTTTTAACAACAACAGGTTTCATAAGTCTAATGGTCCTTTCCCCATAATTTAAATAAACAAAAATGTAAGGTTTCTGTATACACTGTTGGAAATATATTTGATGCTTCTCAAAATAATTGTATTATTTTGTGTTAGATTATGTTGTATTGTTAAATTATATTAAATTATATTTATTTTTAAATCATAGGATGCTAGAGTAGAAAGTGACACAAAGGTCATTTTCTTTGTCCCTTATGGAAGCATGAGTCTAATTTACAATAATCCTCATAAGTAGTCATTCTGCCTCTGTTTGAGATTCCTCAATGACAACAATCTCACTACCATATGAGGCATCTTATTCTATTTTTGGCTCTCTATCTAAATTCCATTATCTCTCTGCTGTCTTCTTTGCCTTTGCAGACATTCGGTCTGTCCTATAACTTTATCACTATTTTCAATTTCAACTTCAATTTAAAACTTCAAGCATTATATCTAGCAGAAAAACAGTAGACTCCTTTATTAGTATATATGAATATAAATACTAATACTTTGCATTACTATCCTTGGCTTAAATTGCAGTGGTTGCCTAAACAAATCTGGATACTGCTTTTGCAATTCTTAGGGCTTGATCATTTTCCCTTTGATTCCTACCTTTCTGAATAATAATAATAATAATAATAATAATAATAATAATAATAATAAAACACTTATATTGCACTATTCTATGTCAGGTAATATGCTAAGGGCTTTGCAATTAGTCTCCCATTTGATCCTAACAACAATTCTGGGAGATGGGTGTTATTGTCACTCCTATTTTATAACTGAGGAAACTGAGGTAGACATAGGCAAAGTGACCTGCCCAGGTTCCCTTCCTACTAAAGTGCCTGAAAGACTGGATTTGAACTGAGGTCTTCCTGACTCCAGGCTTAACACTATATCCACTAAGTCACCTAGCTGCCCCAAATATGCCCCAAAAGACATATTTAATTCAATTTAGCAAACATTTATTAGGCACCAACTAAATGTAAGGTACTCTGGGTATCAGGGATGAAAATGTGGTGTATGTACTGTTTTTAAACACTTTGGCTTATTTCCAATGTTTTAGTTTGGCTCCATGTAGTCTTTTCCTATTTGGCATATCTAAATAAATCCATACAAGTGAATTTGGGAGATCTGGAAGAGCCTACCCAGGATCATAGTTTTAGAGCTTAAAGAGATCTCAGGATCAATATGGTCCAAACTCCACATTTTATAGAAGAAGAAGGAGAGGCCTGGGAGATGGTGTTTTGTCCAAGATCACACAGGCAATGGCTCTGATAGCTGGAAATGGGGACATTAGAGGCTTGAAGATCTCATTTTCAACAAGAATGGAGCTAGACAACTTTTTTTGTTGACCTTCAGAAAATGTTTGTGTCTCTGTCAATGCACCAAGTATGGACTCATGAAGGGGCCAAAAGAATGCCTCTGTGTTTTTCACTTTATCACAGAATATGAAGTATTAGAGGAAAGAATGCAAGAACTGACTTTAGGAGATAATGAAGAAGAAAAAAGTATATAATTAGGTAAAGAGAGGTAGAGAACAGGGGAACCTGAACATATCTGAGAAATGGAGAGAAGAATTCCATAGCATTTGATTCTACCCATGTTATTATCGGTCAGTAAACATTTATTAAGTACCTACCATGTTCCAAATACTGGGTTAAGTACTAGGGATGCAAAGAAAGTAAAAACATTGCTGAGGGACCACTAAGTGGCTCAGTGGACAGAGCTCCAGCCTTAGAGAGGGGAGGTCTTGGGTTCAAATATGGCCTCAAACACTTCCTAAAGGTATGAACTTAGACCAGTCACTTAAAACTAATTGCCTTGACATTACCATTCTTCTGCTTTGGGCCTGATATTTAGTATTGATTCTAAGACAGAGGGTAAGGGTTTAAAAACAAAAAATGAAAAACAAAACATTCCTGACCTCAGAAAGTTAAAATTTGAATGGGGGAAACAAGATGTAAATAAATAAATATATATAAACACAAATACATGTATTATATATTATATATAGTTATTTTCTATGTATTTAACATATAAATATTATGTATTATTTTTGATATATTTATAAATACATTTATAGTGTGTAACTATTCCCAGAACCCCACTCTCCTTCTCACGTTACATGCTGACATAGGGAGGATATAAATTTCATCTAGCCCCGCCTCTCAGATTCTCTTGCTCTGATCGATTTGGTGGAGGTACCATGGGCGAGTGCCAAGAGGGTTTTGTTCATGTGGTTTTCATTTTGTTAAATAATTAGGTTTAATTTTACTTCTATTTCCCATTTATTCCTTCTATTTCAAGTGATTATCAATAAGCTTTATAAAATATAATTCTTGTAGTGTTGGACATTAATTTAAATCCTACAAGTTATTTACATATTACTAGACAATGGCAATATCTTAAAACTGAATAGTTAGTTATCAATAATATATTATATTATGTATATAAAAAGGAAATAATATATAACTAATATAGCTATAAAGTTATATATATAATTATATTGCCATGTGTAGTTATCATGTATATATAATACACACATATACATACATACACATGTACACATATTTATATTTATTTATATATAGTTTTATATTTTTAAAATTTATATAAGATTTTTTACATGTTGTCACCCTCATTAAATGTGATCTCTTTGAGGAAAAGGACTGTTTTTTAAAATCTTCTTTGTATCCCCAGGGATTAACACAGTGTGTGTAAATATATTTTACATATATGCATACATATATGTCATATATGTATATATAAAGATATAAACACATATTTTAGATTTATATGATAAATACAGATGAGATAGAAGTAGTGCCGGGGGGAGGCTCTAGTAGCTGAAGCACTAGGAAAGACTTCTTACAGAAGATGGACTTGGAGGTGAGTCTCGAAGGAAGCCACAGCGGGTAAGGAGGAAGAATATTCCAGGCATGGGAGAAAGCCAGTGCCAAAGCATGGTGAACAAGGTGAGTATGGTGTGGAAGGAATAGCAAGCTGCCAAATTAACTAGTTCACATTGTGAGTGATGGGAAGTAAAGTGTAAGAAGACCATAAGGATAGCCCAGATGATGAGGAACTTTAAATATGAAAGAGGGATTCTATTTTATTTGATTTGATTGGTTATATGACCCTGGAAGAGTCACTTAATTCCTGTTTGCTTTAGAATGCTCTAAAATGGGTATAGTTTGAGCACCTAGAAATGTACCTGTGTTCCTCACCCTAAAATGTTTTCTGCATTGAGACAGACCCTACTGGAACTGGGAATCTGTGTTTTGCTGTCTTTGTAAACCAAACTGGCCTATACTAGATACTCCCAAGAGATGGTAGTCTTAGGTCCTTGGAATCCCCCAGTCAAGTATGGGGTAACATGGATTATGGAGGTAAAGCTTGACTAGCTCGAGGTATATTTTGTTCTTAGATTGCTGAAGGCTATTGAAATATTATGACCAGACCTGATTCCTCTTAAGACTTCCCCCAACACCATGAAGTGACTTGGGAGAGTTGGGAATTATTAAATCCACCTTTTTTTTTTTTTATCAGATATCCACGAATTAGAGGTGTTTTTTGCAGGACTGAATAATGAGCTGTCAGAAAGACAGCAGCTATGCAAGTCTGTACAGTACAGCTCTTTGATTACAAAGAGAAACATAGACCATTAATTTATTAATTATTGCTTTATTTCAGTTTCCTGGAGAGGGATCTTGTGGAGTGTGGGTGCAATTGGCTGCTGTCCTGAGGCAATTTGATGAGTTATTTTCTGGTCCTGCCTTTGACCCTTTTTGTATATGGTGTCAAAAATTCCAGTCACCAGTCATGTGTAGTATGTACAAATCACAAAGATATAAACTGAAAAAGAAATACAAAATCTTAGAGCTTACCTAACCCAACCAGGTCATTGGACAGTTGAGGAAGCAAAAGGCCAAAGAAGTCAGTGGTCTCACCTGAGGTCACAATCAGTTAAGTCTGAGGATTTCTTGCAATCCAAGTCATTTTGACTCCTACTGGTTTTCCCATGAGGGATAGTAACTACAGGTGTGACTCATTTTTTCCTATCAAGGAATTAATTATTTTCTGGACCTAAATAAATTGTTGCTTTAGTATTATGTAGATAAAATCTGTTCTTTTTTAAAAATTGGTTAGCAGTTCTAAGGGAATTATTCAGAAAGGACAGACAATATGATTTAATGAGTTGTTTTCAGAAAGACTATTGGTATTTTTTACATTTGAATTCATAATATTTTAAAGCATTTGAGTCTTTAAAAGTATTGACATTTAAAAAGTACTCATTTTACATAGTATTCACTTTAAAAGAAAAAGTGTTTTTGAGTGTGCTTGTATGTGTGTATGAGAGAGAAAGAGAGACAGAGACAAAGACTGAGACAGAGAGACAGAGACAGAGATTTAGTTTCTTATAATATCAAGTTTTATGATGGTAACATGTCCAGAAATAAATATGCTATTACAAATAATAAAAATTACTTTAAAAAATTTTAATGTCATCTGATTTTATCCATTTAGTAGTTGGAGAAGAAGATCCCTTTAACAGAGGATATTGAGAAGGAGAGGAGTGTAGCTTTCAAAAGGTCCAGGAGAGACAGGAAGGGATACTTTCATCAAGTCATGGGTAGGAGGTTCATTGATTAGTGGGTCAATAGTAAAAATGGCTTGCTATAGGGAAAGACAATCTCTATCTGAAAGAAAAGTTATGTAGCTGAGAGTTATTAGGATCTTACAAGAGTTAAAGTATAGCCTTCTGTTCCTTTACTGATGAAAAATCTGTGTACAAACCAGGGAGAAAAAGATGAGATAATTCTAACAATTGACCCTATCACAATTTTTGAAAAGCTCGACTAGTTTAGATGAAAATAATAACCATATACATTTAAAAGCAGATAATTTTAATTGGAAGGCACTGATTAGTTATAATCAGCTATTTTTTCAATTAACTAAATCCTAAAGCCAGTCTTCAGTAATCATGAAAGATCTATTTATTCTTCCATTTTTCCTCTCTAATGATGCGTTAAAATATTTTAGTCTTATATTGGAACTATGATGTTATTCTACCTATCTGTATTACTGTTAAAAGCTGGATTGATAATCAATTGGCAAATGATAAGTGTTGGAGGGTGTATGGTTTAACAGATGCATCAGGATACTGTTTTTTAATTGATATTTTTCATTTTCATGTAGAAACAATTTTTGACAATTGTTTTCTGATATTGTGTGGTTCATCTGGTCTCCTTTCTCCCTGTCTTCCATCTCCCCAATGCAGCAAATGATCTGATATAGGCTCTATCAATGCTTTCATGCAATACATATTTCCATGTTTCCCATGATGTGGCTGAAGACATATCACATATATAATTAAAAACCCATGAAGTAAATAAAATGAAGGATGGTATACTTTGATTTGCAATCAGATTCCAACAGTTCCTTCTCTGGTTATGGACAGCATTTTCTTTTTTATCATGAGTCCCTTGGGATTATCTTGGAAACTTGTTTTGCTGAAAAAAGTTTAGTTCTTCACAGTTGATCATTGTACAATATTTCCATTATTGTACACACTTTCTCTGGTTCTGCTCACTTCACTTTGTGTCAGTTCCTATAAGTCGGGAGGTTTTTATGAACTTGTGCATCATTTCTTATGGCACAATAGTTTTCCTTACAGCCATATACTGCAGCTTGTTCAGCTATGCTCCAATTGTTGGAGATCCCATCAGTTTCTAATTCTATGCCACTACAAAAAAAAGCTGCTATAAATATTCTGTTTATAAGTAGGTCCTTTTCCCCCATCTCTGATCTCTTTGAAATATAGAGCCAAGTAGTTGCATTGCTTGATCAAAAGGTATGCATAGTTTTATGGGTCTTTGATATGGTTTTGGTTCCATATCGCTCTCCAAAATGTCTGTGTCAATTCACAGTTCCACAAATAGTGCATTAGCATCCCAATTTTCCTATATCCCCTCCAACATTTATCAAATTCATTTTTGGTCAGATTTGCTAATCTAATAGGTATGAAGTGGTATCTCAGAGTTGTTTTAATTTGCATTTTACTCATCATTAGTGATTTGGAAAATTTTCTAATGTGACTATAAATAGTTTAATTTTTTTAAAAGCTTTACCTTCCATCTTGAAATCAATACTGTGCAATGGTTCCAAAGCAGAAGAATGGTAAAGGCTAGGCCATGGAGGTTAAGTGACTTGCCCATGGTCACATAGCTAGGAAGTATCTGAAGCCAGATTTGAACTAGGACCTCCCATCTCTGGGCCTGGCTCTCAATCCACTGAGTCACTTAGTTACCCCTAGTTTTAATTTTTTCATCTAAAAACTTTTTATTTATATATTTTGAGAATTTATCAGTTGGAGAATACTTTGTATCCTTATAAATTTGGTTCAGTTCTCTATATGTTTGAGAAATGAGGCCTATGTTAGAGATACTTGTTATAAAAATTTTCCCTCCAAATTTCTTGTTTCCCTCCTAATCTTGGTTGTATTGGTTTTGCTTTTATAGAAACTTTTCAACTTAATGTAATAAAATTTATCCATTTAATTTTTTACAATGTTCTCTATGTCTTATTTGGCCATGAATTCTTCTTTTATTTATAAGTCTGAAAAGCAAACTTTTCATATTCCTCTAAAGTGTTTATTATATCCCCCTTTATTTCTAATAAAGTATCAATTTTGACTTTATCTTGGTATATGTTATGAGATGTTGGTCCATTCCTAGTTTCTGCCATATTATTTACCAGTTTTCCCATAATTTTGGTTAAATAGTGACTTCCTCCCCCAATAACTTGGATCTTTGAGTATATCAAACACTAGACTACTGTGATTATTAACCACTCTATGTTGATTTCTTAATCTATTCCATTGATTGCTATTCTTTTTCTCTGCCAGTACCAGACTGTTTTGTTGATTATTACTTTATATAATGTAGTGTGAGATCTGATATGGCTAGGCCTCCTTCCTTCATATTTTTTCATTAATTCCTTTGATATTCTCTTGTTCTTCCAGATGAATATTGTTATTACTATTTTTTGTTTTAGGGAATATTTTGGATACTTTGCTTTGACACAGAATAGGTAAATTAATTTAGAAAGAATAGTTATTTTTATTACATTTGCTTAGCCTATCCATGAACAATTAATATTTCCCAGTTATTTAAGTCTGATTTTATTTGTGTGAAAAGATTTTTGTAATTGTATTCACATAGTTGTTCATTGCTTCTTTTAATTTTTTGGTTGATTTTCTGGAGAACTCTGTGTATACCATCATATCATCTGCAAAGAGTAATAACTTTGCTTCCTCATTGCCTTCAATTTCTTGTCTTCTCTTACTGTTAGAGCTAGCATTTCCAGCACAATATTTAATAGTAGTGGTGATAATGGGCATCCTTGCTTTACCCCTGATCTTATTGAGAAGATTTTTAGTGTATGCCCATTACAGATACTGATTGTTATATCTGTTTAGATAGATGCCCTTTATCACTTTAAATAAAGCTCCATTTATTCTAATGGTTTCTAGTAGATTTTTTAAAATAAGGAATGGGTTTTGTATTTTGTCAAAGGCTTTTCCTGTATTTGTTGAGATACTCATATGATTTCTGTTGGTTTTGTTATTGATTATGGTCAATTACGCTAATAGTGTTCCTAATATTGAACCATTCCATATTCTTATATAAAAAATTACCTGGTCATGATGTATGAACCTTGTTATATAATGCTGTAATCTCCTTAACGATTATTTTATTTAATTTTTTGCATAAATTTTCTTTAGGGAGATTGGTTTATAATTTTCTTTCCCTGTTTTCTCTGTCATAAAAGGAATTTGGGGTAATTTATTCTTCACCTGTTTTTCCAAAAGGTTTATATACTATTAGAAGTAATTTTTCTTTGAATATTTGGTAGAATTCACTTGTGATTCTATCTGGCCCTGGGACCTTATTATTAAGGAATTTTTGATGGTTTGTCAATTTCTTTTCTTTAATGAAGTTATTTATTGTATTTCCTCTTTTGTTAAGTTGGGCAGTTTATATTTTTGTAAATATTCATCTATTTCCCATAAATTGTCATATTTATTCATATCTAATTGGGCAAAGTAACTCCCAGTAATTGCTTTAATTTCTTCTTCAGAGCTTGTGATTTTACCATTTTGATTTTTGATATTGGTAATTCTCTTTTCTTCTTTCCTTTTTAAAAATCAAATTAACCAACAATTTATCTATTTTATTTTTTATTTATTTAAAAAACCAGCTACTCATCTTGTTTATTAGTCCAATGGTCTTTGTACTTTCATCTTTATTTATCTCTCCTTCTATTTTTAGGATTTCCAATGTGGTGTTTAATTCTGGAATTTTAATTTGCTCTTTCCCTAGTTTTTTAGTTGTTTGCCCAGTTCATTGATATGCTCTTTCTCTGTTTTATAGATGTAAGAATTTAGAGATAGACATTTTCCCTGAAGTACAAATTTGGCTGCATCCCATGAGTTTTGGTATGTTCTCTTATCATTGCCATTTTCTTTAACGAAATTATTAATTGTTTCTTTGATTGGTTCTTTGACTCATTCATTCTTTAGGATCAGATTGTCCAATTTCTTAATTAATTTTTAACTGGTATATTGCTGATATGACTGTGGATTAGTTCAACTATCTTGAAAACTATTTAGAACTATGTCCCAAAATTATCAAATTATACTCTTTGACCCAGATATCTCATTACTAGGCCCATATCACAAGGGGATCAAGAGAAAAAATGGAAAAGAAACTATCAGAGTAGCTAAAAATGGAAACTAAGATGGTTTCCTAATTGGGAATGGCTAAATAAATTAGGGTATATGAACATAATGAAATATTATTGTGTTATAATTAATAATGAAATGGAAAGACATTAGAACTCTGATAAATGCAATGATAAAATATATGACAGGATACTGAAGATGGATCACACCATTTGCATTCTCCTAGAGAAGTGATGAACTTCAATGCAGAGAGAATCATGGCCAACCTGGAAATTGCTTTTCAGCACTTTGTGTTTGTGATGATAGGCTCATTTTTTTGCTTCATTTTATTTTTTGTTGTTCAATAAATAAATAATGGGAGGGAATTGTAAATGCTCACAAAGTAGTTAAATGTATTTTTAAAAAGAAGCTGTTTGAGATAATTCAATTCAGAGAATGAGTTTTATACTTTTTTCCAGCTACAAAATATAGACTATTTTTTTAATGCTGGTACAAACACAGTATTTATATATTTGAAGGTGATGACAATGATTGAAAACTGAATGTTTCTTTAATTCTTTAAGGGTCTGAGATTTTTCTTAACACAATAGCTCTCTACACTGATATTTTATGAAAATAATAAGCATTTATTAAGCATCTATTTATTATTTAATCTATCTAAAGTAAGCATTTATTAAGCATCTACCATCAACTAATCAAAAAACATTTATGTAACACCTTCAGTGTGCCAACCCCTATGCTAGACTCTGGAAATATCAGTACCAAAAAAAAAAGAATTCCTATGGGAAATGGAGGAAACGGAGAGAGAGCATAAGTATTAAATACCAGTTGCTGTGCTAAAAGCTTTTACAAAACAGCATCAAATTTTTTCATACAACATAAATATAGAGTTAAATATTAGATATAGAGGATAATATTTAATTCTATATTTATGCTATATGTAAGATAACTTATTCTGTATATGAGATATAAGAATGAAATGCTCAATGAAATAAAATAGTCCATGTATTCAAAGAATTTACATTTAATTGAAATGACAATTGGATACAGTATTAGAGTTTCAGTGGCTAAAAACTATATCACCTCTAACTAATCAAGTGATGACTTTGTGCCAGTTAGGCTCATTAATACATGAGAGGTATATTCTTCCTATTCGGCCCATGCTTGAAGCCTTTACAGCTTTTCTAAAACCTGAGAGATTTTGTTCTCCACTGAGAGAGACTTAGAGGGCCTATGGTTATATCCATGCTAGAATGAGCCGTCAGATGTAAAATTTTAGTGGAAGATATCTGAATGTATGGTTATGTCAAATAATAAGAAAATTAGAATGAGCTAACTCCTCAAGGATTCATCCTTACCTAATGAAAATTATGAGAGAGGAAAACAAAACCTTAAATGAACTAATAAATGAATGATTTGGCAAGCTGTAAAAAGACAGATTTCATGGGGAAATGTTGAAGGAAAAAAATAAGAGAAATCTTGTTTAATTTATAGTTCTACTATGACCATTTCTAAGAACATTTTGAAATAGAGTTCATTTTATGAGTATGACCTTGCAAAGTAAATTCACCCAGAGGTAAAAGAAAGAAATCCTTTGCTAGAAACTGTGACAATTAGATTACCTAAGATTTCTTTATGAATTTAAGCTTCTATGAGTTGGTTATTAATCAAAATTTCCAAAGGCTGAACTAAAGAAGCAAATAGACAATTTGTGTATCATACACTTGACAGAAGACTAATATATTAGACTAGCTGTCCTGTCTTCTTTTCTTTAGTTGGTTCTATGAAACATGTTAACCCATTCCCAAAAGATGTATTTTAATAACTCTAATATTTCTCAAGCAATAGTTTGTGGTCCTTTTTTCCCTCCCTATCTTAGGTGATTTAAATTACATGATTTCTCTGTGAATTCCAAATGAGGTTTTTAATATTTTAGTTTTAAGTAATAAAATGCCATTCAAGTGTGTAATTTATTACAAAATCCATTAATATTTATAGCAGAAAAATGATTTTCTTGAATGGTAGAAAAAATCCCCTCAATATTCTCTTCCTGCCTTGCTAAAAGCAAAAATGCACATGTGAGCATACACACATACACAAACCTTTACCAGGAATACAACTAAGGTTCACTTTTGTTTTTATGCAAGAAAATCAACTTTTTTTTGACTCAATCATTTATTTCCACTGGAATCATGTCTTATAAAATGTTGTGCTCTTTTAAAATTTCTAGTTCAAATTTAGTTATTAGACTAATGATTCGGAGATAGGTACCTTTTTAGTATGATTAGCACTCTAGATTCTTTCTCAAATCTTAAACTCCTAAATCAATACTTTGATATTCCTAATGAATATACAATTTATAAATGAATAAATATAACTTCTTCACTTAGCTGTTTGATAGGTCCATCATGGCTGATCAATTCAATTTGATTCAATAAATATTTACAAAGTGTCTACTGTGTACTAGGCACTCTCCTATCCTCTAGGGGTACAAAAATAAAAGCAAAGTAGTAACAGTGTACGTAGATGTAATATTCATTTTGGGAAAAATACTTAATCAAGTAAGGGAAGAAGTAAATATCTATGGGGCAGCTAGGTGGCTCAGTAGATAGAATGTTGGCCCTGGAGTCCAGAAGACTCATCTTTCTGAGTTCACATCCAGCTTCATACACTTAGATGACTGTGGGCAAATCATTTAAACCTGTTGGCCTTAGTTCCTTATCTGTAAAATGAGTTGCAGGAGGAAATGGAAAAACACTTCAATATTTTTAAATAAAATTCCAAATGGGGCTGCAAAGAGTCAGATGTGGCCGAAAAATTACCAAACATTAATAAAATTATCTATCTATCTATCTATCTATCTATCTATCTATCTATCTATCTATCTGTCTGTCTGTCTGTCTGTCTGTCTGTCTGTCTGTCTGTCTTTCTATCTGTCTTTCTGAATTCAGGCAAATCACTTCACTTTTTCTAGGTCTCAATTTCCTTACTTATTTAAAGGAGTTTGGACCAGATAATTTCTAAATTCCTTTTCTGCTATAAATGACAAACTCTATAAGAAAAACCTCCACCATCAGAACTGACCTTATTTTCTGATAACATAATTAGCTTTGTCCCATCCCTAATGTCCTTCCTACTTATGATGTATAATATTGAAAAATTAATATTAAGCCAAATGTAATATACTAAATGTGAATATTAACTAAATATTAGTTTAAAACAGATTGTTGTGGTCACTGTTAACAAAATAATTAGCCCTCAAGTCACAAGGATGATAGTAGCTTTTAACAATTTAATTTTAATATAAATATAGTCTAAGAAAGAAATAAGAAGGGAAGGAACTTAAAAATTATTTCCTAGCCTACCACCCTAATCTTACTAGCCCACAAGAGTGTCTTCCACTGGAGCTACCAATGCCAAATTGCAGAAAGAAGCCCCAACCAAAGACCTCCAGAGAAGGACCCCTTCTCCTCTATGGTCTCATTTTTTTATAATAGTCCTCTTTCTACATGTCACTTCCTTTCCCTGTGAGCTGGTCTATCACATCTCAGGAACCAATCAAAGTCTTTCTGATCCTGACTCATAACCCTTAGTGCTGGGTCATGCTCCTAGGGCTGGCTCAGAGGAGCAGAAAGTTCAGGATCCTGGGAGGTGTAAAAGGGAATTTTTTGTTCTCTTTGAGTTTAAACTTGTAAAAGGGAATCCCTTATTCTCTTTGTCTACTTGGAGCTAACACTTTGGTTAACAATAACTTAAGTATCCCTACTTAGTACCTCACTAGATTGTGCAGACAGGATTAACTCTCCTTTATCTACCTTTTGATTGAATCAACAAAAGCTTGAACTAGGATTCACACCCTCAGAAATTCAATCAGCCAGGAATCTGTGAATACTTTTGATGAGTATTCACCCCTCCAGAAGGTGGGAACTGGTTCCCACTAACACTGCTCCCTGGGCAGTGCTAGACATTTTGGAAGTTGTGATTGGCCCCTATGAAAAGGGGAAGAGACAAGAACCCACTATAAAGGGTCCTGAATTTATGGGACTAGAGGAGGAAGTCAGTTTTAAGAAGGCATTTTGGACTTCAAGAGGGATGTCAGCTTCAAGAAGAAGGTTGGCTCAAGGAAGAAAGTTGGCCTCAGGAGTCACCTTCAGTTCCAGGCATTGGCTTGACCTGCCTCTTGGAGGGAACTTGGGTGAGTGGATATCTGGCTTTCCCTTCCTGTCTTCTGGAGAGAGTTTAATTCCTGTTGAAGGTCAACAAATCCTGGCTGAGTTGAGCACCGAGCAATATTTAGTTATATAGGCTAATGTCTTCTCTAACCTTTAGTATTTCTCTGCTTTCATTCTTTCTACCTCTTGTAAATAAAAGCTATTAAAGTCATTTCAACTTTGAGCAATAATACTTTGAATCGGCAATAACCACTTGCATTTATAATCTTCATATATTTTAACCAAACCAATAAATTAACCCTTACAGAGGAAGGGGTTCCCTTACACAGATGTTAGAGATGGACATCTCTCTCCCAAGGGACTTCTCCCTACTTGCCTAGGATTGACTTCACTTGTTAATCTCTGAAGTACAAGGTGCCCCTGAAGATGCCTCACTTTGGCCGAGAGATGATCAAGCAATATTCTTAAAGGTTCTGGACTCAGGTCAATTTTATCATGCAGGAAAGGCTTTGAGTCTAGTCCTAACAATTATACATGTTTGCTTTGTTAGGAGCAGTCACATTAAGTAGAGTGGCTTATCTCCAGAAATCTGACTATCAGGGATGAGTTCTTTGGCCAAAAGTGTTTCTATAGTGTCTACATTAGAATTATTAGAATTAGAATGCTATTATTAGAATTAGTGATAGAATGTTGAAAGGGATGGGGAAAGCAGGTGATAAGAATCCCACAGATTTTAAAAAAATTATAAAGGTTAACTTTATTATGTGAAATCCTTTTCTGGTGAATGATTGGACATATTACTGAAGGAACTGAATCTTGCTGATCTTGACCTTCTTGTCATAAATAAAAACAACAATAAAAGAGACTTCTGTTAAATGGAAGGGGTACTTACAGCTATTCTTTTAGAAAGGCAAAGACAGATGTTCACTTTATCATGTGTTCCTGGACAAGAAAAAGCATCATTTTGTGATGTATTTGCAGTATTCAAGAAACATATTTGCCAAACTGTTCTTGAAAATTGCATCTTATATGCCAAGAGTAAAGTTGAAAAAAAAATGAACAAGAAAGGAAATTCTCCATAGAATTAAATTATCCTCCCTCCTCTCTTTCTATGGATTATGTGCTCTAGATTGAGAAGATGGCTAGCTTGGTGTTTATTAATGGGGATCACATTTTTTTTTTAAATTCAGAGTGACTTATGCTTGGTAGAGGATAGGCATTGCCTTGCTCTTGGAGGCAGCACAAGGGTTGCTGAGGAGTCAAGGTAATTAGAAATATGTGACCTAATTTGCCTGGAAGGTTGAAGGTGGGCTTCTGGAATTTGTGAAACATGAATCAGGAGCTTTCTGAAACAAATCTCTCTCTGGATCCTATTCTGTCAAAGGATGGAGCAGTAGCAGGACATGCATGGCCCCAAAATACCTCTGTAATCAGAAATAAAAAGAAACCTATATTTCTGGTGAGTGGAGGAGTATTCAAAAGTCTAATTTTCTCCTCTTGTATTCTTTTTCTCTCCTTGATGGGTGTAAGGATCGGATTTATTACATGGGACATATAAATCCATAGCATTTTATGTCCAGATAGATAAAACTAAATTAAGGACAGGTAACAATTACAATCCCCTTTATCAAAATAATTGCATGTCTTTTATGGTTTTTATTTATGGTTATTGCTAAGTATTCTAATTGAATTATGCAGTAGATATTTTTGATAAATTATTGTGTTTGTTTCTGAATTGAGAAATCCTCTATAGTATATTCACTGACTTTTTCCCATTTAATCTCTATAGAGGAAATTCATCTAGTTATTTTGGAGAGTTCAATATTATACATATGCTATGAACAAGGACCAGAAATTCAATCAGTTTCCCATGTTAATAGATTTTGGGGTGCTAGCAGGGTAATCAGTAGACTTTTGTGAGTTCCTTTCTTCCAATAAGCATAACAGATAGCAGCCCCTAGAAGGAAATTTTATATGTAACTCTATTAAAATCCTAAATAATGTTTTGGGAAGGGGACTGGACCTGTGATTTTGTTGGCATAGGGAACTCTTATTGAAGAATCTCTACTAAATCAGATCTACATAAATATAGTCTTTTAAAGATAACTAATTAATTTTTTCAGTAATACTTTTTGATAATTGTTTTTTTTGACATTATAGGATTTATATTATAGGATTCAGATTTTCTTTCTCCTTCCCTTCCCCACTCTCCCAGACATCAAATAGTCTGATATGGATAATATCTGTACTTTTAGGCAATACAGATTTCATGTCATGATAGAATCATGATAAATATTATATATGCAATAAAAAAACACATGAAATAAAGTAGAAGGTAGCACAAACTGATCTGCAATCAGACTCCAAAAGTTCTTTTTTAGTCTGTGGATAGCATTTTTCATAATGAGTTCCTTGTGGTTATCTTGGAAACTTGCTTTGCTATGCAATAATATAGTTCTATTGATGTCTGTAAGGCAGGCACCAGGAGGTTAGGTGACTTGTCCAGGGTTGCACAATGTGTTTCAAAACTAAGTCTTGAACCTAACTCTTCCTGAAACTAGCTCTACTATTTATGTTGCCTCTCCATGTCCAGGCTCAAAACCAGAAAGTGTTTTAGAGCAGCTCCCTAGAACCTTCTCTCCTAACCCTGGGCTTCTGGAGCCTCTCAGAGAGTGACTCATCGGGACTACATGCCAACTTTCTCTTCTAATTCACAAACTTAAACCTTTCCTCTAGAGGACTGAAATTGAGTTTTCTGCCTCCTCATCCATCCACCTGATTAGTTAATTTATAATTACCTCAGCTGCTTAGCATAACAAGGTTAGTAGGAGCAGCCTAACAATTAGGCCATGTGGTATTGAGATGACATCAACAAAAATGAAGGAAAGACATTTTTTTTTCTCTCTCACCATGAGTTATTTCCTTATACTTAGCAACAGACTCAGCTATGGGATAATTACAAAGCTATTTGTACCCGTTGGAATCAAATGACATCTCCCTCAAGCTGATTTTGATGCTCTTCTTCATAGGGTTCATCATAATTAAGTCTGTTGTCCTAAGTCTAAAACAGTTTTCCATGTCAGAAGATATGATCAAAAGTTTAATTATAGAGGAGAAAAAAAAAGGAAGCTTATCTCCTCTCTCAAAGACAATTAAGGTAAATAGTTCCTTCTCCTTCAGCAAATTGTATCTACATGTTAAAACTAAGATGAGGAAGCAAGGTTAAAAAAATCTTTCCAATAATGAAGCAAAATAGAATTTGTGGCTTGAGGTCTCTGGGTTAGGCCTTAGGTATATGGGGGCATAACAACATGCAAAGATGCAGCTGGTGTGAGAATGATGCTGAAATGTAAAAATAGGATATAAGAAAAATGAGATCTTTTTTAGTTATAGTCAGTATATGTCAGGCTTATGAGAGGCCTATAGAATTTAAAAGGGAGATAGAGAACAAAAAAAAAGGTTTAAATGAGAATGATTTTAAAGAATTAATAAAAAGAGCCTTAAAGGAAAGATTGAAAGAATCACACCAAGCAGAAAGTTAAGAAATAGATGGCTTTTACACGAAACTGTCATAACTGTTTAGAATTGTGCAAAATTCAACGGAAAAACTTCCCTCCTATATGATAATAAAAACAACTTCCTCAAACTTACTTACTAAGTCACAGACTGGTTGAAACATACATATCTGAATTGATAGAAGTAGTTCTCATCCTGATCAAGTTATACATTCTCATCTAAAGCTTAAATGTTTTTTTCTTTTCTCTTTTACTTATTAAAAAACAAACAAACAAACAAAAAAACCCTTACCTTCTGTTATAGAATCAATACTATACATTGGCAACATGGGTTAAGTGACTGGTCCACAGTCACACAGCTAGGAAGTAACTGAGTCCAGATTTGACAACAGGACCTCCCGTCTCTAGGCCTGACTCTCAATCCACTGAGCCACCCAGCTGCTCCCAAAGTTTTTTTGTTTCTTTTGTTTTGTTTTTGTTTTTTACTGCTAAACTGAACAATTTGGCTAAATTACTTATGAACAAATGAAGAATTTATTAAGTGCTTAGTATATGTAGTTTTTCGTTAAGATTAAATATACATCAAATAAAGTAAGTAATCAATGTAAGAACTTACATATTTGAAAGAATGGGTGAATTAACTTGCTTGATTACATTAGTATTGTGTAGATATCATCTACATTGTTCACTTTTCATCTTATTGTTCAACACTATATAGGCAGAAGTAGTATTTGTATGGAATTAAAATAATTGGTCAGTTTATAAGGAAAGAAAATTGAATCAAATTTGTTGATTGGTATCAAGTGGATAGAAAAAAATGTATGAATTTCTTTTATTTTCAAGCTTAGGTATTGTTTTTCATGTAGATTTAGTCTCAGGTGGGAGGAGAACCTAAATAATCATTGTCAAGTATAGGAAGACAACCAACAGACAATAATGGCCAAACATTCTCCACTTCTAGAGAAA
Source organism: Gracilinanus agilis (assembly GCF_016433145.1). Lineage (NCBI taxonomy): Eukaryota > Metazoa > Chordata > Mammalia > Didelphimorphia > Didelphidae > Gracilinanus > Gracilinanus agilis. The sequence goes on from NC_058130.1 coordinate 509,377,441, forward strand.
ATTAATGTTATTTTGCAGCCAGAAGCACAGAAGTTTATTAGAATATTTTAGTGCCTGACAATGGTCATCTCTAAACATTAAAATGGAACAAGTGGGTGCCATGATTTATCCCTCCATGGATATATTTAGAATAGAACAGTTGTCCATTTGATTGGTATGGTCTAAATATACCTTCCCTTCAACATTTCTTTAGGTCATCTATCATTCCTGTTCCTGGCTTCACTTACTTCTCTTACTTACTCCAATCAGTTCATTACATTCTCTTAAATAATGAATATCCTATGCCTTTGTCATATCAGTATTTATGCTTTGACAAACCCCAGATCTTCATTACTTCTTCAATAACCTCTTGGTAAATGCAACAATGGTCAGTCACACAAATGAAGTGACCATAATCACTACAAATTTATGTTCTCTGTCTTCAAGAGGATACTCACTGCAGCACAACTGCCTTTTTACTTCATTCTGATTCAATATCTCATACTTCCATCCATTGGTTGATGCAAACATTCTCTTCCCAAACCTCCTACACATCTATCTCCCTCCCTCCTCCTTAATAATTCGCATTGAAAATAGAAATTAGGTACTATGATTTTCCTCCTCTTCCTTTTTTTTCATCTCAAAACACCATTTCTCACTCTTTATTCTACTCGCTAATAATGAGATAACCCTTCCTTTGACTAGACCAAGGTCAGTCCAACATCAGTGATGCATCTCCTCTGGTCTTTACAGCAGACCAGCCCTTTAAACATACTTCCTCTATTTATTCCTTCTTTCCTGATGTCTACAAATATGCTTGTCTCTTTCATCCATAAAAGTAAACAAAAAGCCAGGGAGACCAAAAACAGAGAAAGAAAACTACAGACCAATCTCCCTAATGAACATAGATGCAAAAATCTTAAATAGAATACTAGCAAAGAGACTCCAGCAAGTAATTAAGAAAATCATTCACCACGATCAGGTGGGATTTATAGCAGGAATGCAAGGTTGGTTCAACATTAGGAAAACCATCCACATAATTGACCATATCAACAGTCTAAGAAACAAAAATCACATGATTATCTCAATAGATGCTGAAAAAGCCTTTGACAAAATACAGCATACATTCCTATTGAAAACACTGAAAAGTATAGGAATAGAAGGACCTTTCCTAAAAATAATAAACAGTATATACCTAAAACCATCAACAAACATCATATGCAATGGGGATAAATTAGAAGCCTTCCCAATAAGATCAGGAGTAAAACAAGGATGCCCATTATCACCTCTATTATTC
>NC_058130.1:509379106-509419029 GCF_016433145.1 Gracilinanus agilis
ATCAAGCCATTCCCCAATTGATAAATGGGCAAGAGACATGAATAGGCAATTTTCAGGTAAAGAAATCAAAAGTATCCATAAGCACATGAGAAAGTGTTCCAAATCTCTAATAATTAGAGAAATGCAAATCAAAACAACTCTGAGGTATCACCTCACACCTAGCAGATTGGCTAAAATGAAAGAAGGGGAGAGTAATGAATGTTGGAGGGGATGTGGCAAAATTGGGACATTAATGCATTGCTGGTAGAGCTGTGAACTGATCCAGCCATTCTGGCTGGCAATTTGGAATCATGCTCAAAGGGCTATAAAAGAATGCCTTCCCTTTGATCCAGCCATACCATTGCTGGGTTTGTACCCCAAAGAGATCATAGATAAACAGACTTGTACGAAATTATTCATAGCTGTGCTTTTTGTGGTGGCAACAAATTGGAAAAGGAGGGTATGTCCTTCAATTGGGGAATGGCTGAACAAACTGTGGTATATGCGGGTGATGGAATACTATTGTGCTAAAAGGAATAATAAACTGGAGGAGTTCCAGGCGAACTGGAGAGACCTCTAGGAACTGATGCAGAGCGAAAGGAGCAGAGCCAGAAGAAATCTATACACAGAGACTGATATACTGTGGTAAAATTGAATGTAATGGACCTCTGTACCAGCAGCAATACAATGACCCAGGACAATTCTGAGGGATTTATGGTAAAGAAAGCTACCCACATTCAGAGGAAGGACTGCAGGAGAGGAAACATATAAGAAAAACAAGTGCTTGAAGGCATGGGTTGGGGTGGACATGATTGAGGGTGTGGACTCGAAACTACCACACCAATGCAACTACCAACAATTTGGAAATTGTTCTTGATCAAGGACACATGACAAAACTAGTGGAAATGCGCATCGGCCACGGGTGGGGGGGTGCGGGGGGGGGAGGTTGAAGGGGAAAGGTGGAGCATGAATCATGTAACCATGTTAAAAATGAATATTAATAAATGTTAAAAAAAAGAAAATAGAAAGGTTCAAAAATTGAACTAAAACACAAAAATAAGAATTGATTCTATTTTATAAAGCAATAAAAAAGATAAAACATTAAAAAAAAAGTAAACAAAAACACCTTTGTGAGGTTTACAATATGCTCAAGCAATCATCCTCTAGCCCTTTTCTTTTTTATTCTCTCTCCCTCTCTTTCTCTCTCTCCTTTCCTCTCTCTGTCTCTGTCTCTGTCTCTGTGTCTCTCTGTCTCTCTGTCTCTCTGTCTCTCTGTCTCTCTCTCTCTCTGCCACACACACACACACACACACACACACACACACACAAACTATCTATGCCCATTGTTCATACTTCTATTCTTTTCACGTCCTTTTGAAACTTGGCACCTAACCTTATATATCACCTGAAATTCCTCTTACTGGGAATATAAGATACTTAAGGGCAGGGACTTTCTTTTATATTTTTATATCACCAGAACTTTGTACAAGGTCCTCCACATAACAGGCCCTTAATAAATATTTAGCAATTGATTAGTAGGTCTTCAAGGCTGGCAGCTATCTTTTAATTACAAAATTTGATGTTTTTCCCCCAAGTCTCAATCTTTTTTATCACTCTGATGTTTTGAACAGTTAGAATAGTTTTGTCTTAAGTAATCCTCTCTTTGCTGAGTTTTTAATGGTTTGGAACTCAGATATTCTTGACTCCAAGTCCAGTGCTCTATTCCCTGAGCCATTGAACTGTCTCTGATCAAGAAAAAGAATCATTCTAAGTATCTTTTACATGAAAAGTTGTAATTTCCTGCATTCATGTCATGAAGAGAAAGTAATTGAATCATGACTGGGATAACTTTCATGGATGTTTCTGAGAAACCTCCTCTGTCTCAGTGCTTCTTTGTTTTGTTTCTCTTAGCTCTCTTGGCAAGGGTATAAACATTGCTTCTCCATTTATACCTCTGCAGTCATTATTTTCTAGAGGCCAGTACTCTACCATTGTGGCCATTGTTGCACTCCTGCCACCATTTGCTGGAGCTACTGTATCATTCACTGCTATAGCCTCATATTACTCCACAGAGCAATTTTACTTTTCTTTTAGAGATGTTTCTAATGTATCTCAACACACCATTAGCTATTTTGTTAGAAAAGTCTCACCATACCTTGTAAAATACACAAAATGGTAACTCAAATAGCTACCAAGACTTTCTTTTCCTTAATTTCCATCACATCATATATTTTCTACATCTCATTACAAGATAAGTCAGGGCAAAGAAATTCCTTTGAACTATAACCATATCACTGAGGTCTAGCATCCAGGCCATGGAAATTACCATGAAGCTTCACCAGGCTTGAAGGAGGTAGTTAGCTAGAGGTCATTGAGAGTAGGGGGTAGGGTTGTGGAATAAGGAAGTAGTTACTGACTTTGCCCATTCTTTTTACAATTCATTCCACTCTCCACCCCAAAAAGTATTTAGTTTTAATGAATAACCCTGACTTTATCCCTAAACTTTATAACTACATATCATATTCTCCTTTCATATACAGTAGAATTAGTTCTTTATTATATACTCCTTACCAACAAGTAGACCTAAATACTGTGTATCAAAATTTCAAAGGCTATAAATAATTTTTAAGATAATGACAGATTCAAGGAATGACCAAGGCCAAATTAATGGTCACTTCATTTTTACTTCTGGACTTTCAAAATAACACTGGCTACACTGCAGTGAAAACAATGAAAAGGAAAAAAAAAGAATGCCTAAAAGAGAACCAATCAGGTAGCAGGAAACTGGGCAAAAGCAGTGATGGAAAATCAGCTCAGAGGAGGGGGAAACTTTTGAGTTCTGAATTTTGTTCTTCTTCCTTTGTGTCATTCACTTATCTATTCACTCATTCATCAATGAGTAACTGTTGTAACTGTTACTTGTAAGGCACTGTGTTAGACCATGAAGGAAATACAGCAATAATTAGGATATGATCGCTACACTCATAAAGGTTACAATTAAGCACATATGTACCTGGTGATGAGACAAGACAATGATACTTTGTGGAAGGCCGATTGGAGAATTAGGGTCAGGATAGGACCTGTTATCTGGATTCCCTACGTGACCAATCCAGGCTGAGGCAGTCTTTGTGTTTGGTCCTGGTCACCTGAGCCCTGAAAAACTCAGGTACCAGCAGGTTGGTTAATCCAAAACCAACTTGACCCCTCCAGGAGCCTATTGGAAGTCATTTAAAGAAATAGAGTCTGTAATACATGTTTTATCTGGATCCCATTACAAAATCATTGGCAAATAAAACTGCGTATATGATTTTTTCTGCACTGCATGTCAGGACGCAGACAGAATGGGCCATCTAAGGTAAAACTCTGAGTCTCCTCTTTTGACTCCTTTTCATATCCCCACCTTTTCTTCATATTCTTATTGGAAAGCTTTGAGTCCTTAGCAGACCAGCAGCTACTGAGTTAACAATTTCTCTCCCTGATAATTAAGAAGCCTGAACTCCAAAAAATATACTACTTACATAATCAAGGCCGGACACAGACAAAGCTAGACAAGACTTTATCTGACCAGGTGCAGTCCTGTAAATCAAGAGGACAGGACTCAATTAGTAAAAATCTCTGTGAAATATATTTCTGCTCCCAGAATTAACTTCTTACTAATTGGTGATTGGAATCCGGCCTTGGTCCCTGTTCTATCTTTACTTTGAAGCCTCCAAGGATTTTCTTTTATGTGATTTGTAACCCCTTCACAGCTGTGATTCTTTCTCTGTGTTCTTTGTTTGAAACCAATATATAATAAACTCAAGACTCCATGAAGTTGGAGCAGCTATGGGCTAACCACTAGTCTGGCTGTTCTCAGTTTTGTCTTTCCAGTCTTTTCAATCCGACCCCACTAAATGCCACTCAGGACCCCCCAAAATATAGAGCTGGATCTCTATAATACTTCGAGATGTTTGAAGTTTGAAATTTTCAAAATTAAATGCTCTTCTCTATCCATTGAGGACATTGGATTAATTGATCTTTAAGATCTCTTCCACCTCCATGTTCTACAACTAGACCTAGGGATGTCACTTCATGAAAGCGTGAATCCCCAAAGTTTGTTCAGCGGCAAACTGAGATGTAACTAGGAGCCTGAGCTACCATTTCTGGAACCCCAGCCAATAGTTTTACCACCACAATTAATGCTGACAGAGCAACGCTCAATCAACAAACTGATTGACATGCTCAATCAGAATGTCTTCCTCATTCTGCCACTCTGTTGAGCTTAAATATTTAAGGTTTAAATCCCAGCTCAATCACTGTCTTTATAATATTGAATATATGAGAAAACCTCCCTGGGCCTTCTTTTCCTAATCTGAAAGAATGAAGTGTTGGAATTAAAATCTCTCAAAGCCCTGTCCAGCTCTAATTCTATGATCTATGACAACAAATACATGTAGCCCTATTCTATTTCACCTTTGTAAATTTAGATTTCTAGTCATTTCAGTTTTCTCACTAGTGAAATTAAAAGATTGGGCAGATGATCTTTAAAAACCCTCCCTCTCCAACATTTTATGTTTTTTAGATGGTAGGAAATTAATTAATGTGGTAATGCATTTTATTTATTCTTTGATTCTGTTTCAAAGATTTTAAATTGATACCACCTTAAAAGCATTTCCTCTTAAAATCCTTCTCTTTTTCATTCAAATTTAAAAATGTACTTTTCCTTTAGGTTTTTGAATAGTTAACTGCCTCACATTGATTTGTTAGGTTTAAGTTTTAGACAAAAATCCTTTGATAATATGACTGTAAGAACATATACTTAAGTCTCCTTGGGACTTCAGAAGACATCTTTTCCAACCAACACATTTTTATAATACAGTTATCTAAGTATTCTTCAGCATAGCCTAATTTTAAGCCCTCTGTATCAGCTCCCTGCCCCACAGCCATTCTTTCTAACCAAGAATTTTGAGAGAGAGAGAAAAAATAAGTAAAACCAATCATTATATCAAAAAGAAAAATTGGCATACATGAAATACTCTAGATTGTGGAATCCCACACCTCTATAAAGGAATAGCGCAACTTCCTTACTTTACAGATGGGGAAACTGAGGCCCAGGAGTTTAAATGATTTCTCCAGTGTCACATAGGTACTGAGCTTGAGAATCTGTATTTCAATGAATCTTTTCTGCCTACAGTCCTGAAACTGTTGCTTTATTTCTCACTATCTCCCTATTTTCTTGTGATCAAGCTAACAAAACATAATCATAATTCATGACTAATACACATGATAAATGATTATGGCCAAATTATAAAAATGTATTTGTCAACAAATTCAGTAACATCTAGTTAGGCAAATAGGCAATGAAATTATTATGCTTTTAGTTCCCTTAATTGGGAAAACCATTTTGCCCTTTTGTAAAGATGTCAAAAATTGTTGGGTGCTTTTCACTTCTAGTTGATGCTAGAATCTCAGGGATCTTTTATAATGAAATGGAGCCATTTTGTATCTGAATTTAGCACAAAGACATTTAGTATTTTTGCTTTTCTCAAGCCTGATCATTGTAGTACTTAAATCACATATTACTGATTATTCATTTTTAAGTACACAAAAATGTCATGAGGGGAAGTTAATTCCCTCTATATACCTTGCTACATCCTGAGGGGAAACCACATTCTCTAAGCCAGTGATGGGCAAACTTTTTAAAGAGGGGGCCAAAGGAAATGTTCATCTGTCAGTCTGTTTCTAAGGAAACTCTTTCGAAGTTTCATTGCATTGTATCCTACTCATTGTATTCGTCAGATTAGGAATAAAGTTGCAAATCCAGATAGAACATTTCAGGGTACGCATCTGGCCAGGGCTGTTGTTTGCCCATAACTGCTCTAAGCAGATCACTATGTGATGTTATAAAGCCCAGGCTGTACTTGTCTCCCTCAACACTTACTGGAAGGGCAAATTAACTAGCAGAAATGATTTATTTTCATAGTGGCAGGTAATGGGACTTTAGTAACTGGTACAGCTAAAAGTACAGACAAAAATAGACATTCATAATGGTGGAAAACCCAAAATTTTGCCTTTTCATGTGGAACTGCCAACTCAAAGGAAAAGTTGGTGAGTATTAATACCAGTTTTATAAGATCTCAGGATTTCAGCACCATGGAACAGGGATCAAGTTAATTCAATAAACATTTATGTGCCTACTAAATACTAGGTATTGGGACTACCCTAACATCAAAGAGCTTACATTCTACTGTGGGGAAACAGTGAATGCATAAAAAATAAATTCAAATATATTATATAAGTAAATTATTGTTCTTTTCTTCCTTTTTTCATTTCTTCCTTTTCCTTTTTTCAATAAAATGACAATTTCAACTGGGGGAATCAGCAAAGTCTTCATTTACAATTTTACATGATACTTTAAATGAGTCTTGAAAGATTTCAGGGATGCTAAGAGGTGAGTTTGATGAGAAAGGGCATTCAAGGTGTGGGAAACAGCCTGTATTGAGAACTCTCACATATATTCCCTTCAAGTGCAATCTGAATAAAGGAAAAGTTTCCTGCTTGCCTAAGTAAGCATTGCATAAAAGAATCAGAGTTGCAAGAAAACATCTTTCTCATGGGAATAGTGAGGAGATTTTGTAAAGCTAGTCTCCAAAGAGTATCAACCAAAGGGGAATGTAGAAGCTTATGGTGAACAGACTGAAACATAATAAAAAATTATGGATTATGTAGAAGAGTTGGTACTCTGAGGAGGGAGGGTGGAGGGGGATTAGAATAAAGAATCAGCTGGTGGGGGATGGGAAATGGGATTGGATGATGACCTAAAGTGTTTCAGAATCACTGAAATGTATAAGGTATGACCAAATATGAGAATGCTACTCTTCTTACCAGAGGAAGCTGAAGATTGGACTGGAGACAAGTGCAATATGAGATGGTAGGCACATGGTCAATGGTCAGTTGGGAGGAGATGGAATTCCCATTTCCTAATTACTTTCCTCTTTCTATTCCCTCAAAGAACAGGTACAGCAGGAAATAGAAAACCTCAGCTCAAATGAAAAGTTGCTTTTCTTTGCACCAGAGAATTTTCACATTATGGTTGAAAAGTGAGTCTGGCAACAGGATGTGAAGTTGTGAGCCAGAAAAAGAAAAGGCACCAGTTATGTGCTGGCCATTACTTATCATCAGCCTCTTACCTGAGCTGGCACTCCCCAAGCTAGACCACCCATGCTAGCTCTTTAAGCTACCTACCCCAAAGCAACTGCCCAACTAGATCACAGGATGCCAGCATTCTCTTAACTACTTCCTCTGTTTTGATGCAAAAAAAAAAAAAGCTACTTCATTTCCCTACTCCAATTTCTGCTCTTCATGGCATCCCTTTCCCAAGTCACTTTAATTTGGCAGAATCTGACCTCAGTTCAGAAGAGAGATGGATCTTCACAGTACCAGTTCAGGATCTCCCAGGACAGTTTGGAGGACTCCAACCATTGCCTCAGAGAGACATTATTCAGGGGTTCAAAAGTAAGATCTTTTGCTTTAAAATATGAAGATTGTCTTGGGGTGCTAGAAAAGTACAGGCTATTGATTGTTAAATTTCTACACTACGTTTGGCCAGTAAATGGACATATTTGTGATCTTGATCATTAGAAGAATGGTGGTGTCCCTAATAATAGTAATTAGGAGAAAAGGTGGGGTTCGGGGGGAAAATGGATGAATTTGGTCTTGTTTTCAAGATTCAGATCAAGATGCCTATGGGGTATTTAAAAGGAGCTAGTCAACAAGATATTTTTAGGTTTAAGGAATATGAGGGATGAATATGTAAATTTTTGAGATATGTACAAAAGGTTATAATTGAATCCATAGGAGCTAGTAAGATCAACAACAGAGACTGTGGAAAATGAAGAAAATGAAGAAAAGAGGACCCAGGATGGAGGAGGACATGGATAATAATCTTGAAAAAGAGACTGAGGAGTCAGAAAGGTAGAAAGAAAACCCCAAGGAAGTATTATCATAAAAATTCAACTCAGTTGCAAAGGAGTATCCATAAGAAGGCTGTGATCTATGATGCAAAAATTTGTGCAGTAGTCAAGAAGAATGAGGACTAATAAAAAGCCATTTAGGAATAAATAGATCATTGGTGATTTTGGAAAGACCATTTTCAGCAGAATGGTGGGGTCAGAAGACAAAATGAAAATGATAGAGCTATTAGTGGGAAGTGAGAAAATGGAGGCAAAGAATGTGAACAGATTTTTCTAAGAGATGGATAATAAAGAGATTTTCCAAGAGATAAGACTATGGAAAAGAGTAGAAATAGGATGATGATCTGATGAGAAAGTAAGGTTAAGTGAAGGTTTTTGCTTGTTTTTTATTTGTTTTAAGAATGGGGCAGATTGGGCATTTTTTACATTTCCCTTGAATATATTAGGAAAGGAATCACTAAAAAAGGAAAGGTTGAAAATTAGCAAAAAGGTAGAAGGGTCAATCAAATTTTGCTGAAGAAGATAGGAGGGTACTTGGTGCAAGAACACAAGCAGAGAGTTTTACTTAAGTCAAAAAGAGAATCATTCTCATCTTCTGAGACTGAAGCAGAGGGGAAGAGATTGAGGGAAAATGTTAAAGTGATTTTACATGTCAAATTAAGGAGTAGAGTGAGCTTTCCAGAGGTAGTCTCATTTTTAAAAAATTGAAATATGAGGTGGATTCTTCAGCTGAAAGGTTGGTGTTGGGGCTTGAGCTTTGGAACAGATATTGAAGGGAGTAATATAGAGTAGATTAGGGAAGATTAAAAAGATTGGCTTTCAGAGATGAAGCTATAGATGACACTGGATGTGTGTACCTGTAGTTGCCACATTCAGCATTCTTATAGTTTCCTTCAGTGGTATTCAGCAGCATGTATGTAGGAACGGAGAAGGCAAATGGTAGGAATAATCCAACACTGGGGTTTGGAAAGCAATGAGCATGGTAGGGCAAGGAAACAAAGGAAATAAAGGGAGAGAACAGTGTATAGTTGAACCTTCAAACTATTGGGTCAAGAAGTGTCTGGGAGAAAACTACAGTATTCAACACAAGTGATGACCACCTTAACTGAGGTGAGGAGCTATCTGTAAGGATGGTTGTCAGGTGGAATTTGTTCTGTCGGGGTCCTTAGGGCAGAGCCAAGATCAATGGGAGGAAGTTTCAGAGTGATAAATTTATGACTCTTGTTAGGGGAAAATATCTTATAAAATCACAGCTGGTCAAAAGTAGAATGGGTTTCCTAGAGAAACAAGATGACCATTTGTCAGGTATGTATAATGGAAATTCCCTTCATGTATGGTTTGGACTAGATTGACGCCTGAGGCCTCTGTCAGCTCTCAAAATCTGTGATTCAGTGATCATTATTTTTCTAAAATAATGATGCTGCCTCATTACACAATTCCAAATGACTTCATTTGGAAACAACAATGTTGTTCTGACCCATTTATTCTCATTATTTTTGAAGATGTTGCCACCCTTTCAATTTTCACCCTGTAGGCTCCCAATGTTCATAGGAAGTCCATAGATTCCAATAAAATCTTCTTTTTCTCAAAGTGGAGACAAATTATATATATGACCAAGGAGAAGTGGAAAAGAATATTTTTGGAATCAGAAGACAAGGGTTCAATCAAGCTTCTGATACTTACTAGCTGTATAAATGAGGGGAAATCACTTACCATCCTTTGTCCTTATTTTCCTCATCTATAAAATGAGGAAGTCAGACTACATTATTCCTGAGGTTCCTTCCAGCTCTAGATTTAGGATCTAGTTCCTCCTATTCTATGAACATTACACAATACATTCACATCCAGGAAACTTTTGCTTGTCCCATCTAATCTATGGGACCTTTTTCTTAGTACCAAAAATGAGGGTAATTTTTGAAAGTGACAATATAATATACATTTAGGCATGTATTAATTGCAATGTTGAATCTGGAAGTCAGATGCCTCACAAGAGTATCATGGGTTAGCTGAAACAAAGAATATGGTACATAAAATAGAAAGAAAGCAGGTCAGTTACATTGTTGGGTCCCTTCATCATTTTTCTGGATGGCTCAATAAAATGCTTATAAAAATATCTTAGCACACCACCCTTGCTAAGTAAATGGCTAGAAACTAAGCTGTCACAATCATCTGAGAATAAGATGCTTGTGGCAAAACTGATCTAATTGTCCAGTCACTTGGCTCTCTGGTATTTTTGGGGGGAGAGCTTTACATCCTTTAAAAGAGTGGGTGAGGATTAGGTTCCATTCTTTGTTATTATTGCTAGAAGAATAATACTAATGCCTTGGGGTTGTCTCTAGCAGATTATGATGCAAGGCACACCAGTCAGCATATCTCCTCTTCCTAAAGATGAGGAATGCCTTATAACTATTTGTCACATTGACTGTAAGCTCCAACAAACAATGGCAGTCTTTTCCTTATTGAAGTGAAATAGCTCAAGTTCCAGGAAAATTTTCTGAATTCTCCTTTGCTTGTTACATTAAGACTTTATTTTCCCTCTTCTAGTCATCCTGTGCATACAAACATGACGTAGTATAGATCTCAGCAAGATGAAAATGACTTGTCCATAGAAATTTGTCATTAGACATATTTCTTTCTGATATTACTTGATTCTTTCAATCAACGTCTCTTAGTGAGTGTAATTTTGGGAAGTTCTCTTTCCGACTGATAAATGTCTGGGACCAAGAGCTCTCAATACACCATTAAAGAGAACCTGGCACTTCTTATGACTTAAGTCACTGCCTACTTGTTTTTCTTCCCCGCAAAGTGACACAGATATCTCTGTCAGATTGAACATCTACTGGATAAATTAATGGATTCTAAATTACCATATGCTTTCTCCTCCTGGCAACACACATCCCACTAACAAAGAACCAGCCTGTGTCTTGTGGCAGCAAAGTGTCTCTCTTGTAATCTTCGTACACCTGCATATATAACATCCCAAGCCAGTAGACTGCAGCATTCTCTAGGTTTGCAAGCAAATGACTGCGGCTGCTGGTACAAGCTTATTGGAGAATCACCAAAATTGTTTTAGGTAAGAACATGATCCCGAAGAAAAGAAAAACTAATCAGAATATTGTTATTTTGACATATTCCGTTACCTTTTCGAAAATGCCTTCATAATTTTCATTTTGACGTGATCTCAGTATCCAGTAAAAAGCTAAGAATTTTTCATCCCCTGACAGGTCTCCATTAATAAAACAACAATCTTTTGTGTGTAGTAATCTTTAATCTTATTTTGTCACACACTTCTCAGTAGCATTTCCACTCGTTTTACAGTATAATTTATGGGACTGAAAACAACTCCTTGCCCTGAAAAAGGTCAGTCTGTCAAGGTTTACTTGTCTTTGAAGAAAAGTAATAGAGCATTATTTATGAACCAAAGAATACACTTCAATACTTTAATCAATCAGGAAGATACTTGTATTATTGTATCCTTTGCCAAAAAAAAAAGAAAAAGAAAAAAGAAATATCACGACCAAAGGATACATCAACCTTGCTTTCCCTTTCATGTTGAAAAGGCCTCTTACCTTTTATATCTACTTTTGCTTTTGTGTTTATGGCAGTATGGAAATAACATGCCTGATGGTGTCTGAGATCAGGGAACAATTTGTAAATTATGAGCAAAGGACTGATCTTTCCTAAAGATCATAGAGTCTCCGGACAGATTAACTAGCCTCATCCAATATGCTCATCACATGAAGCTCATCTGATAAAATGAAGGGGGACATGCAATTAAAACCTGGAGGATGGAGAGATAATTGAAGAGCTTTAAAGCAGTGTCTTGTGGAGAAATCAGCAAAATAAAAGCCATTCTCATATTGCTGCACAGAAGATCCCCAAACATAGCCCCAGTTGGTCTACATATGTTTTTAGAATCTACCACAAGCACAAATTAGAGCATGCAGTGTAGGGAAACAACTTAGTACTTCATTAGAGAAAACAGTCACATTTTGAATTAAGTGTCTCAAATAAGGATTTAATTTAGGTTTAGTAAGATTGTTGCATGTGAATGAAATAGCAATAGATTGCCAAGATTTCTTTTATTAAGGTCTAACAAGTCTGTAATAAGATACATATCTACTACAAAATTCTTAGATATAAGTACATGTGTTTGGGGCAATCAGTTATATATTATGGTTTTTTTACAAATATAAAAATATTCTTGAAAATTAATTGAGAAAGACTAGAGCTCTAGACAAACTCAACAAGAAAGTTCAATTACATTGGAAAACTATATTGGTAGTTTTGCCTTAATGACACTGTGAAATCAGCATATCTCTGAACAATAACTTAAAAGATGTTATATGGAATCAATCTGGGAAATAACTTTGCTCTTCTTTCAGGAATCTGAAGGGAGAGTAAATGTAGAAAATTTCATCCTGGATAAGGGAATGAATTAATCAGAAGAATTAAACACCCAAGATTCAGTCTAGAAGAGGAATCTAGGATCTAAAGTATTGTAGATTCTCTGCCCTAACACTTGGGAGATTAAACATATATTGATATGATTTTCTCTTCAATATTATCCTTAATTATTCTCATTTATGAACTTCTTTTTTTTAAACTCTTACTTTCTATCTTAGAATCAATATTGAGTATTGGTTACAAGGCATAGGAACAGTAAGGGTTAGGCAATGAGGGTTAAGTGACTTGCCCAGGGTTATACAGCTAAGAAAAATATCTGAAGACTGATTTGAACCCAGGACATCTCATCTTTGGACCTGACTCTCAATCCATGTATGGAGTCACCTACCCATCCCCTTTCAACTTCTTTTTTCATCTGATCTGTACCTTCATTCCACTTCAGTCCTATGCAAGAATAATTAAACTCACAATTCTTATGCCTCCACAGTTTAGCTGAAATTCTGTAATCTGACTAATCACCTCTCTTCCCTTCTTTTCCTGTATCTTACCATTCCTAAACCCATTTCTGTTTTCATTGAAACCTCTAGACATTGCACTCTTTCCTGATTTCCCAGACCATCATCTCTGTTCTGGTTACATTTCTATCCCTTCAGAATCTTGACTCTTAAAATTAACCTGTTCTATTTGATGCTCTCATTGATCCTTGAATTCCATTTTCACTTATCCTATCACAGGTCATTGCTTTCCAGAAAGTAATATGACCTCATTAACTAAGTCTTTTACAAAGTTTATTTTCTATAATCTCAAAAGAACTCCCACCAATGTACACTAATCTTTTCACTTTTTTTGATCAACTTTTTATTCCATTTCTCAAATCTGTTCTTTAAACAGTCTTCTATCAAACTGTCTACCTATCACCTCCCTCTTCTATTCAGTAGAATTTTTCACTGAAATAATATTTCACTGAAAATATTTCACTAAATATTTCACTGAAAAAAACAAGCTCCTTTGCCTTTCCAATTAATATCTCAATCAAGCTACACATCAACCTTCATGCTTTCTCTTTATTCCAGGCTCAAAGCAACCTATTACTTGCCTATGTTTTGCTCTGTACCTTGATCCAATTTCCTACAATCTCCAGCATCTTGCCCTTTGAGTCAATTCTCTTTCTCTCTCTCCCTTAAATTTCAGCTTCTCCTTATCCATTGACTCTTGCTCTGTTATCTTCAAACATTTCTATATTCCTACAACTTTCACTCCATCTTTTACAAAATAAATTATTTTCACTCTAACATTCTCTCCTACTATTTCCTCCTGGATATTCTCTCATACCAAGGGGTTAAGGACAATTAAGAGTGCACTGCACTCTCATGGTTCACATCCTGGTTGATGATTTCTTCTCAATCTCCTTTGCTTGTTCTTCATAAATGTCATATATAGTAACTAGGGTGTAGTCCAGGGCAATGTCTTGTTCCCTTTTCTCTTTTCATGCTATATCATCTCACTTTGTGAGCTCATTAGCGTCTGTGATTTCAATTATTTTCTCTGTGCAGATGATTTCCAGATCTATTTATTCAGTTCTATTCTGCCTCCAGAAGTGTAACCCTACATCATCAGTTGAATTTTTGAACATCTCAAACTGGATGTTGCTTAGGCATGTGCAAAGGGAACCCCTTTGTCCCAGGGTTATGAACTTCCTTCTCTTCCATCCCATCCCATTTGTGGACCTGCGTCTGTCAGGTGAATGCTCCAAACAGAGGTCACAGGTGAAGAGTCCAAGGAACATGACCCAGATCTAAACGTTACAGGTCTGGGTCAAAAGGATAAAAGAAGGGTGTGAGGGGGTAGTCACTCTTTTTCCTTGGACAGCAGTGGTGGAAGACCATGGCTGAGAGAGACAGCCATGTGGAGAAACATGTGGTAAGAGCTAGATTAGAACAGGCTTTAATCTCTATATATCTGCTCTCTCTATTTCAAGTGATTATTAATAAACGCCATGGAAACTACGAACCAGGAGTTTGTAATTTAACTTTAACAGGCATTTTAAACTCAGCATCTCCAAAAGAGAACTTTTCCCCCAGACCCTACCCTTACCTATTTTCCTATAATTTCCAAAGGCACTAAGATCCTCCCAACCATCTAGGATCCTAAACTGATATCATCTTTGAATCTTATTCTCATTCAATATTACCAATCTGTTGTCAGATTTTCTCATTTCTATCTTCAGAAAAATCTCTCAATAGTATGTACACTCACAGAGACATGCCCCTATTTCAGACCCTCATCTCCTCTTACAGAGACTATTATAGTCCACAACTAGTCTCCCTGCTTCAAGACTCTCTGTACTCATCTTTGACTCAAAAGCCTTTCCCAACTTGGTCTTTTCCTACATTTGTAGTCTGATGCCCTCCACCCCATTTATGCCATTTTATAGTCCAGTAACATTGACTTACTTTCTCTACCTTGCTTAGGACTTTCCATTAAATTATTCCACAGATTTTTACTAACAGTCCTCCATATCTGGAATGTTCTACCTTTTTACTTATGCCTCTAATTTCCCTCTGGCTTTCTTCAGGATTCATCACAAATATTACTTTGTGCAAGCGTTTCATTTTTTTTTACAATTCCCCTATTGAAATTATTTCCCATCTACTCTGCTTATATCTTCTTATATATCTATTATTTTACATACTGTCTTCCCCATTAGAAATTGGGCTCCTTGAAGTTTAGAGGTTATTTTCCCCTTTTTTTGGTATATTTAGTTCATAAAATAGTGTTTTGCCTATACAAAATTCTTAATAAATGTTTGTTGACTGACTAGACTTCCTGACATAACAAGTTTTTTAGAAAAACATGACCTATGCTCTTTACTTCAACTCTCATTTCACTTTGTCCTCTACTCCAATTCCCAACAGACTGCAAGATGCTTTCCATTTTCAACACTTAACCAGAATTGCTCTCTTAAAGAAACCAATGTCCTTCATTGCTAAATTTAAAACCTTAGTCTTTATCCTTTTAAGATTCTCTTTATTTCATTTATTTTTTTAAACCCTTAACTTCTGTGTATTGGCTCCTTGGTGGAAGAGTGGTAAGGGTGGGCAATGGGGGGTCGAGTGACTTGCCCAGGGTCACATAGCTGGGAAGTGTCTGAGGCCGGATTTGAATCTAGGACCTCCTGTCTCTAGGCCTGACTCTCAATCTACTGAGCTACCCAGCTGCCCCCTTAAGATTCTCTTTAGCATTTGTCAGTATTGACTCCTCTTTGTGGCTGCTCTGTCTTCTCTGGATTTTCAGATATTATTCCATCAGGGTTCTATGATCCTTCTTCATGTCCTTTATGGGAACATAATTCAGGTACAACTCCTTATGCCAGGGTGGACCCTAGCACTCTCATCCTGAGCCTTCACAATATATATTCTCTCTGCTGCTCATTTGTTCTGTTGCCAAGGGTTTTACTATCATTTCCTACACATATATCTCCACAATCTCTTTCAGTTTCAACTGAAATATCATTTAAAATTTTTATTATAAAATTATTTTTTATTTAGAATATTGTTCCATGATTACATGACTCATGATATCCCCCCACCGCACACACTTCCTCCTCCCACCTCCTAAACGTGACAAGCAATTCACTGGGTTATACATTTATCATTGTTCAAAACCTATTTCCATCTTATTCATATTTGCAGTAGAGTGATCTTTTACCCTAATTATATCCCCTATCAAACTACGTAATCAATCATATGTTTTTCTTCTGCATTTCTGGTTCCACAGTTCTTCTCTGGATGTGGATAGTGTTCTTTCTCATAAGTTCCTCTCGATTGTCCTGGGTCATTGCATTGCTGCTAGAAGAGAAGTCCATTACATTCGATTGTGCCACAGTTTATCAGTCTCTGTGTACAATGTTCTCCTGGTTCTGCTCCTCTCACTCTGTATCAATTCCTGAAGGTCTTTCCAGTTCACATAGAAATCCTCCAGTTCATTATTCCTTTCAACACAATAATATCCCATCACCATATGTCACATATACCACAATTTGTTCAGCCATTCCCCAATCAATGGACACCCCCTTATTTTCTAATTTTTGCCTCCACAAAGAGCAAGGCTATAAATACTTTTGCAAAAGCATTTTTCCTTATTATCTCTTTGGGGTACAAATCCAACAGTGGTATGCCTGGGTTAAAGGACAAGCATTCTTTTAAAGCCTTTTGGGCATAGTTCCAAATTGCCCTCCAGAATGGTTGGACCAATTCACAACTCCACCAACAGTGTATTAGTGTTCCAATTTTGCCACATCCCCTCCAACATTTATCACTTTCCTTTGTTGTCATATTGGCTAGTCTGATAGTGTAAGGTGACACATCTGAGTTTTTTTTATTTGCAAAAGAATTTTGTATCTAATTTCTGTAATTTAATTTAATTTTAATCTCTCATCTGGAGGGATTTAGAACACTTTTTCATGTGCTTATTGATAGTTTTGATTTCATTGTGTGAAAACTGCCTATTCATGTCCCTTGACCATTGTCAATTGGGGAATGGCTTGGGAATCTCATTTTACATAGAAAGCCTCTCTTAATCTCTCTTAATTCTAGTGCTTTCCATCTTTTAACTATTTCCTATTTATCATCTATATAGATATATGTCTATATATATTCATTATCTATCTATATAAATTGTTTGTACATATTTGTTTGATTGTCATCTCCCCCATTAGACTGTAAGCTTATTTAGGATAAGGACTGTCTTCCTCTTTTTGTAACCCCAGTGCTTAGCACAGTACCTGACACATAGTAGGCACTTAATAAATGTTAATTGATTGATTTGTATAACCAGCACTCATTTTTATCCTTAACTTAAATTCTTTATTTTCCATAGGCATCTAAAATAGCTTGATCAAAGCTAAAGTTCATTTTCCTCCTAAACTTACTTCTCTCCCTACTTCTCAATTTCTTTTGAGAACATCAGCATTCATCCAGACAACCAGGACTAATTCTTGACTGTTCTTGACTTTCTTTCAAACCTCATCTTTAATTGATTGTTAGGTCTTATTGATTCCACCTCCTCATTATCTCTATCATTTCTCCCCACTCTTTCTCTCCCCCTCAAGCTTTTCCAACCCAGTCCCTCATCACTTTCACCTGGAGTATTATAATAATCTCTTAAATGGTCTCTCCCTTCTCCAATCTACCTTCTGCACCGCTGCCACATTGCTACTCTGAAGGCACAAGTCAGATCATGTCAATGAAGCTCAAAAAGCCCTCAGTAGCGCCTCATTGCCTCCAGGACAAAATACCAATTCTTTAAAGCTCTTTACAATTTTACTTGTCTAACTTTCTAAGCTAAATTTTTGTTCAGCAATCTGTGATCTAGACCAAAAATGTCAAGCATACAGCCCAAAGATCTCATGTCATCCACAATACTCCCAAATGTGGCCTGAACTAGTATGTAATTGGGAAATATTTAATGAATATATGAAACTGCAGTAAAACATAGAGAATGTCAATATGCTATTTTCTAGGTTTACATGTATTCAAAGGGATAATTATATATCATTTAGTTCCTCCCCTTTCTATTTAAGTTTGACATTTGATTTAGATAAATTGGCCTATAGGATGTTACTTATATGATATATTCTATAACCCTGCATTGCCTATCTCCTAATAAAGACATATATGACATATATATGCATATATAAACATGTGTAATATGCTGTCTTTCCCCCCTCCAACTCTTCTAGCTCCTTTGAAAGTTCAGCCCAGGTATTTCCTCTTTCAAGAGCCCTTTCCTGATCCCCCTAGTTATTTGTACCATCTTCCCATCTAGTCATTGCATTTATTTTATGTTATTTATACATATATCATTATATATAAAATATTGTATATAATGCTAAATATATATTGCATATATAGTATAACAAATATATCACATATATTTATTTACTAATTAATGAACGCAATGCATCTCTGTACTCAAATATATGCTCCTTGAAGGCAAGGATGATATTACTTTTTAAATGCATAACTCCAGTACCTAGTATGGTGCCTTGTGAATGGTAGATGTTTAATAAATGAGAGTTAAATGTTTGGTTTCATGTGAAGGTACCATCTGAAAAAGATCAAGTTTAGTACTTTTAATCTAATTCATTTAATTGAAGGAGAAAGATGTGAAATATACTTGTGAAATATCTCTGGGGCATATGGTTTATGCCCTAAAATTGCCTTACACTGTGGTCAGTTTTAGTTATTCATATGAATTCTCCATATTTGTTTGAGTGCAGAGAATAAGAAGGGAATGTTGATTTAATTTACTAATAATTGGTATAATGGTATTATCCAAATCTATTAACCCTTTTGGTCTTTTTTAATGAAAGAGAGAAGGAGGGGATCACAATGAAGCCTTTTCAAGCAGCAAGCCATCTTTTCTCTACACTTAAGAGTTTAATTTCTTCACTCATATTTAGATTCTTTTGTAATTTATTCCATTTTTTTCTTTCAATCCAGGATTGAACTGTCTTAAACCCAGTGTGGATTATTTGTTTTTTTAAAGAGCTCCAGAGTAAATCTGAAGATTTCCTCAATAACACATTCACTTATTTAACAGCATTCATCATTATTAGATACTTTCATATGGATGTTTATTTTCAGTTCTGGTTTTTCCCCATTATTTTTCTGAGATGAAGAAAAATTGAATGTTACTCTCAGTATACAATATAAATGAACATGAATGTGCCCATAATCTGGGATTGTATTGGTGGGGTCTCTCTTCCACTGTAGATCACATTTAATCTAGAACTTGTCTTAGAGAACTCCTTGAGATTAAGAAAGGTTAAGTGATTTGTCCATATTGCATAGATAGCATATATCAGAAGTAGGATTTGAATCTACATTTTCCCTTATTCCAGGTCTAACCCATTGTTGTGTCATATGGCCTACCATATACTTGAAAATTATTATCTTTGTCTTGTTAAATTGTATCTTAGCATGTTATTAAGTGAAAATAAGTGTCCTCACAGGAAGTCATATGATATAATAGAAAAGGCTTAGCTGTGGAGGCAGAGACCTAACTTCTAGTTGTGCAAACATGGAAAAGTCACTCAAGCTCCCTTGATCTTAGTTTCTTTAACTGTAAAATGAAAGGATTAAAGAAGAGGGTCTTTGAGGCTCTTTTCCACTCTGGCTCTATGATCCTGTGATCCTTTGCTGAGAAGGCTCTTCAAGTTCTGTTTGAGACCCAGAGCCCTGGACAAAGAAGAAAATTAATAGCACATTGTTCAGACTTCTTTGCACTTATATTCTAGTTTTTAATTATAGTTATCTGTATGTGTTGTATCCTCTACTACACTAAGCTCTTTAATGGCATAGACTTTACCTTGCTTCATCTTGCTTAGTGTTTTGCAGGTACTTGGATCTTAATAATGTTTGTTAAATGTTGTTGAATTGAAGACAAATCAGAGTTAATTAAAATAGGCAATTACCTTGTTATTGCCACGTGCCATACTTTCCATGGTCTCAGGACCACCTGATTCCTGTTTATCTTGTAGTCCCTAAGGATGAGATGTTCTTTTTGTGACCATTCTATATTTTATTCTCATTTCTAATAGTTTAAGATCAGAGGCCACAGAATCCCACACACATAAACACACATATACACAGGTTTTCTGTCACATGTAGCTGTATGATTCAGAAGCTAAGGAAGACAGTTCTAAAAGAATGCATGAAATATTCGCACCCTTTCTTGGGTAGGAAAAACTGATTTGAGAATAGATGATTGGAATATATTTTAAAACCCATAAAACTGGGAGAAGGACACCGTATTCTAAGGGACAGGATAATTAAAGCTCAGGAGATTACAATGCCGCTCAGAATGGTTATATCACTCTTGTTTGTGCACAGAAATTGAAATAATGTGGCTCAAAATCCTATTGAAAATATGATTGCTAATATCAGAGCCAGCATAAATGAAGCTCAATTTTAATGAGCAAGGAAAATGGAATGACTCTCCAAGCCTGTTTAATTTGTTCAACCCGCAGCTAAAATATATTATCTAAAAATGTATAGAAATTGATATGCTCCTCATTCTCTAGTACTAAAATGTTAGAGGATTACCAGAAAAGGGTTCATTATTCCTGCTAACAAAGCATGGCCCTTGTGGCAAGAATGGAGAAGGTGGATGAAGTTTTCTTCATAAAAGGCTTGAGTTAATTTTGTGGATGGATTTCACACACGTTTGAACACTACGAGTTATACAAATTCATGATATTCTGGAAGTACTCTCTGTATTTGTTGAATGTAATGAACAAGTGAAGGTCAGAATTTCACCAGGATTAAAATCCAGCTAATCTGCTGGGAAATGCCCTGGACATGGTAACAATGGGCCACTTCTTCCTTTTTTCTTTTTGAAATCCATGTCCGTGAATTTAATAATTAAACTACAGGAGCAAAATGAAGGAGTATGGTCCCTCCCTAGTGAAACAGTTGGTGCCAGGCAGAGCTAATCTTATATAGAGACTGAGTAGACAATGCTTGCATCTCATGAAGTCCCTGAAGGCTTCCTGAAAAAAAAATCTACCTCTCCCCTCACATGCTTGCTTGAAATTACTAAATCATTTTTAAAGGGTCTTCTTAAAGGACCCTTCACCTTAGCTGAATTAAGTCATTAACTCAAGGCATCAGAGTGTAGTTAATAGAAAGCCCAGGCTTGAAATCAGTAAGACCCTGATTGAAGTTTGACCTCTAACGCAGTCTGTTTGGTACTGGACAAGAGACAGAACCTCCCACTTCCCCAAGAAACTTTTTAGATGCTAAGTTACAAAGAAGTGACTTAGCTGAATTGATAGAGTTTCCTTCTTGGAAGTACCTTGCACCAATATTGTCACAGGTCTGACAAAAAAGATAAATAGAAAATTTTAACTGAAAACATTAGGGTGTAAGTTGCCTTTAAACCAAGGCATTCACCACCATGTCTGAAAATTTTTGAATTATCTCCACTGTAGGGGTATGGAATTACTCTCTGAAAGAGTGGACTCTTGGTAATCATGGCTCTATCCCATAGGATAAGAGAATTTACTGACAGAAAGCTCCTTAAAGATGAAGTAGTCCAACTACTAATTTTGCATATATGGCAGCAGAGACCCAGAGATATGAAATAACTTGCCTAAGGTCATATAGATGACAGATATTTGGATTTGGTTTTTCTCAAACATACTTCTTTTTCCATTATGATATATCTCATCATGTCTGTGCCTCTACTTATTCCTGTATCACAAAACATTTAATCAGTTATATGAAAAAATGAAAACAAATGGTAACAAATAAGAAAGCTATTTTATTAACTATACCATGATGGATGGTTGGCAAGCAGACTTTTAGGCATTCTTTCATTGGTATTATTCCTTTACCAGTCTTCATTTACAATTTTATTCCCATTGAATCTTAAATTAGCTCCTTCAGTAGTACTACTTTTTGAATCATTGCCTTTCATTGCTAAGTCACAGCTACTTTTTACCTTCCAGACCCAGGTCAAGATTATTATTTTATTCCTTCCCTTTTGGACCATGAAAGAACAAGTTCCCTTTGTATTTGGGCTTCAAGGGTACCTTTTACCTAAATGTTAAATGTTCTTCAGACTTTCAAAACTTTGGCCAATCAATACCTTTTGTATTTTCTTAATAGAAAACTTCTCACTAGCCTCTGTGTTCTATGCACACAAAAACAGAGAGCAAGTGCTCACCTCCCGTTTTGGACTAGACTTTGATTTCAACTGTGAGGAAACTGAGATGGAACTAGACTTTTTACCTTTTGTAACTTATAGTGCTAGAGAATTGTTAGAGACATGAGAGTTTTGAAAAATTAATTTAGTAGTTTACATGTTCCCAGCTTAGTTTTTATTATTTCTAAATATGGAAATAATCAGATTATGGATGTGCAAGGAAGTCTTGTAGCCATGTTCTCCACTAAGTAGAACATGGTTAACTTATTTATGCTCTTACATCTTTGTATTATTATAAATATTATGTTTATCTTTGGATAAAATTAATGCCTGGCTCAATGTTTCAATCTCATAAATTAGTGAATATCTGTTGAATGAAACAATACTGAGCTAAGCTTAAATTCTGACCAGTTTTTCCTGTGTTTTCATGCCTTTTTAAAACCTTTGAGTTCTTTAAAACATCCTAATTTTCTTGCTAAGTTCACCTTTAGCACAACCAGCCTATTTCTAGTAGGGACATTAGCATGATAAAAACTTCATTCTGTCCATTCCTTTTGCTCTAGTATAATGATTCCTTAGAGCATTAGTTTATTTAGAAGTCTGCATTTAGATTTATTTAATTCAACAACTATTCCTGATTATATTTAAGACCTTGT
Organism: Gracilinanus agilis; assembly: GCF_016433145.1. Classification (NCBI taxonomy): domain Eukaryota; kingdom Metazoa; phylum Chordata; class Mammalia; order Didelphimorphia; family Didelphidae; genus Gracilinanus; species Gracilinanus agilis. Next base: position 509,401,812 of record NC_058130.1, read on the forward strand.
CATATCTTCCTGAAGTCCTCATGCAGTTTTAGCTGCATGTAAATGTAGGGTGACTAGGGCTTTGCTCTAAGACACTAAACTTACATTCTTCCTTCTTAGGCACTTTAGGAATAATAGAATTTGGCAATGTTAGGAAGAAGTACTATTAATTAAAATAGGAAGCTTCCAGGTGTCTTGTTTTCTCTGAACTCCCTCCCTCTACTTCATGCCACACTGTGGTGATGTCTCTTTGCAACACCTCTCTTTCTACCTTTTCAGCACTGTGTTGTCTTTGGATCCCATGGGGGCAGTGCACACACACACACACACACACACACACACACACAAAATGTGTGTGTATATGTATATATATGCATATATTTTTGTTTTTGTTATTTGATGTTGTTTCAATTCATGATAAAGAAAGACTCTGTCACAGAGCATAAATGTAACAAGGGGCCACAGGATGCTAAAATGTATATATTGGTAAATAATGTATGCCTAGGCAGTAAACTGTAAAGGAAAGAGGAAGATTATGTGTGTATATACATCTATTTATGTGCATATGTAAATATTCATTCATTCATTCATTCATTCATTCATTCATTACATTTTATCTGCTCCTCTGCATGGTTTCACCTCACATAATATGTCCCTCCCAGGATAAGCTCATCACTTCTAAACTTACCACCAAGCTGCAACCTTAAAATCTTGACTGACACCACCTCCCTGAGCCTCCTCTCCCCTATAACTAGAGGGCTAAAGGCAGAGAAACAAACTCCTCCCAATGCCTTTCTTTTTATTAAACTTTTTATTTTGAATATTTTCCCATAGTTACATATTTCATGTTCTTTCCCTCTCCCCCAAACCCCTCTAACTCCCCTTAGCCGATGCACAATTCCACTGGGTTTTACATGTATCATTGATCAAGACCTAATTCCATATTATTGATAGTTGGACTAGAGTTATTGTTTAGTGTCTACATCCCCAATAATATCCCTATCAGCCCATGTGTTCTATCAGTTGATTTTCTTCTGTGTTTCTCCTCCCATAGTTCTTACTCTTAATGTGGCTAGTTTTCTTTCTCATAAGACCCTCAGCCTTGCTCTGGATCCTTGCATTGCTGCTAGTAGAGACGTCCATTATGTTCGATTGTACCACAGTGTATTAGTCTCTGTGTACAATGTTCTTCTGGATCTGCTCCTTTCACTCTGCATCAATTACTGGAGGTCATTCCAGTTCACATGGAATTCCTCCAGTTCTTTTTTCCTTTGAGCACAATAGTATTCCATCACCAAAAGATACCACATTTTGTTTAGCCATTCCCCAATCAAAGGACATTCTCTCATTTTCCAATTTTTTGGCACCAATGCCATTCTTTATGTAGAGAAGGAATTGGATTTTCAGTTTACTCTACTTTGCATCTGCTGCTCTGCCAGGTTTCAATTCCACAGAACAAAACATTTCCTTTCCTCCCACATTTCCTGGCACCTTTTGGGTATTGTCTCCCCTTTTAAATTATAAGATCCTGTAAAAAATGAACTGTCTTTCTTTTTATTAATCCTATTCACAGGGCTTAGCATAGATGTAGACACTTAATAAATGTTTATTTTATATATATATGTATGTATATGTAGCAAAAGACCTATTATATATACATGAACATATATGTATATATATACACACACACACACACATATATATATATATATATAATCTATATTATTATAGCAGTAACTCAGTCATGACAGAAGGTAAACTATAATACATCACAAAAAGCATAAAAGAATTTTGTTAGGGTTCTAAGTCTACTATTATAATATAATAGTTTGTTTTGAAATTTTTAGAGTGATATTACATTAATTAGTTGACATTAGAAGATTTTAATTTGTTGGATGAATTATTTCCCACAACTATGTAACAAAGAGTAGAACACTGAAGATATTGGACCCAAAATAGTTAAATTTGATGCAGGACAAAGAAAGACCATAACATGGAAGATAATTGTAATGGGGGCATGGGATGCTAGTGTATGTAATGCTGTGCTGTCTGCCTCGGCAGTAAATTGTAGAGGGAAGGGAAAGGATATTTGGCAAAAGAAGCCTCCAAAGTCAGGAAAGGAAAATTCCACTCTGCAACTTTTCCTCTGGCCAACTTTGCTGTTGGGAAAGTCTAGTATTACTACCGAAGACCCACAGACCCACACTGTTTCTCCACTTTGGTTATTATTAGTATTTGTAAAATAGATACATTTTTATCATTTAAAATTCTTACCCTATGGGGATATGATTGGAGATGTAGACTAAACGATCACTCTAATGCAAATGGGGAAAAGGGAGGGGAAAAACATGAATCTTGTAACCATGGGAAAACATTCTAAATTAATTAATTAAATAAATCTTAATAAATGAATAAACAGACCAACAAATAAATAAATAATTGGGTAAATAAATAAATAAGGTCCTCATCCTGCTCTATCTGATACATAGACATTTGACATTTAGATGGTAATACTAGAAATGATATTTGGCACATTTGGACTTTTATTGGCAAATAACCTCACAAATAAAGCCTCATTTATATATTGGATTTAAAAAAATGGATGATGCCACTTAACAGGCACAAAATACACAGAAAGGAAGGGTGTTTAAGAGCTTCCTTTCTACTAATTTCACTGATTGGCTAAATTGTGAATTAACATCAGACCAGACAGTGATAGATTTAATTGTTCTACCATCAGGGTCTGACCTGGTATTGCTTGATAGTTCAGTCAATGGCAAGGCCAAAAGAATACTGGAATGTACATTCTCCTCCATGTCATCCCTTCTACTGATTGAACATAAGATCTTTGTGGTGACCTGAGCATTCAGAATAGTCACTACTACTCTAGAAATGCCAGAAGAACAATGAGCATTATTCACTCAAATTGGTGTCAGTATCTGGAACAAAGACACATAGTACAGGATCCTTAAGTGAGGTAATCCTACCAGATTTATCATCTGTTTAAGGTCCTGCACTTATATCATTCTTTTCTTACTCAAACTGGTTTAGTTCTTTACAAACCCATATAAGATAGGTGATGTAAACATTATTATCCACATTCATTCATTTATTTATTTTAAACCCTTACCTTCCATCTTGGAGTCAATACTGTGTATTGGCTCCAAGGCAGAAGAGTGGTAAGGGTAGGCAATGCGGGTCAAGTGACTTGCCCAGGGTCACACAGCTGGGAAGAGTCTGAGTCCCACTGAGCTACCCAGCTGCCCCCTATTATCCACATTTAACAGGTGAGAAAACTAAGACTCAATTATATCAACTGACATACCTAAGGTCACACAGCTGCAATGTCAGTCAGCATATAAGCAAACACAGGTCCTCAGTCCAGTCTTTTTTATACTCTACCCTACTGTGTGTTCTGAGACAGTTCTTAAAGGACTGTATCATATCTTGTATTTATCATCAATTATCTACCAGTATTCCCTGCCTTTTAAAGATTTAAGTTGGCCAAAGACTTTCCTTACATCCACTCTGATCCCAGCATCAGCTCTATTCTTCTCTTTCCATAAAATTTGCTTAATTTTGTTCTGTCAGAATTCTGTTTCATATAGTTTCTCATTGATCTTTAGGCTGATTTCTTTCTGTGCTTATTTTAATATCTGTTTTCCTGGAATAAAAAGTGATCGCCTGATTTTGCCTGTTTGAGGACTAGATGAGCCCTGATGTCCTTTCTCATTATATGATCATATGAATATATAAGGTGCTGATTAGAAGGAAAGAGCAGGTCAAACTTTCCTTTATTGTGACTTACTAGTTTCACCATCCATGACACAATAGGTGTGTGTGTGTGTGTGTGTGTGTGTGTGTGTGTGTATTTAAGTGTATGTTTTAAAACAAATAAAATAAAAACCTCAGAGAAACATCTATATGATGTCCAAACAACTGTTCCACAATGAAAAGAATGCACTAGTCAAATTGATGATCTGGCTTCATGAATACTGACTCTTTGGTTTCCTCCTTCCCCTCCCCCAAATGTTTGAATAAAATTTTCACTTTTCAACAGATTGTGCTGGCACAGTCTAGACACAGCCTCAGAGACTTTCTTTGTTTATGAGGACATTTACAAAATTGCACTGGATGAAAAGCCCAGCCAGCTATTATTTGAAAACTTTTCCAGGATTTCTTCATGTACCATTTTGTTAGAAGATGTGCTGGGGGGAGATCAAGAAGAAAAGCAAAAAAGTATGCTGGATGCCATCAGCCTTGCTTTCAGAAAGGGCTTAAGCCAGAAGCAAGCAAGGGTCTGTTGGTTTATGCTGTTTCCCATTCTTGTGACGATCATTGTCTCAGGAATGAATTCATATTCTGCATCATTTTCGGTTACCTTTATAGTCTTTCTTACAAGAATGAGGAATGAAAATTTTAATGCCTCATATATTCTGTGAATTACTGTAGATGACTATGCTGGACTACTTTGATCTTTCCTATATTCTGTGGTTTGATTGGATCGTGATGTGAATGGAAAGGAGCACAAAACAAATCAGTTTCAGGGAGAACGACTTTAACAAGAAAAGGGGAAAAAAAGAGTGCCTCTGCCCACTTCAGAATATTACATAGAAGACAGAGAGAGTCCAGAAAACCACTGCCTATGTGCAACTAAAATTGATCACAGTCTTCTGGTTAACATACACTGATTTGCAGCAAAACTTTGGGGTGGATATTAATTACTAAATATGGTTATCAAGGATTGGATCAAATACCTTTCATTTGCATGGAGCAGAACTCTTCTACAATAAATAGAAGATGAAGACAGCTGATAAGAGAAACATAATAATAATAACTTATCTCATTAAAGAGATTTACAGTGTATGAAGCAATTTCCAGAAAATAGCCAAGTAAGTTAGGCAGTGAGGAATAGAGAGAGAGAATGTAGGGGGATTTGGTAATCTAGGCCATTTCATAAATAGTATTTAATATCTACAATTTACAAAGATTACTATTCCATTAAGAGGGAGATGGAAAGGTCAAATAAAATATGGTACACCTGCCCTCATAGAGCTTAAAATCTAGTGGGGGGGATAGGGAGAGAAAATAAGCATAAATAACAATAATATCTAATAGAACATAAACATTTAAGTAAGTTGCCCATATAGGAAAGTGTCATGTGAGTTCCAATGGTAGATAGGTGATTTCCAAATGGATGGATCCATGGAGAGGATTTAACATTTGAGCTAGGCCTGGAGAGCAAATGGGATTTCAAAAGAAGATGGCAGAAGGGAATCTGAGACAGGTGGAATGGTACAAGCAAAAACATGTGTGTAGGAAAGTGTAGGGAACAATGAGGAATTAAGCTGAAAGAAGCATGATGTGCAGGTTAATTGCCTGAGATAAGACTAGAAAAGTAGAATGGAACAAGACTGGTTTTAAATTGGTCTTCAACATCTGGTGCTTAAGAAGTCTGTATTGTGTGCCATAGGCAAAAGGAACCATTGGTGGATTTTGAGAAAAGAGGTGATGTGGTCACATATTTTATGGGAGATTATACTGGAAATCATGTATAACCAAGGATTCTTAGCCTTTTCTTGTACCATGTACCCATTTGACAGTCTGGTGAAGTCTGTGGATTCCTCCTCAGAATGTTTTTAAAAGAATAACATGCAATACACTTAGTACAGTCAGTTGCTGTTCATGTGTTTGTTCAGTTGTTTTCAACCCTGTCTTACTCTCTGTGACTCCATTTGGGATTTCCTTGGCAAAGATACTGGTGTGGTTTTGCCATTTCCTTCCCCAGCTCATTTTGTAGATGAGGAAACTGAGGCAAACCAGGTTCCAGGGTTAATGACTTGTTCAGGGTCACACATCTGGTAAGGGTTTGAACTCAGGAAAAGGGATCTTCTGGCTTCAAACCCTGTACTCTATCCAGTGTGTCCCACCTACTTGTCCTATCATGATGCTATTCAACTCAACCTCAGTAATTCCTATCCTATCCTCCTATTGGACATCCTAATCATGAAGACAAAATGTTCATAGATAAGTGCAGGCTTCTCTAAGGTTTTGATTATTGTACTAGGTTGAAAAATATGAGGCTGAGTAGGAGGAGCATCCCAAGGAAACAGGAAATACTTGATTCAGAGGGAATCCTCACAATGTTCTTGCTGCCTGAGCACGAGTGGAGAGCATTTAAATGGAGTCAAGAAGGACTTTTAGAATAAAAATGATGTTCCAACTTCAACAACCTGGAAGCATGTTTAATACATGCTGTACAATTGTACATGAAGTACAATTTCCTAGCATGCACTCTGCAAGCTGCCGTACCCTAAGCTAAAGGGATTGATTCCTTACCTGTAGAATGGATCTCTTCACACTCATAGACTTCATTTTATTTAGATTCATTGTCTTGGAATACTGTATAATCCTATAAGCCATTACTTGAAGCTTTATATTCAGTATGCTGTGAAATGCATTTATTTCTAACTCTTGTCCCAACAAATACTCTGCTTATTCAAGTATTTATTCCTATATTTTAATAATGTAATAATAATAGTGGGTAAGCAGCAGCATAAGAAGTAGTAGTATAGAAGTGGTAACATTTATATTCCTTTAAGATTTTTAATGTACTTCATGTGTTATTTCCCTGGAACCTCTTAATAATTCTCTGAAGTAGGTGCTACCATTATACCGATTTTGGGGAAGACAAAAAAAAATAAAAATAAAAACAGGGATCCAGAGAGCTAAGTGCATTTCCCAGAATCACAAAGCTAGTATCTCAGACAGAATTGGAACTCAGGCTTCCCTGAATCCAAGCCCCTGCTATCTCCACAATGCCATTTTAGCCATGTAAAGATAGCACTGGATTTAGATTCCAAGGATGTGGGTTGACATTCTAGGTGTACCTATGTGACCTTGGACAAATCATTTAATCACTCCAAATCTCAGTTTATTTATCTACTACATGAGGAAGTTGCTCTGAGGCACCTCTGTAGTCCTTTATAGCTCCAAATCCTATGAAAGAGCTTACAAACTACAAAATGGTACAATGTGTATTTGTCTACGTATGTGTACACTTCCAAAGCATGGTTGATGGTGTATATATAGCACATTAGCTGCCTGATTTTTCCAAGGGCTTTCGATAACATTTGTTGCTGAGTCTTTTGTACTAAAAGAAGCAGAAATTTAAAAAAAAATCCATACAGACGTATAATAGATAGGATATACCAGGTCCTTCAAATACTTTCAGGTGATATTTACAAGGATAAGTGCCTCCATTATTTATTGTTTGCAGCGAGATGCCATTCAGAGGAAAGACTACTGCGCTGGTAGCCGGAAGATCTAGGCTTGAATCTGACTCTTTTCTTTCAACCAGTGTGACCTTTGACCATATTACTTCACTTCTCTGTGGCTCGGTTTTCATATAAAATAGAGATTCAGTTCAGTCTTTTTTTGTCTGACTCTTCATGATCCAATTTGTTTTTTTCTTAGCAAAGATATTATTGGAGTGGTTTGCCGTTCTCTTCTCCAGATCATTTCTTAGATGAATCCGAGACAAATAGGGCTTAATTAATCTTCCTGGATTCACACAGCTGGTAAATATCTGAAATCAGATTTGAACTCAAGAAGGTAAGTCTTGCTGACTCCAGGTCTGGTACTCTATCCATGACATCATCTCGCTCCCCTGAAATAGGGATAGCATCTAAAGCACCTGCTCTATGGGGTTTCTGTGAGGCTCAAATGAGATAATATATATTCAGATCTTTGTAACATGCAATAAAATATTAACAGAGCTGTAAGTAGGATTAAGTGGTCAGGACTTTGCCTAAGGTTGTTGATATCTGGAGAAATGTCTTCTCCTTTCAGTGGTCCCATGACTTATGTCGTTAAACTATCCTTGTACTGGCCAGCAACATCTCAAGACTCCATTGACTCTTTCATGGCTCACCTTCTCCTAAAACCATCAGCCCTCTGTGGTACCACATTCTGAAGATTGGCACATCAGGGATTAACCATGGGCATGTTGCTGAGAATCTCATAGAGAAAAATTGCCTTCTCTCCCGGTTTGGTGAAGTCCAACTTGGTCAGATTTTCTGTAGAATCCTCAACTTTATTTCAGCAGAGTTTGTCCTGGACACCAGACTTTCTATTTATGACTCCACTCTTATTATTGCCATAATAATTGCTGTGTTATTCTCAAAATTTTTGTTGGTATCTTTAGAAATTTAGCTAAAACAAGTTATTATCCTGAAAGTATTTTTTATATTTAAAAATTTATAAACTACTTCTCAAGTTGAATAAATGAATAGAGATGTAAGCACATCTAATCTGTAGGATGAAAGCATCCTTGGTAAAACTTCTGTCATTATCATTATCATCACTATCATCACCATCATCGCCATCATGAATAGGGAAAAGAATTCAGATCTTATTGCTAATGAAATTCTGTGATGCAGAAATGCTTCCTAAAATTGTTATTACTATTATTATATTTTTATTGTAGAACAACCAAATATGTAGGTAAAATTACTTGCTTTAGATTATCTTACAAGTAAGAAGGATGCCATGACCCAAGGGGCAAAGCAACAGACTCAAAATCTATCAGTGACTCTATGCCCCTGGATAAACAACATTAACTCTCAACTTTGGTTCCCTTGTTTATTTAAAAAAAACAGAAGAAGAATGAGTAAATACCATATCATCAAATGGATTAAAAAATCTCCATACATGATCAAAAGGTTATAAAGATAAAGAGACAGGAATGGGCTTCTGACTGCCAGTCATTCGCTTTAGTTACTAGAAGATGCATTCTCTCAAAGAAGAATGACACTTAAGTTGATTTGGGATGCTAAACACCCAGGACATTTTTGACAAATATAATTTTTAAAACTGGAGGCTGCTCTTGCATTAGAAGGGGAAATATAAAGTTCTCTGTTTCTCTCCTCTTGTGACATTCAACTCTTAAAGGCAAGAATTCTGTTTTATTGGCTTCTTGTAATCAAGATGATGTGACCTTTACAGGATTAATATCTCATTCTTTTGCTAACTAATTTACTCTAATAACACGAGAAGATGCTTTATGGTATGAAAAACACCCTGGGGGACTGGGCTTGGCTATAATAGTGAGAATAAAGCCATTAGAGTTGGATATATAGTAGAGGTAAAATCTTAAATATAAATTTGTAACCATGGTATATGGAAAATTTCTTTTCTTTAATGCTGTAGTTTTTTTCTTTTATTAGTTCTTTGTTAAAAGAGCTGCTATAGGTATGCAGTAAATTTTCAATGGGTTTCAGCAACTACTTCTCCTTTTCTTCTTATTTTCTCTCACATTAGAGGGTTTTTTAAATCATTTTTCCTTTTACTTAAGATGAAGTTTGTGGCAGGAGAGAAGGGATAGGGTCAATATCCCTAGTACTTCCCATTTTCCAGTATTAATAAAGGACTAGACTTTTCCAATTTCTAAAAAAAATTTTTCTTGTGCACTGCCCATCTCAAATGGATGTTAAAGAGGAAAATGACTTTAATATACTAAAGTGCTAAGGAAAAGTGAGCTAAAATTGTTGTTACTCTTATTATTATTAAAAACTAACATTTGCCTATCTAGAACTAATCTGGGTTGAACAGTACCATTGCAATCAACTCCTACCTAATATCTTTGCCTCTGTTATCTCTCCCTCTTGAACTGCCCCACTTTTTTCTGGCTCCCAATTTCCTGCATAATTCCTTCGAGGCTATTTAGCCTAATTGTCCATATTCTTCTTAATCTGGCCTCAATTTACCTTACCACATTTACTTTCAACTTCACACATATATTCATATCTAGTCACTTTGTAAGCAATATATTCCACCTCACTCATTTTAAAGATGAGAGAAAGAAGTTGAAGAACCAGACCTGAAGTCACTCAGAGCAACTGGAATACAGCAGAGTGAGGATTCAGAATCTAGTCCTCTGACTCCAAGACCTATGTTCTTTCCAATGTAAAGCCCTGCTTCTAAACTATTTTCCTCTAGCCAACCTGCTCTCTTGAAATGTTAGTTCCCTCTGGCATCCAGGCAGACCCTTGTGAAGTCTGGAAGATGTATGGAGCAGCTGCTGCTATAGTAGTTACCTTCATACTCCCTCCCTCACAGTGAGCACCATGAGAATTTAAATATTTGAAATATTATTTTAATACAATTAACTCTGGCTACTGTCATTAAAAGCTTTTGTATTCTGTTAAGAGTTCACAAGAATGAACTGCCCTATTAACCAATAGAAATAAGTAATTAATTGACTATGTAATCTCATCCTAAACCAAAATCTTAGACTGTTGCTTGACTCTATTAGAGGTTAAATGACTTGCTTGTGGCTATTTAGCAGGTAAGTGTCACAGGCAAGATCTGAATAAAGAGTCTTCTTGACTTCAAGTTCAGTATTCTATAACCTATGTCATGCTGTGTTCACGTGTTAATAAACTTGACATTCTAATATTTGTGCAAATTCAAATCCACATAATAAAAATGACACATAATTATGATGATAATGATGATGATGATATACATTTATACAGGACTTTAAAGTTTAAAAAGCACTGTACATGCACACATACATATTTATACACAATGTGCATATTCATGAATTTGTACACATATGTGTATAATTATAATATTAATATAATCTCACTCAAATTACCCAGCAATCAATCCAAGCAAATGGATGGTACCACTGCCAATGGCCACCCTGCCTTCACTTCCCATTGTATTAGTTTCTCTCTGGCTACATTTAAATTCCTGCCCAGACTGAAATCCATGGTCAGTCATCTCAGTAGAATCATTTTTAACATACTAGAGTTCTCTAGAATGTTTCAAGGGCTTGTACATAATTATATACTACCAGGATGGTGAAAACCAAGGCCACATCAATCTAATTGGCCTTATCTATTATCCTATATTCCATTCTGGGGTACTTTCTCCAACTCTTGTTACCTGTTCTCATTTTCTTACCTGCTGATGGATGCTTTAATTGGTGAAGAGATGAGATTCTATTGTCCTTTTTCCTTCCCTCCACTCCCTGAAACATTGCTTTGAAATTTGTTTTACCTTGGAATTAGTCATGGCTTTGCCAATGAGATTAGCCCTTGGCATTTAGCCTAGGATTTGGTAGTCTTGGCAAAACTTCTCATCTTATGTAGGATTCCCTTTCAAGAATATGTCAAGAACTTGACAAGTAAGGAAAAACTTTACAGTTGTACTTCAACATATACTTAGTTGGAAGTAGAGGTGAAGGATTGTGCGTCTTTCAAATATGGATTTTTTCTTTATTAAATTCTAGGATAGAATCAATTGTGTTCTTTTAGTCTCTTGGTTTATCTCAGTAGGTAAACTACCAACTATTTTAAATTGTCAGAAGATACTTAAATGGAATTTATGTGTGTTTTACTCCTGTGATTTTTTATTAGCATCTAGAAATGCTATGATTTATATGGGTCTATTTTCTATCCTGCAACTTTGCTGAAGTTGTTCATTGTTCTAATTAATTTTTTAGTTGATTCACTAGAGTCCTCTACATATACCATCAAATCATCTTCAAAGAGTAAAGTTTCATTTCCTCATTGCTTATTTTTATTCCTTCAGTTTATTTTTCTTGTCTTATTTCTGTACCTAGCATTTCTAGTAAAATATTAAATAATAGGGATGATAATGAACATCCTGCTTCAGCCCTGACCTTATTGGGAAGCCTTCAAGTTTACTCCATTACTTTGTAGTAGTCTAAAAATTCATAAATAATCTATCATAAATCACAAAAAATCAAAAATATCTATCATAAAATATCTATCATAAATTTTCCATGTCATTTGTTTTTCAATGAGATATTCCACATTTTCTTATATTTTTCATTCTTTTTATTTTGTTTCTTTGCTTCTTGATGTCTCATGCAGTCATTAGCTTCCATTCACTCAAATCTAATTTTGAAGAATTTATTTTCTTCAGCGAGCTTTTGTACCTTTTTCCATTTGAACAATTCTGCTTTTTAAGATGTTATTTTCAACAGTTAATTTTCCTATATTTTCATTCATTTGGCCAATTCTGTTTTCTAAGATATCATTTTCTTCAGTATTTTTATGTTTCTTTTCTAAGCTGTTATTATATTTTCATAATTTTCTCCTTTGCACTCTTTTTTTAGCTAATTCCTCCTAAACATTCTTCTTTGATTTTGAAAATCATATTTTTAGGTCTTTCATGTATTCTTGTTGGACATGTGTTCAATTCACATTTTTCTTTAAGACTTTGCTTGTCAATGTTTTAACTTCATTTTCATCTTCTGAGTTTGTGTTTTAATCTTCCTTGTCAGCATCCTGGATTTTTATAGTCGGTTTCATTTTTGTTTTTGTTGTTTGCTCATTTTCAACCCCTTTTCTTTTTTGTGAATATTATATTAAAGTTGAGTTATCTTTTTGGCATTGGGAGTAAGGAGTATTGTCTTTACCTCTGGGATTTTTTTGCACTGCTATTTTCAGAGCAAGTTCTGGGTTTTTTTGAGTTCCTATTACTTCCAACATGATGTGATCTAGGGAGAGGTGTGGTCACTGCTCTCTTGATCTGTATTCTCTGATCCATACTAAGGAAGGGTCCCTGATCCCTTGGGACTTGGAATGATAATTCTCCTCAGGATCCTTGATCCCTTCTGACCAAAAGCAAAAGTGTCCCTAAGCATTCTTGCTTCCTCTTGAATGAAAATGCTCCTTTCTGAATTATGACCTAGAAGTGGGTATGAACAATTAATTTGCCAAGCAGAACCTGTTCCTGTATCCAGTGCTAGCTCAAGGGTCTCCTATAATCACTTTCTGATTAGTTGCCAAGTCCCCTCATCATCTCTATCCTGAGATTTTCCAAGGTTGCTGCTTCTGTTGTCACTACCAAGTCCCTCCACTAGTGTGTTATTCATATAGGCTCCAGACCAGTCTCCACTTCCATGCCACTGGTTTTTCTTTCCAACATCTTCTGTTGTCTTGGGATGGAAGAATGACCTTGTGTTGGCTCTGCCACTCAAAAAATCAATTTAAAGTATTATTGTAAAGTGGTTTGCATGGGAATTTAGGAAAGTTTATTTTTTATTTATTTTATTTATCTTTTAAAAATATTTAAGGGGGCAGCTGGGTAGCTCAGTGGAGTGAGAGTCAGGCCTAGAGACAGGAGGTCCTAGGCTCAAACCCAGCCTCAGCCACTTCCAGCTGTGTGACCCTGGGCAAGTCACTTGACCCCCATTGCCCACCCTTACCACTCTTCCACCTATGAGAAAATACACTGAAGTACAAGGGTTTAAAAAATATTTAAGTATTTTCCCATGATTACAAAATTCATGTTCTTCCCTTCTTCTTTTCCCCTCCCCTCTTCCAGAGCCACCAAACAGGAATTTAGGAAAGATTAGCTGAGTGTTGTTTGTTTTTTTTCACTCTGCCATCTTGGCTTTGCTTTCAAAAAGTACTACTTTCCTTAATATTGTATTCTCTGGTGGTATACAAAAAAATTGCTACTAGAGAAGAATAGGTAGAAAAATTCCACCTGGTCCTCAAATTCACCTTGTCATCTGTAGAGTTCAGTACCATGATGATATCACTGTTCATTTTCTTCGGTTGGAGTAGATGCCAACATTTTATTTTTTCCATCATCTTATCAATGCTGGGCAAATGACATTTGTAACAATAGAATGGACTATCTGGCCAGTGGCCATACTTTCATATTTTGCCCAGTGGTTAATGAGTGAGGATGTCACTCAAGAATAATGTACAGGCTGCTGGTACAAGTTAGAATAATGCATCATGGGAAGGATGGCAATCAAGTAATAGGTTTCAGGCAAAGTAGTTAAAATTTATTACTGTATATTAATTTGTTATGCATGATCATTGTATGTTGAAGAGACAATATTATGTATTGTATACTTCATATAATTTATATGTACCTCAAAACTCTCTATAATCTGGTTCCAACCTTTTCCATACTGAATTCAAATTACTTCTCTTCCATCACTCATTTTTCCAGGTGAACTGACCTACTTGTTCTTCTCCATACATAATATTCCCTCTCCTGATTCTGTCCCTATGACTTACTAACCTACCCTTCTCCCACTCTATCCACAAAGATCTAGAATTCATTACCCTTCCATTCCTATTTAGAATTCCTAGGTTGCTTTAAGGTCCAGTTCAGTTCAAGTGCCATCTCATGATCTCTTTTAGGACCTCTCCTACCCTCATTAACATCCTCCCCATATCTCCAAATGACCCTGTATGTATATTATATTCCTTTTTGTCTTTCCTATTGTCTCTTCCATTTAAAGTAAACTCCTTGAGCTCAGGGACTGTTTCATTTTTTTGTCTTCAAGTTTCTAAAACCTAGCAGAGTGCCTGGCCCATAATAGATGATTAACAATTACTTGTGTAATCAATGAATGAGTAAATGAATGAATTAATCTTAGAAATACATTCATCATGAAAGCCAGACAATTCAAGCCCTCAAAGGGGCCATGGAAAGCAGGAGTTTTTCAACTGCAATAGTCCAGTGATGGCAAACCATTTAGAGACTGAGTGCCCAAACTACAAATCTCACACTGCTTGTGAGCCCCCTTCTTACCCCAGATAGGGCAGGGGGGAAGAACCCCCTTTGGGCTGCTGGTCAGAGGGGTGGGTGACGGGAGAAATGGCCTCAGGAGCACATAGAGAGGGGAAGGGTGCAGTTCCCTCCAGCACCTGTGCCATAGGTTCACCGGTAGCTACAGGCTATAGGTTCTTTAGTTCTGCACATTCAAGGAGACAATGAAAGTCCCAAGGAAGTTGCAAAGCAACAGATGAATAAAGGATATAGATGCTGGGTATCTCAGGGCTGGGCAGGAGGAAGCTAGAAAATGCCCAGGGAAGATAGAGTTTCACTGCAACCATCACAGTCCCCCACTTGAGGGCACCAAAATGATACCTCACTTCTTCACTTTATTTCTCAGGGCAAGTAATATTTGATCATAGGCAAGATAAGAAGAATTATGATCTATTTATTCTATTTCAAGAGGGAATTGGTAAAGTTTTGTGCTTACTATCATTTTTGTCACACATAATACTTTTAATGTCTCTAATGAGATGAAAACTGGCTTTGTAAGTCAGCATGTTGGTTGTCCTTCATTTTCAAAGAGGACCAATGGCATCACAAGGGTAACATCCTGACTTACTCATGTTTCATATTGAAGTCAGGCAGAGTTGCACAAAGTTTCCAGCCTCATTTTATCTTCCATAGTCTTCAAAGTCCAGTGGCCATACAAAAATCAGGATGACTGGCAATGGCCCAGGATGCAGTGAATGGCCTTGGCATCATCAACATCTGATCAAGCTTTATGCAATCCACAGTTTTTGCTTCAGGAACCTTCATGGCCATTGGACCAATTTGTTCTCATCCTCCCATTCCACTGGGGGAAGTCTGCTAAGATTAGTGGTCTATTAATTGTGAGT
Organism: Gracilinanus agilis; assembly: GCF_016433145.1. Classification (NCBI taxonomy): domain Eukaryota; kingdom Metazoa; phylum Chordata; class Mammalia; order Didelphimorphia; family Didelphidae; genus Gracilinanus; species Gracilinanus agilis. Next base: position 509,417,249 of record NC_058130.1, read on the forward strand.
AAAGGAGTAGTCCTGAAGAGAATTGAGATCTAATTTCACTTAAAACACTATAGCGAAATACATTAGTTGGAGTTTATTGTCATTTCCAATGGAGTTTTCGGATGGGTAATTAGACAAAAAAATTAACAGAAGTGGTATGTAATTAATCCAGTCTGATTTTTAACCTCTTACAAAAATGGGCAATGTGATGTACTGGAAAGAGCAATGGCTTTGGAGGGAAAGCACCTTGGTTCAAATCTTAACAATGCATCTTGCTATGGAGATAACCTTAGGAAAAGCAATTAGCTTCTCTTTCATATTTGTAAAAGAAGCCGGGTTAACTAGATGCCCTCTTAAATACTTGTTTGAAAATATTATGAAACTAAAACTCAGGGAAATTAAATGACTAGCCCAAGGTTACACGATTAGAAGAGTTGGAACTACTAGAATCTGGCTATCCTCATGTTTCCATTTAACTGTAATAAATATTGTTTTTGTTGTTGCTTGTGTGTGTGTGTGTGTGTGTGTGTGTGTGTGTGATTTTTGTTGCGTTCCAAGGGAATAATAACAAGTAACCTGTAAGATTTTAGAGAAAGAATATAACTGTAAGTCTGTAGTGATGGATTCCTTTTCTTTGAATTCTAAAGAAAAATAGAAATGAGATTCATAAATTTGAGGATTACTATTCTTATTTTATTTAAGCAGATCATCTAATGGTAGTTGAGGTTTACCTCCAGTTAGCCAGTTACTTAGTCATTCAATAAGCACTTTTAAGTAAATCCTATGTTCCCGGCACTGTGCTGATTGCTGAGGCCACAAAGAAAGGTGAAGATGCAGTGCCTGCCATCATGTAAACAGGAATTACTTTTTGAGAATAGACACTATCACTGGGTGCTTGAAAAGAATTAGAGCCGAAGCTTGAAGGAAGCCTGTCCTGGAAGCAGAAGTGAGGATAGAGAGCATTCTGGCATAGAGGACAACCATGAAAACAACAGTGTTGAGAAATGGATCCAAACATTGAGCCTGGATTATTATCATTATACATTAATGGTTCCGTTAATGTTACTTTCAGAAAGTGCATTCATATTTGAATTAGACATAATTATTCACTACCACCTCTGCAGTAGAACTATATGGTAAATCTAGATCTCTCCAATAAGCAATAATGCCTTGATTTCTTTTGCTGGATTTAACTCTAAGAAATGAGTAACCTTTAAAAAAAAACCTCCTTCGCAAACTGCTACTTCCAGCTGTACTGAGACAACTCGATAACTTCCAGCTGAATCACACTTTGTTTCTGGGTGCTCAGAAAATGTATGAATTGTCAAGAGTTGCCTTGTAGGAATTGAAAATGTCTTCTGATAATGATCATTTAAGTTGTTGTTGTTTTCTTGTTGTTGTTGTGAGTTTGCCTTAGTATTTATTTCATGTGATTTTGCCTAGGACAGTCAACACTTATACTAAAAACAGATTCATGCCAACTTGAAGTGTGAAAATATCTACTTCCAAAGATAACTTAGTCTATTCTCCTCCAGATTGCAGCTCATCTCTCATTTCTAATTTAAAGACTGTGTACATGAATCTTGGATTCCAAATGGAATATATTAAAAAGATTAGTCATCATTATTGTAAATATATCAAAATTGAAATGCTTTTATTTAGTTGGTAGAACTCACTTCCTTTTTTTCTCCCTGTATTTGTCTACCTTCACTATTTTCCCTTCCTTCCTTCCTTCCTTCCTTCCTTCCTTCCTTCCTTCCTTCCTTCCTTCCTTCCTTCTTTCTTCCTTCCTTCCTTCCTTC